>NC_140297.1:77821128-78388729 GCF_964211825.1 Aythya ferina | reverse complement strand
GACAACATTTGTTAAAACAGTAAAGTGAGTGTAAATGGTATGGATGAATCAAACACAAAGCTATCTGGGCATGCATCTACCTAAATCTAGCCATATGCAAGGAATACAGCCATCAGCCAGACTAAACAGTAACACAGGAATTACAAAGAGACTTGAAATATAGATGGAATCATCTTGAAAAGATATCTATAGATTATGGAAATTTATAAATATTATGGAAATTTATAAATATTATGGAAATTTATAAATATTATTTATATTTATAAATTATGGAAACTACAACATGCAGAAGAGACCATGGAACAGAAACAGCAGCCAGCCCGTCTGATGCTGCCAGTGGTCACCCCACAGGCATCTCAGTCTCAGCCTGGGACTGGTGGCACAGCCTTCCTGTGGAACGTAGCATGAGGGGACCGACACCTCCGGGGGCATGTGGGCATCTTTGGGGACCCACATCTATGTTTGGTGCTCCCCTTGCTGGTGTGTACAGGAGGCAGTGGCAAAGAGCTGGAGCATCTACATCTTCCACAGGAGGGGTGTGTGGTCAGGGAACTTGGAACTTGGACTGTGTTTTTCCCCCCTTCCCCCACCCCAAAAAAAAAAAAAAAAAAAAAAAGGAGAGAGCAGAGAGAGCATGCTGTTAACCCACACTGTCTGGCAGGGGACAGGCATTTCACAGTCCTTATTAACATTTTGTTAGTATCTAATATCATGGTTTGTCTGCTGTGTTACTTACACTGAACCTGAATGTAGGTCAGAGATTACAAGTTGGTTTTATTTTGTTAATAAATTAATAAGCTTATTCAATACACATTTCATTTTAACTATGTGAGCTGTTTTTCCACAAAACACACATGAACTACCTAAGATTGTAAAATGAAGGTTAAACACTGCACAGGTTTTTGTGCTGTCCACTAGAATCAAGTTGAATTTCACTCACTTTCAGAGGTTAATCCTGCAAGTATTCTTTACAGTATTGATAACTACTGAAATCTTTCTTTCGTGGTTGTGAAGTTAAGCATTTTAAATCAGGTACTGTCCAAGTTAAGCTGCCTTGAAAAATTTCTGCTCTTTGGTGAAGTAATGAAAGGCCAAAAGAGAAAATAAAACACCAAAACAACAAACAAACAAACAAACAAACAAACAAACAAACAAAAAAACTAATGAAAAGAAAACTAATGGAAGAGATGATAATATTTTTCAAATACATAAAGGGAGCTACTAGGAAGTACTCAGCATTGTATTGTTGGTGTCAGGGACAGATAGGACAGTAGGTAAAATACCTGCAGGTGTTCTGCATAAGGCATTACAGAAAACACTCTTCAGACTTTTTCTTCACTTCTAAATAATACAGCACTAGAGTGGATTGCTGCAGAGTTTCTGTTTTCTCACTCCATATGTGGACCAATTATGTGGTAGAATAAGGCAGTGGAAGGACACTAGCCCAGAGCATTTCAGCTTATAAACTGAAGCTACAATGTATGCAGTCAAGAAGGCAGAAGACCGCAAGATGGTCTCATGATAAGGAGGCTGAGGAAGAGCCCTGAGCAGCTGGCTTCCATGGAACAAAGATCTTCTCTAATTAGAAGCAAAATGCAAGACTTGCTGAATTATAGTCATTGAGTCATACATTATGGCCTCTGCCTTCCTTCCTAAAAACTGATCTTATTTTCCATACTGAAGGTGACCATCCCCAAAACAGACTCAGCAGAAGTGAGCGTCTGTCAGTGTCTCAGCAGCTTGCGTACACTGATGATGACTGTAACACAAGCCCATCTTCCTCAGTGATTTAAACTAAATCACTGTAATGCAAATGGTGATGACTGAGGCAGTAGCAGATGTTTTATTCTGCTGACTTGCCTTTGAGGGAGGGACATTTTGGATGGACAGGTTGGTGCAGTAACATTTTACTTTTCATCTCCAGAGGAGAGCAAAAACCACCACATCTTACTGGTCAAGAGTCCTGATGTTACACTTTTCACAGCTGTGGGCAGCTGTAGTCTCCATCTGTGTTCACTTATGAGGTTTACTTTTGAGATCAGTGGACACAATATAGAACACTGCAGCTTTTCTTCTGCCCTGCAAAGTAGGGCTGATAACACTTCTCCTGTGATCAGACTATATACCATGCTATAAATGTGGCAGATACAAATAGGATGTTATTGTGCATTCACATTTATATAGGAGAAAATGTGAAGCAGTGCTTAATATGGCATTTTTAAATACCAAGTGCAAGGCATCGCCTTGAGCATTTAGAGAAAATAGGACATTTGTGTATTTGCCACAGGGCCTTAAAGATATATATATATATTTCCTAGAGCAGGAGAGCTGTAGGATTCATGGATCTTCTATTTTCATTCTAAAAAGTAACATTTTTCAGTTAGTGGGAAAAAAAAAAAAAAAAAAAAAAAAAGTCAGTTGCCTCCCCCCTGCCTCATTTTTTTTTAAATAAACAATCTCTCTTCCACCTCCAAAATCCTGTATTACCCTTCCCAGCCTCTAATTATCATCTTAACTTCAGCAGACAATTTCATTTTGTCTGAATTTCAGTCCAAGATTTCCTTCCATTCATATATCCTACTGTGTTTTCCTATATACCCTTCTCCAAGTTTCTGATCACCTTTACTGTTGTTCTTCAGCTTTCTTAGCTCAATCTGCTTCAGCAAGCTCTTCTGAGGCAAAAAGTGACGCAGGTTCACTGATTTCAGTGCAGATGTTCAAAACTGAAACTGAACAGACAAACTAGATCTATACAGCTCTAGTTTCAAGGGATGTATTTTCAAGTGAAAGGCTTGAGCATGCACAGGTTAAGCACAACCTGTGAGGGGCTTCACATTTAAAATCTAAACTAATAAGTAAAGTTGGTTGATGAAAAACTCAACATAAGTCAGCAATGTGTGCTTGCAGCTCAGAAGATTAACTGTATTCTGGGTTGCATCAAAAGAAGTGTGTCCAGCAGGCTGAGGCAGGTGATACTCGCTCTCTCTCCTCTGCTCTTGTGAGACCCCACCTAGATCACTGCGTTCCAGTCATGAACCTGTTAGAGCGAGTCCAGAGGAGGGCCATAAGGATGACCAAAGGGCTGGAGCACCTATTCTATGAAGACAGGCTGAAGGAGTTGGGGTTGCTCATCCTGGAGAATGGAAGGTTCCAGGGAGACCTCTTGGCAGCCTTTCAGTACCTGAACATGGCCTACACGATAGCTGCGGAGGGACTCTTTGTCAGGGAATGTAGTTATAGGTCAAGGGGCTTTTAACTAAAACAAGGTAGATTTAGATTAGATATTTGGAAGAAATTCTTCACTATGAGGGTTGTGAGGCATTGGACCACGTTGCTAAGACCAGCAAAGAACTTGACCTCTCGTTGCCTCAAACAACTCAAGCAGAAGATTGACAGACCAAAGCCCTGCAGAGACAGGATGGTGGATGTCTTTCTCTGCTCCCTGTTTCTGGTTGGGGAACATCAGTTTGGGCAACTTTCTCGGGGTAAGGTGGGGTTGTGCTATCACTTAGAATGCTCCTGAAGCTTCCAGAACACCAAACCACACATGTCTGGGTGGTCCTGGACCAATGAGACTATATAAATGTGGGCTCATATTTTTGCCAGTGTTTACCTGCTGATCAAGACTCTGACTCGAGACAACAACACTAGATCCAAGAGTGGAGAACCCCTCCAGTTATGCAGTAAAGCGATAGATGAAGCAATGAAGCATTAACACCTGTGCCAAACACCTTTTCCTGCACGTTTTTGTTTGTTTGTTTGTTTTTTCTTTTTTGATTATTGTCAGAAAGAACCAATAAATTGCTTGCAGTGTTCCTCTGAGACATTGTCATGACTTTGCCACCTCTGTGGCTCTGCCAAGCAGACATAGCCCTTTTGCTGTGGGATTATAAAGATTCGCCTCCCTTGCAACCCACTGAGTGGGACAAGACAGTTGCTCAAAGAAGCTGTGGATGCCCCATCCCTGCAAGTGTTCAAGGCCAGCGTGGATGGGGCTTTGGGCAACCTGGTCTGGTGGGAGGTGTCCCTGCCCATGGCAGGAGTGTTGGAATTAGATGGTCTTTAATGTCTAACCATTCTATGATTCTATGATATTTATCCAAGACAAACATTAATGAAGGAAAATTGTGTGCAAATGCTTGCAAGTTGGTGGAATGAAAGAAAGTTAATATAAATACTGGATAACTATACCAATACTAGTCCAGACTATGTGAAACATAGTGGGAATATTTGTGCCCCTGATATGGCACCATTTACATATGCAGAGATGTCAAGCAGCTGTGTGTGACTCTTATACCCCCAAATTAGGATGGGCAAAGACAACTTCATATTTTCCATGATGTTACAAAGGGTCTGACTCATTTCAAGAGGTCCATGCAATCCCTGCTCATCCACTGATGCTATGTCTGCCACTGTCATTATCCTTCTGAGATCAGTAATACTGGTGGCCATCAGTGGCTAATAATTCATTTTTTCCATTTCATTAGACATAACTTGTATTTTATAGCTGTTCTCTGTCACCTACAATAAATTATTTCCTAGCTGCACTACTGATTTAGGATTGTTGGATGTGTTCGGGTCTAATTTCATTAAAACAAATCTCATGCCTGCATGTAGGAGGGAAGCAGTCTAATGCTATTAGCTAAAGAACTTACATCTGGTTCTTTTTTGCTAATGCTGTCTGGCATTCACAAAGGCAAGAACAGCTGACATCTGCAATGTTAATCTTATTAATTTCTTTCAAAATATCTCTGAGGAGGAAATGTATATTTCATAGTTATTGCCTTTCTTCGTATACAACAGCAACAATAATTTTGATCTCTGTTTGTTTAGATAGCAAATCTAATTTCCAACTCTGTTTTTCACTGTACATGAAATTTGTAAAATTTACACTAACATACCAAGAAACAAGTTATTGAGAGGAGTACAGAATATAAGTAAGGCTCATGAGCTTAAGTTCACAAAGGATTTCTTTTTGTTTGGTCACGGTGGGGAAGGTGGCGAAAAACTATCTACCATCCTTAGCATCAACATCCAAAATAGATCCTGAGAGCTTCCACTGAGATGACTTTATGACAAAACCAACTAAGTTCCACAAAAAAAATAAATTTACAGTATTATCAGGCTCCCCTCTGTCCTTTCCAGCATTTCAAGCAAGGAGTTATCCTGCCTGTTGTTTCTGGAGTGCTAAATCTTGAAGGTTTTGACAGAATGCATTTCTTTAAGAAAACAGTGTTTAAAAGGTAGCCAGTGAAGATAAAGATGATCTTTCCACCTCTTTTATTCAACAGGTCAGTGTTTATGGTGCTCCAAACATCATTTCTATTGCAAACATTATCTGCTATAGCTCTATAAAGTGAGAGAAGGGTTCTTTGCCTACGACAGTCTCCAGAAAGTCTTTCACTGTAGGGTTTTTATCTTTGGTCAGTGAATGATTAATTAGCCTGCTTTCACTTTATTGCAGCCTGATCTGGTTGTGAAACTTCTTCAGTTCCCAGTTAAAATCCCTTCTACCTAGAAAGGACTATCAACTGGTATGGAAAAAACAAATGCTGACAGATCTCCACATTACCAATGATTTTGATTTCTTGACATAATCCCCACAGCTCTTAGGCAATTTAGTTTCGTAGTGCTCACAATACAATGCTGAAAAAAAAAAATAAATCCTATTAGCAGGAGACAAGTTTCAGAGTTCCAATTCAGTCAGACTTATTTTAGAGGAACCTATTATGCTTCTTGGATCTGAACATCTCTGTTGTGCATGTCATCTGAAAAATGGAAGAGATTTTTTTGGTCTTGGACTAGTCTCAGTCTCTTGGTGAGACAGACAGACCTGGCTGTATTTAAATGTACATATCTTGCATATATATCACAGAGGTGGCTTTGCATATTTGTTACTCAATTGTGGACACAAAGTTTCTAAAACAGAGCTTATGCATGGAATATGCTAGCTGTCATCTTGTATTTGCCTTTTGAGAACCTTCTTCATCTCACTAGGGATGTGTGTGCAAGGTGAGATTGCTTTTCACAATACAGAACTCACAGAGATATTTCTCTTTTTAGAAGGCTGCTAAAAGAAAAGTAGAGGGGTATCTGGTTATATTTTAAAGTCTGTGAAGTAGATTTCTGTACTCTGTACTTCAACCACGTGTGTTTCCATTCTTCAAATATGATAAAAAAAAAAAAAAAAAAAAAAAGAGAAAGAAAGAATTAAATCACCTTGAATATGTACAACTATTCAGGTGCACTCTATAATGGATTTTTGGTTTTATTATTAGTGAAGGTCATACAAGAATTTTGCTTTACCCAGTTGGCTTCTAAAATATTGAAGGTTAGAATTTTCCCATCTAAGAAGTTCAAGAACAGCACATAAGGACCAAAGAATACTCCAGTCTCATTAATTAATCAAGTCATGTCACAGCAGATCTTGTTAATCCATCCTCAGAGGAAACTTGAATGATGTTTCAATTCTCTATGCAAGAATAGTCTGAATAGTGAGTAGTGATAATGCAATACAATTACAGAAAGATGGGCAGTATTTGGAGACACCAGAAATTAAACTAAATCTTTTTTTTTTTTCCCGAACAGCAACTAAAAATACTTTTTTTGGGTGTTATATTTTTGAACTAATCTATTTAGAGGACACTAGCAGGAATATATTTTATAGCTAAATATTGTAAGTTGACTGTGTTAAAAGCTCTATTGGAAAGAACAAGAGTTAATGAATTTTAAAAGTCACTGTTGCATAAAGCTGAACAACTTATTTTGGAGTCTTTTATCTATCTGAAGACACAGCAGAAAAAGACAGACATTCACAGTGTAGTGGAAGAGTGACAATGACTGGGTACACAATAATAGATGCTATCTTACTTTTTCTTGGCTGGTAGAAGCATTTGCTTTCTAGTTCTAAAAAGAATCAAATTGCTACATCCAGCAATCAGGCTCACAGAAAGTAGTTCAAATTTTCCTGGGATGAATAAGCATTTACAGTCTGAAATTTACAAGCAATACTCTTCATGTAGTCAAAACTGAGTATCTGGACTCTGTTCTGAGAGTTAATGAACACCCTTGCCCCAGTCCCACCAAATGGTTGAGCTCTGCATAACTGTTCACAGGAAAAAAGCCTCTTGGAGGTCAAGGGATTATTCTGATACTTTATGTTCAACATGTTTAAGTAAACAGCGGACCTCTGCTCAGTCACTTAAAAAAATGATGCTTGCACATATAAAACACATGATTCCAATATGAAAGAAAAGCAGCAATAGTCTACATTTAGTTTAATAGGACTTGTGTAGGATACAACTGTTGCGAAGTTATTGAGATGACTCAATGCACAGGAAAATTTTTACTTTTGCTAGGAAGGTTGGCTGTTACAAGCTAGAAATAAAGGAATACATTTATTCAAATTTTTATTCCAAGAAAAATCACAGTGGTGGTTTTAAAAATTGTTATACTGATCACATCTCAAGGTCTCTGTTCAGATGTACATGCTCTTTCCTAACCTTGCCTAAGGCTTTTCTGATAGCTCTGACAGTTGAGTATGAAATTATCCCTCAGACAGAAGAGGGGTACATCTGCAGCATGAGTCTGATCCAAAGATCACTGAAAGCAATGGAAATACTCCAATTGGTGCAATCACTTGTGGATCAGATCCCTGAACTGTTAGTGATGAAGCACAGTGTAAAATAACAGTCCCAATTAAGCTATGGCAAAATTCCCGTACCATAGGGTCATCAACTGACATTTTCTCAGTTATCTATACTCCATAGATTCCAATTACTTTCCAGCTTAACACATCTAAAAAAGTGAAGCTTATTTGTAAAATCACTCATCCTTTTTCCACTAATCCCAACACTTCTAGTACTGCTGTTTTCTGTAATGAGGTCCTATTTCTTTTTCATTCTAATTATTTTTGCCTCTTGTCCAGGAACAAAGTAAAAATGTGTGCTGATATTTGCAAGTATGTGCTTATTCCTTGTGTTTCTATCCACTTTTATGTATCACCACTGTTTATGTAACTGAGTTGCCCCATTCAGATTTTTAAATCCAGAATTTCAAAACCAAGATTTCTAATTTAATGCAAATATTTACATTACAAGCACCCCCATACTACTTTAACCAGATACCAGAAAACAAACAAAACTACTACAGAATTTATAACAAGATCCTCATGCAAAGAAGGGATCCTACAAGCCAGGGCCTCAGATGATTTCAGCCAGCCCACCAAATGAGGAGCTCTTTCTACCTAACCTTCAGTAATTCTTTATGGCCATTCTCTGGAAATAAAATGTGGAGAAAAATAAAAATCAATACCTATCAAAGTGACTAAATATAAGAATATTTTGATCTGTTGTCCGATGCCTTGTGTTTAGTGAAGTAAGCTAAATGTGTTGTGAAGAATCTTTTGATCTATACTCTGCACATTCTTTAGACTTAAAGTAAGTCAGTCCCCCACCTGCTCCTTCTAAGAATAAAATCCCTGTCATGACTAGTTAAGTAGCTTACTCAGGCATTCCATTCTGACAGGAATAAAGTAACTGAATGAAACATTTCATTTTAAGACCCCGTTAGCAGGTTCAGAACATAAACATATAGTCCATCTGCAGGTTCACTGACCACATAATTTTACCACGCCAGGTCATGAACCCTTCAGGCCTTGCCAGATCCTCACTCTGGAGATGTCCAACAAAAATCTTTAAAGCCCTAAAGACAAAGACCAACCACAAAGGTCTGTGCTGTAGATGTGGTGAAAACACTTTTGGCTGTGATTAGAAATAATGAAATTAGGAGTAGCTGTTGCCAGCTTGGAACACATGCTCCTTATGAGAACGCTAATGACTACAATATAATATCACACAGATATTTTATTTCCACGTGTAGTGATATTCCCACTCTCTGGCACCCTCGTTGTTAATTGCTGTTCATTAAGCAGGCCTGGCACTGCTGCTTATCTTATTCTTAGCAACTTTTATGTATCCATTCATTCCTTTTAATCATTTTGCACTGCTCTTGCATATCAGGTCCCAAAGTTTTCCTCTGAACCTGACCCAAACTCTGATAAAACTTCTATTGAGTGGCTGAATTGAAGGTGGGAGAGCTCTAGAACATTTCACCTCAATTTTCAGTTGAAATGGCTGAGTGCTAGATTTGTTCTACATCCAGGCCCCACATCCCCAAACAAAACCTTTTCCTTCACTTCTTTCTCAGACATGTGTGAATATATGAGGTACTTAAGAAGCCTTTTGTGTACAAGTGAAAATCAAGAAAATGATGGATGAGGAGATATACCTGCATCTAGTGATATACACCAACCTTGCTTGCCCATTTCCCAATCACCTTTTTTTTATTCTGAAATCATGAGGAAGGGACCAGTCTTCCTGGACGCAGGAGCATTTTTGTGGTTATCTATCAGCAGTCCTGTAGCTGGAATGATCTCTGAAATTCTCCTACTTCTCAACCCATAGCATTTCATTGTATAGACACCCAGCACAGGCTTACATAGTCACAACTAAAAATGCATTCCTAATCAGTTAATGCCTTTAAGATAGACATGGGCATGTGATCACTTCAGCAGCACATACACTAAAACTGGAATGATAGAAGATTAGCATGACCCCTGCACAAATTCATGAACATGCAGATTCATGAACACTGGAACAAGATCCCTAGAGAGGTAGTTGATGCCCTGTCTGTCAGTGTTCAGGAGGCATTTGGACAATTCCCATATTAATATGCTTTAACTTTTGGTCAGTCCTGAAGAGTTCAGGCAGTCAGGCCAATCATCTCATAGGTCCCTTCCATGGCATTCCATTCCATGGCATTCCATGGCATTCCATGGCATTCCATGGCATTCCATGGCATTCCATTCCATTCCATTCCATTCCATTCCATTCCATTCCATTCCATTCCATTCCATTTCATGTTCTGGAACATAAAAATTCAAGGCACCATAAAACACATATAAATAACCCAAACAATCTCTCTGATGTACTTGATGACTTTCAGTACATATTTTTAAAATCTCTCTCTTCCCTTCTGATAGAAACGCTTAATGGAAATTTGTTAGGATCAGTGAACTCCAGTATTGGAAAATCAGTGGTAATGAAATGAGATATGTACACATAATACAGAAAACATACAAACAAACAAAAAGTAATTAAAACCCAAACACTCGTAAACCAACCTCCACACAGTACTATCGAATAATAAATAAATAAATAAAATCTCACATTTCATAGAAGAAATGTGAGGAAAAGGCAACTCACCACAACACTCTTTAGATTTGGATCTACTTTTCTTCCCTTGCACAAAGCTCTTAGATTTATGTACTGGTGCTAACTGTAAACTACAAAAACAGGAAAACATAAAGAAGTTATTTACACATCATTTACAGTTTGCTGGTTTATTGATTTTCTCTTCTCCCCCTGTATCCCACATTTTATTTCAGCCATTTGCTTTACATTTTAAAGGAACAGCCTTTCAAACAGTTAATTTTACTAAGGTTTTAACATGTCATTGGCTAGTCAGTATTATATTAATCTCAGGGATGCTGATGTTTACAAAGCAAGGGTATGGGGCCAAATCTTGATTGCCCTACCAGAACAATCACTTACACTGATTTTAATAGTACTATTAACATTGGCTTTTTATAGCTGTCAACATGCCTTTCTTAAGAAAAGTGTCGTAATTCTTCCCCATTTCTAAAAGCAGAGATTTTTAAAACTGCAGGCACATTATTTTGCTCAGACCCTGCTTTCAATGAGCCAGACATTTTAAGGAAATCATAATGTTCCTAATTTGTACATTTTTACTGTTAGCAATTGAATCAGAATATTCTAGAAAACCAGCAGTTTTTTTTTTTTGTTTTTTTTTTGTTTGTTTGTTTGTTTGTTTGTTTTGTCTTCTCTGAGCAAATCCACATCTCAGAGTTGTGTACTTCTAATATAATTTTATTTTTGCCTGTATCAAACTGGCTACTTCATCCATAGTTACACAGCAGATCGCCATCAGGTATGTATGTCTGGAGATCATGCAGTACTTGGCACCCCCTCTTGCAGGCTTAACATCTTCCCCATGTTGTGTAATGAAATGCATACACAACACAGGATTTAATTTAATATTCACCATTTATTCCACAGTGGCATGCAGAACTACTCTGAGGGAGCCTGAAATAGAAGAGAGTATTTATTGCTCCAAACCAGGAAAATTTTTAATGGGATGAAGCACTGTCTATCTGGCATATCTCCAGGTTCAGAAGGTGTCACCCACTGCAGGACCCAGAGACTTGGTTCTGTCTTCTACTTTCCTGTCTATGCTTGATATGAGGGAAAAGGATGATTTCATGTCCCAAAACACGTATGTGTGAAACAAGTATTTGCTGCATCTACAGTTTCAGGTGATCGTCCTTGTCTGTGTGGCGGAATTGCATTATTCTCTTCCTCGTGCCTCATGGCAGGATTTCTAAGAGAAGTACAAGCACAACTTGTTTTGCTTGGTTTAAGAGCTAGCTCTCTTTTGTACTGTGCCCAAATTTCTCTCTCCTTCTAAGGATGTTGAGTATTTCTCAAATAAAAAGTGACTTTTTTTTTTTCTTGGCAAATAAAACTGTGATGAAGATAACTCTACAACATAATTAGAAGTACCACTTTGAAGCAAGAGTAAAAAATTCTCACAAAAAGGGATTTGTGCAGTCTGTAATAAATATGAGACCAAAAGTAGTTATAATATATACACAGTGAAACTTTTCAGAGGACATCATTATTTTAAAAAAATTATTTTTCAATACATACAAAGAGAGGCCAGTTGCTCTGGATATGCACTGATGTTCCTCTTCAGATACTCATGTATATTGAAGAAAGATGGCTTTTCATAAACACTTTAAAATTGTAGGGAAAAGGAGAGAAGTCCTCAGGAAAAAATCCCTGAAGCCAATACTCACTGCAGTGAGATTTGCTAAACTTAATTACCTAAAACGCAGTGCTGATTTGCTGAAAGGTGAGTTGTATTGGAGCAGAGTTAATTAGCACAGAAAAGCTCAGGGGGCTTTACACCAATTTATATCACTTGGGTAATGAGGAACACAGGCATAAAAAACTTCTTGGGTCACTGATGACACTCCTGTGTGATCACAGACAATCAAATAATATAATCTTAACTCAAACTGCACCAGTTACCCCTTTCCATTTTTATGGCATACCATTGGTAATTTCTTTTCAAATGTGATTTTCCAAGCATTTTTGCACCCTGTCACCCCTCAGAGGGAGGGGTCTTTAAAGAGTCACTTTAGCCATTGCATGTTTATATGTATTTCCTTTTAAGTCAGTTCTGTCTTTTAAGTTTCAGAAGCTCTTTGCTTTCCAGGGCTTATCCCTTTCTGAGTGTACAGAAAAAAAAAAAAAAAAAAAAAAAAGGAAGAAAAAAAAAACACATATCCACTTTCAGTCTTTGTTTTTCTATGATAAGCAAGCCAAGTTCTTTTATCATTGTCCCAAGAGATGGGCTTTCCATTCTCTTTTTATTCTAGTGGACATTTTCTTCATCATTTCTAGCTAGAAATTGATCTCTCTTGAAGGAAGGTGGACAGAATTTTAAGCAGTCTTCCAGAGGTCTGACCAGTGTTTTGCACAACGACCTGAAAACTTTCCTTTTTCTACATAAATGCCTCTCTAATATGCCTAGAACAGTATACACCATTTTAGCGTCCACATCACAGTGATGATTCAGAAACATTCAAACACTGACTACTAAGCTTTGCACTACCACCAGTCATATCTACCTTGCTATGGCATAACAGATTTTCTTCTCATTAGTCTCTAATGCATGACTCTGTACTTTCTATTATTACATCTTTCCCATTTTTATTACTTCATTTCTCAAGGTTGGACACCTCTATGATATTCCAATTCTACCTTTATGTTGACAATGCTTCTCAGGTTCTGCCATCAGCACATTTTTTTAGCACACATCTACATTTTTACATGTAAATATTTAATTCAAGGAAAACAACAAACCAACTTTTTTTTTTCAAAGTTATCTCTTAAACAAACAAAACCTCTTTCTATGGGTAATGACTCTATAGACTGTGACTACTAACAGAAGAGTCATTGTTTCAATTACACAACTATTTGCTTTCTTTAAAAACATTTTATACCATATCCTAAATTCTTTTGTCTTTGCTAGTAACTCCCCAGGAGGCCTGAAAACACTGAACAGAAGTCCCAGTTATGCTCTGGTGCTCAGGTGTCCAGCTGCATGTCAAGGATGGCCCTGGTTCCCATGTGCAGTTCCCAGGCTGAAGGACAAGCTCCCAGCCTGGACCCCAGCCTGGCAGATGTTGCTCCTGTCAGCATGGAGCAGCCATTTCATGTCAGCATTTTCTCACAACAGTCATATTACCTTCATTCGCACTGCCATCAGGGGCACCACAAGAGCCGTGTGATGTCACCCCAGAGTCACTATCACCCTATGGCCTCACAAAAGGCAGCTGGCCGTAAGAGCCCTGAGCTTCCAGCCTGTGTTGAGTCCTATTGGTGGCACTTGAGAGGTCGAGGTTCTACTGCTGGAAAGCAAGAGGTGGTGGTGCTAGTGGAAGGTGCGACATTGAGGTTCTTCCTGTAGAACGTGAGACATCAAAATCCTTCCTGTGGCAAGAGAGACGCTGAGGTCCTCGGGGTTGCAGGTGAGACATCCAGGTCCTTCTACTTGAACACAAGATGTCAGTGTCCTTCTGGGGGCACGTGAGATGCTGAGATCCCTCTGGCTGCAGGTAAGTTGTCAAGGTCCTTCTGGTGTGGCACAAGGCATTGAGGTACTGGTGGTGGGCTGCAAGTCCCTGAGGTTCTGCCATTGGCCCACAGGGGAGGTGCTGAGAACCGGAGGTGCTTGATACCTGCTTGTCATCAGAGCAGTGTTCTGTGGAGGACAAGCATCTCCATGCCAGGAAAGAGGCAGGCACCATGAACTATCCATGCCAGGAGCTGCCAGAGGAAGCCCCAAGAGAATAGACCTGCACCATCTTCTTGGGCCTGGTGGCTGACGCAGCTCGTGTGGACCTCTGTGTCCCATGGGGGATGCCTCGGCCCACCAGCCCCAGAGCAGGTTCCAGCGCAACACAGGGCTGGGGCAGCGTCAGCAGCAGTGGTGGCAGAGCCCCTCCAGCTAGAGGTCCCGCAGTGTTTTGCCTAGGCACAGGGACTGCAGCCCCTCCATGCCACAACAGCTCGTCCGGAGCTTCTCCTGGCACTGGGAGCAGGACGGGCACAGATGGCCCCAGTCCCTGCTGAACGCCAATGCTGGGGATACAACATGGCTGCACAGGACCCAGCAGGAGAAGCCAGGGGCTGGAGACCATGCAGGCCACCAGACTAGACTTGGCATTTAAGAAAAAAAAAATCTTAAAAAGCAACCCAAATTGAAGTAATTTGTGGGACAGAAAATTATCATGGGATTGGATAACCAGGTGAGGGCAGCAGCCGTAAAGGTGACCATGCCCTAGCAGGAAAAAGGCTGATAGAAAAAGTCTCCTGAACCTGGGGCAGAAGCAAATGCCTGCCGGCCTGAGAACTGCCAGCCTGGGAGCTGTAGCACAGCATACAGATCTTCAGAAGCGGACTGCTCCAGCATGGGCTGTTCTCCACAGAGCAGCACAAGGAGCTTCTCAGACAAAAGGAGCTCCATTTGTGGTAAAAATCAAGCTAGTTTTATACCATCTAACCTCTCACCAGTAAGAAGGCATAGGAAAAGGTGGAATGGTCTTAAACTAAAAGAGGATAGACTAGGCATTAAGAGGAAATTCTTTACTGTAGAAGGGTGGTGAGGCACTGGAACAGATTGCCAAGGGAAGCTGTGGATGCCCCACGCCTGGAGGTGTTCAAGACCAGGCTGGATGGGGCCTTGGCCAACCTGATCGATTGAGTGGCATCCCTGCCTATGGCAGGGAGGTTGGAGTTAGATGATCTTTAAGGTCCCTTCCAACCCGAGCCATTTTTGGAGGCCTGTAGCTAGCGGTGTCCCCAGGGGTCAGTGCTGGGTTCAGTCTTTTTCAACTTATCCCACAACGATCTGGATGATGGAATGGAGTGTACCCTCAGCAAGATTGCTGACAATACAAAGCTCGGAGGAGTGGCTGATACCCCAGAGGGCTGTGCTGTCATTCAGAAGGATCTTGACAGGCTGGAGGATTGGGCCAAGAGGAACCTCATGAAGTTCAACAAAGGCAAGTGCAGGGCCCTGCACCTCAGGAGGAATAACCCCAAGTACCAGCACAGGCTAGGGGCTGACGTGCTGGAGAGCAGCTCTTCAGAGATGGACCTGGAAGTCCTGGCAGACAGCAGGCTGACCATGAGACAGCAATGTACCCTAGTGGCCAAGAAGGCCAATGGTATCCTGGGGTGTGTTCAGAAGAGTGCTGCCAGCAGGTCAAGGCGGGTGATCCTCCCCTTCTACTCAGCCCTGGTGAGGCCACACGTGGAGTATTTTGTCCAGTTCTGGGCTCCCCAGTACTAGAGGGACATAGAACTACTGGAGCAAGTTCAGAGGAGGGCTACAAAGATAATGAGAGGAAAATGTAAAATTTTTATTAAACAAATAACGTATTTTTCCTTCTGCTGTGTGGGAGCACTATCCCTGACTTGTATAATTTTTTAAGATTTTAATCCCTTGTTATAACACAATTTCAGGTGCCATTTATTTATCTCTCTGACAGATAGTTTACACTGCTTGTTTCAGTATGAGTACAGTAATTGCAAAGGGAAAGTTTAAAAGTTTAACCTAAAGTTATACTTTAACTTTGGATATATAAATTTCCTTGTCCATGCATATAGTTTTTATCTATTGTTTTTTTTTGCTCCTCTGTTCAATGTAAATGACGTTATTGAAGCAGAACGTTAATTCAGCTCTGAGTCATAACACTGTTTCATTGCAACTTTACTGCATGGTAGCCTTTTCTTACTTCTCCCATTTTTACTTCAATATTGTAAGTAAAACTTTTCATATTAGTTTAAATTTCCTTGAAAAAGGTAACTCAATGTAACAATATCTTTGATTTTGAACATTAATAAATGAGATCAGAAATTTGATGCATAATACATGCATACATTCATGCTGTAACACTTATAAAGAATCAACCACTCCTCATATTCATGTCAACACAAAGCCTTGCAAGAGGGAAACTGCAACCCTGATAAGCTATGTGAACAGAGAAGCTCTGTGTCACAAGCAACTAACAGTCAGAATGGAAATTGTCCAGGGAAACCTTATATCACAGTTTCATAGTCTGCTATAAAGGTGGACTCAGTCAGGTCACCCTTAAAATGGAAAGCCTCAGAACTCCTAAGTGAGGTTTGCCAAAGGTTTTGCAGAAGCAAATATGTCAACCAAAGAAGCTAACATTCTCTCAATTAAAAGGATTACTTATAAACATATAGGACCACCTATTTTTGAAAACTGTAGGTATTAGCTGCAGGAAACAACTGAGTAAAACCCGCATGAGTGGAATTGGGACATGCACATGGGACCAAGACACTGGACTAATACAATGGCTTGAGGAGCCTGACAGGAGCAGGCTGCAGCCAGCCTCACTCAAATCAGAGGTTTTGATCAAAGCAGAGCACAACAGTGGAAATCATGCAAATCTGTTTGCAGTGTTGCATGGACTGCAACACTGTACGCTGTTCACTGATAGCCTTACCATCTGTCTATCTTATCAGTTCTACATTACTGTGACAGACATTAATGATAGGTGCTTAAACTTGTAGGGAACAGAAAGATTAGATTTGAAAAACTTTGAAGTCTTCCTTGACTTAAAAAACTCTGTCCTATTTATAAGGCAACAGGAATATATTTCTGGACTATTTATGGTTAAGGCATGTGCATACATATATACAGGTCCATCTGAATGGGTTTTCTACCTAAGGCTCACAGTTTCTTTCTTCTGTACAGATGACAGCACTGTTTTATGAGTGTGTTCAACATTTTTTATTTTTTTTTTTTTCCACTGGAGGTTCTTTTCTACCTTTTTCAAAAGCTGTGGAAAATAACCAGTGATGATAGCCTATCCACAAGCAAGGTTTGTTTGGGAATGTGGTCTAGCAGAGGGGATCACTTTACTAACAGTGAGATTCCTGTTCCAAACAGTGAGATTCCTACTCCACCTCAGGGGTAAAACTTATCTGCTATGTTGACAACGTAGATTTCCAGTTCATTTATATTAAACTGTGTATGGTACTGATCTCTCTTAAGTGCTTTATGCTGTCTCTGTTTCTTTTCTGAAAGATTAATGCTATTTCTCTCCTTATGGTCCTCATAAATTCTGGTCCTCCAGAATGACGTCACCATTCATTCTACTTTTCTCTTTCCTAAAAATTTCAGGGTTATTAAGAAGAAAGACTATAATTTCTAATTGGCATTCAGCCAGAATGCTTTGACAAAGAGCCTTACCTCTTTCCAATGTGTTACCAAACCTCTGTATAGTTCAATGTGGGCTAGATTCCATATTCATGGTGGTTCAATGCTTGTGTGTGTATGTGTACTCTCTAATAAGGAAGCAGGTGGGTGAGATGATGTGTGACAGACAGGAGGAAAGATTTTAGTGCAAAACTTTTCTCTGATAGGTAGGCCACTTCCAGAAATCAAACAACTCCCACCATTTGACTTCCCTGCCACTGTCACTTTCTACTCCTGCTAGTAGACTCCTGCAGCACCACTAGCTGCAGTGTTAGTTCAGCAGCCATGGAAGTCACACTCCAGCAAAGCATGAGATCTCTCCCTCAGAGCACAGTTTTGGCCTTCACACTCTCTCCAACCTGGACTCTAACCCCATGATGTTATTTCTTTCTTTGAAGAACCCTATTGCATTCTGCACTTCATTAAGATAATAAAAGACTAAGGTTCCCATTTCACACATCAGTTTTTCATACTCATTATTTCAAACACTGATTTCCTCCCTATGTATCAGTAGTAATTATTACCCATCTCAGCAATGACTATTTCAGCTTGAAAATATGGTCTTGAAAAGAGCAGAACGATACTCTGATTTAAGGACTCTGCCAGCAGCATTAACATTACTAGTTTACATGAGTAATATGAACATCATCTTTTTTAAAGGACTGTATTTCTTCTGTCCTCCTCTGGCAAAGCTATACATTAAAGGAAAAAAAAAAAGTGTCAGAACAGATAAAGGACCTTTTCAGAGATTTATTGTGTTATATATGTTAATGGAAAATATCAATTCTATAAAAAGACATTAACATTGATTTGTTATAACCAACATCTTATAAAACTGGAGTCAGGATTAAAAATAAAAATATCAAGCAAGCACCAAATAAAAATTAATTCCTAGCATTTCTACAGGAATAGTCTTTGCTTTCTGAAGTTGTCTTTCACTTTTCTAAGCCAGAAACAAAGTGTCTAGGTTGCACAGGTCATTTGGTATCAATTTCAGTATACTTTAAGGGAAAATGACCCAAAGCCTAACAAGAGGAATGTAACCTTTGCTATCAATAAAGAATGGAAGGCTCTTCATTTACTTCTTTGTTCAATGCCATTTTTTTTTCTTTTTTTTTTTTTTTTCAATCTTACTAAAGAAGTCTTTTAATATATAAAGACAGTCAGTTGTAGGGTGAAATAACTTCTCTGCTGACTAGGTACCTCTGTTTCTACCTCTTTTCTCCTTACTATTGTCATTCTTTTTGGCTCACATTGTTGCCTCTCTTTCTTAAGTTTCTTCAGTAGTTCCCTTGCTCCCCTGCCTCCCTTTCAGGATAGACCCTGGGGGCAGAGGAGAAATTGGTCAGCCTGAGAATAAGGTGTATTTATGCTTGCCAGTCAGCTATCTGCAGACTTCATTCACCTCCACATCACTTCATTCACTTAGTTCTTGGTTCAGAACCCTGTAGTCAAGTCCTGCAAAGACAAATCGTCCTCTTGCCCCTTTCCACTATTCCCTTCTGTGCTAATTTTCACTTTCCACTGTAAGCAGCCAGAGAAGACAGACGTGCACCCAAAGCCAATTCTGATGAATACTAATTTAATGTAATTTTTTCCCAAAAGAGTCTAATTCCACACATCCCCTGTTTTGTGAGAATGATTCATGCAAAGTTGCAAAATGCCACACAACTGGAGGCCGTTAAGTTTTTAAAATGACTTATAAGGAGAGAAAAACAACAGCAAAAACTCACAAGGTAAGTGATGTCTTTTCACTACTCAGGAAGACTTCTCTGTTCAGCACTAATCAAGTGTATCTGTTATTAACAGGTAGCCACAGCCTTTTCATAAGAGATCCACAGCACAGACTCAATGGCTGTGGGTGAGGCAACAGCAAAGATACTGCACAGCTAGTGCCTCGAGTCATTTCATAATGAAGGTAAAATTAGAGAAGCAGTTCTTTTGACATCTGCAGTACTGAAATTTTCCAAAGAAGAAAGCAGTCTGTAATATTTTTCTCCTATTCAAATGAATTAGAAACTTCTGCAAATACAGCAGGAGCAAGTATTTCATTTCAGGATAAAGCCAGTCTCCCTTCTGAGCTTATAACCAGCAGGAGCTTTTATTTATTTATTCACTCATTTATTTATTTATTTATTTCAAATTTCCTGAAAGAAACAGAATATGATTGAAATGGGAGTACTGGGTGAAAATTGAAGTACCTTTTTCTAAGAATATATGTGTTATCAGATTGCTGTTGTACTCACATAAGTCCTTTCTAGTAAGGGGAAATAAGCAACAACTTTCATCTGTGCACAAAATTCAGAATGCACAGAAATACTTATTTCCACCATCACTATTCTTTCATATACTCCATATCTATACAGTGTCTTCACCAGATGCCCATACTGCTTGAAAGACAGGGCTGGTTTTTGTATATACAGAAACTGTATTCTTTTAATCCTTTACAAATAGCCTCTAGATTGGTAATTTTAGAAATCAAAGACCTCGTCATAAATTCAGATGAAGCATATCCTGGGAACACACACTTAGGATGCCTGCCTCACCTCCTCTCAAGTTCCACAGACATCAACTTTCAGATTGGACTAAACTCAGTTGTATAGAACTATACCGATTCTCACATCATAACCATTCATACTCAGTTGTTTCTTGTTTTATATCAAAGTCTTATACCTGCTAAAATTTCATAACAGAATCTTTAGCTAGACTTCTCCGGCTTGCCTGGGGAGAAGGAGCCAGCTAGCTTTCTGTATGGTTCTGGTTCCTTGACATGTTATTTCACTGTGCCTTTGTGTAACATTGTCCCAGCATAAGTATCAGCTCTTACCTCCACCTTCCCAAACATTTCTCCCTTCAGCTTTCTTCTTCACACATAATCTGGATTCTAGCCCATGATAATATCACCAATATCTTTATTTGTGTGCTGCTCCCCTTTCTTTTGAAGAATGAATGACCCACGTTGATGATTCATGTAGAAGTACCAGCTAATCCTTGTATGCAAGCAACTAGAGATGTTGTTTACCGCTATCGTCTTTCAGAGCTTTAAATCAACAGTGCATTTATTTATGCCTTCTTAAGTTTATGGTAAGAATTCTCAATTAAGGATTAAAATTCATCATTGATTGCATGTTCTCAAATGATCAAATGCTTTACTAAAATCATAAGTGGTAATCCATGCACATATTTCTTCTTGACAAACTAATTGTTTGTCACACTCCTTTCTCGTCTCCTTTGAAAAGTTAGCATTTATAGCCAGATAAATGCTAAAAAATCATCACAACAATTTCACCTATCTCTCTGACTTAACTTTGTAAATCAGCTATATCACAGCTAATTATTTATGACCTATTTTAGATCTCTCAGTCCTCTCCTCAAAATAATTCATAAGGTGTTATGGGTTTTGTATAATATACAATGGAAGAAATTGTGTGAGTCCTTACTTTAATGAGAAAATTTTTATATTTTCAGAAATATAGCAGAAGGAATATTTGAGAAAGGAATGTAAACTGGAAATCCAACCACATGGTGTCTTTGAAAGCTGACTCCTTGTCCTGCAGTTTGCACTCAGTATTTGAATAAAGATGTTTCCAAATGCCCAACTTTTCATTGTATAGTATTATACGTATAGTATTAGAGAGCTAGAAAGACTATTAAAATTATTGGTAAAAGATGGACATTATACTTCCATATTATTCTCTGTCTTTACTCTGAAAGTTAAGCATGTCTTCAATTCTCACTAAAAACTAGCTGCCAACAATGTCTATAAGTTGTTTTTTTTTTTTTTTAAATAGCTTATTTCTGTACTAGTTATATATAAATTATCATCTAGTATTAATATCCAAACTCCAGATCTTAGATTGCATAATAAAAATGTTCTCATTGAAGGTATAACTTGGATACCAAATATTTGAATATACAATGTTTTAAAACAGCTTCAGTGATGAAACTGTAGTATCAGTTTGGAGCAGATGTCACCATCTGGCTGTCTTCACTTGTATCTCGATGAGACCACTTAAGTCTCCTGACTGGCTTCCACACAGAAAGTAATTAGAGTGAAACACAAGGGATCAGATCCAACTGTATTAAAATTAAGGTATTTTCCATCTTTAAACTGAAAAATGACTACAAAAAAAAATAGACAAAACAAATGAACAGTCAACTTCAATTTGATGAATACTTCATTCTCTTCCTTAAGTAGCAAAAAATCTGTTTAATATTCATCTAGCAGTATCTATGTTTTTCTGTTTTTCCCTTTTTTTTTTTTTTACATGCAATATTAAAATTATTCTTCTTATCCTTGATTTTTTTTCTACTAAGTAAGTTGATACCCTATTTCCTTTTTTTTTCTCTGTATTTTTTTTTTAGCTAGCTTTTCCTAGATCAACTTATTAGATTAACATTTAGATCAACTTATTTTCCACTTCTTGATTTAGAAGGAGAAATCTTATTATTTACTATTTTGGTTGTGCTGCTGTGTTGCTTTAGTACTGTAAAATGGCAACAGTAGGGCAATGTAAACTAATGTTTAAGCTGACTTAGAAAAAAACAGGAAATCTAAAAAGGAAACACAAAAACTAAAGCTACAGCTAAGAATACAACTGTTTTGAAAATCCAAATCCCTCTCTTGAATTATTCAATGAGGTTGGGAAAGTGAATTGCAAGTTTGAAAAGAAACACAAAGACTTGTGCATAGAAAACACCACTTTGACAATGTTTTTCAGCGAAAAGTTATCCACTGCACTTTACAGCCTCAGAATACATGTATGGATTCAATTATAGGGTACCAGATGAAATTACATACTGACACCCAAATATATGTACACATAAATATCTATTTCCTCGAGTACGTCTAATTTCATAAGAGTTTCTGATTGTTCTTCCATATTATTATTTCTCTATAAAATCCAGTAGAGGAGGAAAGTATCACCAAATGTCTGGGCTAATAATTTTTTTTTTTTCTCAGCAACTTGGTTGCTGAGATTTATCTTAACTGATTTACCTTAACTGCTGTATTTACCTTAACTTTCTCTAGAAAATTTTCACTGTGTCTTACTCTTGGATCCTGTATTTAAATTATGTAGGATAGATTACCTAACTGTGCACTCCACAGAGCAGCTCTAACAGCTGTGATGGTGTTTCTGTGTTAATTTGTTTATTTATTTATTTTGTGTTTGGTACTGGGATAAAAGTTTTTTTTTTTCCTTTTTTTTTTTTTTTTTTTTCCCTCTTCACTAGTGTATAAATGGAGTTGCAATGCATTTCTAAGCTCTTCCATTTCATTTTTAGTTCTTAAAAGAGTTCTACACAATTCTATAAAACTGCAGTGATTCACAGTCAGTAATGCTAAACCAAAATGAGAAAAAAAAAAAAAAAAAAAAAAAGTAATAATACACATACAGAACTTTATTATAAAGATAGTACCAATACAGTGTTTTTATCTGTGAGGACACAGAATATTTCGAAAAAAGTTCAATAAGGCTCCCCAAACCAAACACTATTTCACTTTCCATCTTCATTCTAAGCTTGCTGGAGGCTCTGTAAATCACATATATCATGCTGGCTACACTAATAAACCAAGGGTAATAGTATTTTCTGTCATTGACTATAAATCTCTCTCTCCTCTCTCTCAAGTAGCCAGTCTGTCAAGCATGTTCCTTAAGTTACTAGTACGGTAAACAATTATTTGAATTATGAAAATATTTTGCTTTTTCTGCTAAAGATCTTACCATGAAGTTGTGCTACTCTTTAAGTTAGTGTCTTTCAAGTTTTCTCCACAAATCTTAGTAGACAATTTATGCTTTGTTGTCTATCACGCTCTGTTGGTCAGTGACACTTTATTCAGTTACAAACTATCAATAGCTGACAATACTGGGAAAATTTTCTCTAACATCCAGATAAATACAAAAAAAAAAAATAAATAAATAAATAACCAACCAATCAAGCAGACAATAAATGGATAATACTAAGCTTTCCAAGGCTGAAAAGTGTATCCTACCAATGCAGCTGCAAAGTGTGGTTTGTTATAGAGCACAGTACACTGTGCTCAATTGTTCCAGTATTTTTGTAAGAAAAGACAGGCCTAATGTATCCATCTGATTTAGGAAACAAAGAAGCAGTCTTTCTGAATCAATATCTTTTTGATTCAGATTTCCTCTAAATCTATAATCAATGTGTTTGTAAAAATGACTCATATGATATCCATTCATTTGCAGTACCATAGTTAGTGCTCATTCCCCTGATCTTTTCTGCTCTCTTCTCATATTGTTAGTACTCTGTACAAGATGTCTTAAGGTCACTGCTACATTTTGGGTATATCCTGTGGTTTGCGGTATGTGAAAAGGTAAGAGACCTGGATGCTGTTGTGGTTTCTCTTGGCCTGCATCTTCCATACATGATGCATAAAATTGCAAGTATCTACTGTCTTCTTTCTGGATCTGTTTTCATATATTGTACTTTAAAACACAAAATACCTACCATACCACCTTAAAAAAAAAAAAAAAAAAAAAAAAAAAAAAAAAAAGAAAACATATAAGTTTGATAAAATAGAAACTGCGTCTTTTTTGAGAAGAAAATGGATTAAATCCAGACATACAGTATCCTGAAAATATCTTATTACTTAAAAGAAACTAAAAAAAAAAAAAAAAGTCCACATTTAAATCCACTTTATATTTGCCTTATCAAACCTATAAATACTTACAACAGTTAAATGATTTGTACGTAGGACTCTTAGTAAAGGCCGATACAGCTGATTCTACAAATACAAGACAATTTAAAAACACAGCTACTGTCAGAGAGAGCCTTTGGAACGGGAGGGGACATGTAGTGCCCAGTGCCTGTTAAAAAGGAGAATTTGAAAAATTTGTCATATACTTTTATTCCCATCAAAATCAATTCTGAGATATCCTGAAAAATTCAACATACAAATATACTCTTGGATTATAACAATGGCAAAAAACTTCAAAGTCCCAAGAATTTGTAAATTGACAGAAAAGATAGGAAAGATTTTTACAAATCAGAAGAAACCAGGGTCTACAAGGTAGTAGCAAGATATATATGAATAATCCTGTTGCATTATATATACGGAACAGTACTTCTTTGTTTTGACAGCAGATTGCAAGATCTTGTTTATTCCCTTTCTCTAACCTTTTCACAGGTTTAATTCTCTTTTTCTGTTATTCTGCTACATCTTTCCTTTCCCTTTCCTTTTCCCCACTCCATAAGCCCCTTCCTCTTTTATTTTGTTATCCTTTTGTGGTGGTTTTACCGTGCTGGGCAGCTAAACCCCACAACCGCTCTCTCACTCCCCCTCCTTTAGATGAGGAGGGGGAGAAGTAAAGCAAAGAACAACTCACGGGTTGAGATAAGGATAATTTAATTAAAGGGAAATAATTATAATAATTAAATAAAGACTACCATGAACTAAACAATTTAACTAAGGGGAAATAAAAGGGAAAGGGGAAAAAGGGAGGAAAACAAACAAACAAAATAAATGAAAGCTATACGGAAGTGCAGAGGAAAGAAATTACTCTCTACTTCCCACAAATGAGCGATGATTGACCACGTCCTTGAAGCAAGGCCTCAACGCACGCAGCCGGTGTTCGAGAGGAGGACCGACGTCTTCTCAACGAGAGCCCACCCCTCCCCTCTTCTTCCTGTTTCCACCTTTTATTGCTGAGTGTGACACCACATGGTATGGAATATCCCTTTGATTGGTTTAGGTCAGCTGCCCTAGTGATGTTTCTCTCCTCACTTTTTTGCCCACCCCCTAGGAGGGTTAGAGAAAGGCCCAATGCTGTGCCACTGCTGCTCAGCAGTAGACACAACACTGGTGTGATAACACTGCTGTTCCAGCTACAAGTACAGAGTACGGCACTGTATGGGCTGCTGCCGGGAAAGTTAACATTCCAGCCAGACCCAGTACAACCTCCACCCCTTATTCCATAACATTTGTGTCACACTCAGATCCCCATACTTTAGCATACAAGCATTCTCATCATTATCCCTTGCCCTTTAACAGGACAAGGATTTAACAGGACAGGATTAATAGGCAGGTGTATCTTTTCATTCCATAGGTCTTTCTTGGAAAATGTTCATAAGAACTGTTGATGATTAGGTCTTCATCTGCCAAAGTGGCCACTCAAGGCAGGCGGAGTTGGATGTCTGGACACTAGCACCAGCTTAGCTCAAGTCCTTGTTGCACTGCCCGGCTCCTTGCAAAGTTGACCTGTCGTTGATCCTACAGCATCTTCCTACAACATATAGCTTAGATTATAGATTAGTTTTCTCTCAATGTCAAATCTCCTTGAGGCACACACTTGATATCCCCATTCTTTTGCATGACCCACCAGGTATACCCTGGTCCTTGGGCGAAGACAATCCCACGAGTGGGTTTGCCTTTTCCCGAGGCAGGAGCAACCCACACTGCCTTCCCCATCCACCTTCCTATATGCACTACGGGAACCTTAGCTCCTTTCACAGTGTGTAGGGGTTTTGTTTCGGCAGGACCAGCACGGCTGTCAGACCCCCTATTGTTAACTAGCCAAGTGGCTTCTGGTAGATTTGTGTCCCATTGTTTCCACGTCCCAGCACCTAATGCTCGTAACATAGTCTTTAACAGTCCATTGTACCTCTCAACCTTCCCAGAGGCTTGTGGGTGGTAAGGGATGTGGTACACCCACTCAATACCATGCCTCTTTGCCCAGGAGGTAACAAGATTGTTTCGGAAATGACTCCCATTGTCAGACTCAATTCTCTCTGGTGTACCATGACGCCACAATACTTGTCTTCCCAGGCCCAAGATAGTGTTTCAGGCTGTGGCATGGTTTACAGGGTATGTTTCCAGCCACCCAGTAGTTGCTTCTACCATGGTGAGTATGTACTGTTTACCTTGGCGAGTTTTTGGGAGTGGTCCAATATAGTCAATTTGCCAGGCCTCACCATATTGAAACCCTAACCATCTCCCCCTGTTCCAGGGAGATTTTACCTTCATGGCTTTCTTGATTGCAGCACAGGTCTCACACTCATGGGTAACCTGTGTGATGGCCTCAATGGTCAAGTCCACCCCTCGATCACGAGCCCATCTGTAAGTGGCATCTCTCCCCAGATGTCCTGATGTTTCATGGGCCCATCGAGCTACAAACAGCTCACCCTTACGTTCCCAGTCTAGGTCCACCTGAGCCACTTCAATTTTTGAAGCTCGATCCACTTCTTTGTTGTTCTGATGTTCTTCAGTAGTGCGACTCTTGGGCATGTGGGCATCTACATGACATACTTTAACACCCAGGTTTTCTACCCAGGCAGCAATATCTTGCCACAGGGTAGCAGCCCAGATAGGCTTACCTGTGCGCTGCCAGTTGCTCTCTTTCCATTGCTGCAGCCACCCCCACAGAGCATTTGCCACCATCCATGAGTGTGGTGTAAATGCCTGAAGTAACTAGGAAAATAAAACTAACATTCACATTTTTAAGGAAAAGGTACAGCATTGAAGAGGCTTTCAGGGCAGGGCATAACTGCATTATCTGAGCGTTCCCTAGGCTCCCAACCTTTGATGCTATCGCGCTGGGGAAACTTGGTGTGCTAGCTCTAAGGAACAGCACGGAGCGTAGAGTGGAGTGGAGACACCACGGCTAGGCTCTGTAATCAGATGGGGCCTCGATTGTTCTTGTGCACAAAGCTGCACTTTTTGCCACCCTAAGCCAAAGACCTGTCATGTTTTGACAAATGCTGTACCCTAGTGTACTTTTTGCTCATTATAATATCATTATAATACCAAAACACACTTCCATCCCAAAAGCTACCCGCCTCCAAGGTGCGACCACCCCTCACTGAGCATGCACTCTGAATTCCTCGGAGCCTATTACTTTAAACGGAGACGGGAAAACTTTACACCAATCATAACCAAGATATGCTTGACTAGAGCCACTCAAGCTCCACCTAAAAGATAGAAAATAATATAAATTGGCCCAAGAGAAAGGGGATGTTAGGGAAGATACCACCGTCAGGGGAGATACCATCCCGAGGACAACATCCTTAGGACCTCCTGACTCCTGGGATCAGTCGACGGGCTGAGCCTCTCTTCCCCCCCCATTGGGACGCCTTTGGGTGAGATCTGAATACTTGCTTATATACCTCTATAGAGTCTTTGATCCTTTTAACGCGTTTATTTCTAGGCTGCGCACCTGTAACATCTATAACACCTGTAACATCTATAACACCTGTAACATCTATAACACCTGCAAACACTTATAACATCTATAACACCTGTAACATCTGTAACACCTGCAACATCTATAACATCTATAACATCTGTAACACCTATAACACCTATAACACCTGTGTATTTTATGCATACTAGCTTGCTTTTGCAGACAGTCACTATCGCCAGCAATCCAAAAGAACCTGATTATCTGTTGCTGTAATAAACCATACTTGATTGCATTGTGATAACTCTCATTGAGTGCAACGAGGGTGAGGGTGGTTATCCGTGATAGTTCAGTGTTCTGAATCTAACCAGACCCCCAGGCGGTTAATGCATTTTTGGTGAATGTCCGAACGGACCCCCAGATGGTTAATGCGTTTTTGGTGAATGTCTGAATGGACCCCCAGGCCGTTAATGCGTTTTTGGTGAATGTCTGACTGGACCCCCAGACGGTTAATGTGTTTTTGGTGAATGTCCGACTGGTTCAGTATCCTGAATCTGACCGGGCCCGTAACGGTTAATCAGCTACACCCCTTAACGCGACAATGAGTCAGTATAAAGATACAATACTGGCCAATTTTCTCTTTCGGCGATATCTAGGGCTAGTTGTATGGCTTTTACTTCTGCATACTGACTCGACTCACCTTCCCCTTCCATGGCTTCCACAACTCATCGTATGGGATTCCACACAGCAGCTTTCCATTTCCGATGGCTCCCTATCACACGGCAGGATCCGTCAGTAAACAACGCATACTGCTTTCTGTCTTCTGGCAACCCATTGTATGGTGGTGCCTCTTCAGCACGGGTTACCTCTTCTGTTGGCACTCCGAAATCTCTGCCTTCCGGCCAGTCCATAATCTCTTCCAGGATTCCTGGGCGATTGGGTTTTCCCATTCGAGCCTGCTGTGTAATTAACGCTATCCACTTACTCCATGTAGCATCAGTTGCATGGTGTGTAGTGGGAATTTTCTCTTTGAACATCCAATGTAACACAGGTAGCCGCGGTACCAAGAGGAGCTGTGCCTCTGTACCCACAACTTCTGAAGCAGCTCGAACACCCTCATTTGCTGTGAGTATTTCTTTTTCAGTTGGGGTGTAATTGGCTTCTGATCCTCGATAGCCCCGACTCCAGAAGCCCAGAGGTCGACCTCGAGTTTCTTCTGGGGTTTTCTGCCAAAGGCTCCAGGTGAGCCCATGCTCCCCAGCTGCAGTGTACAGTATATTTTGCACAGCTGGTCCAGTACGGACAGGCACAAGGGCTACTGCACGAGCTATTTCTTGTTTGATTTGTTCAAATGCCTGTTGTTGCTCAGGGCCCCACTCAAAATAGTTTCTCTTTCGAGTCAGTCGATATAGAGGACTCACAAGCTGACTATAGCCTGGCACATGCATTCTCCAGAATCCCACGAGGCCTAGGAAAGCTTGCGTTTCCTTTTTGCTAGTTGGCGGAGACATTGCTGTTATTTTATTGATCACATCCATTGGAATATGGCGACGTCCATCCTGCCATTTTACCCCCAAGAACTGGATTTCCTGTGTAGGCCCCTTGACCTTGCTCTTTTTAATGGCAAAACCAGCTTTCAGGAGAATTTGGATTATTTTCTTCCCTTTCTCAAAAACTTCTTCTGCTGTGTTGCCCCACACGAGGATGTCGTCAATGTACTGAAGGTGCTCAGGAGCTCCCCCTTGCTCCAGTGCAGACTGGATCAGTCCATGGCAAATGGTAGGGCTGTGTTTCCACCCCTGGGGCAGCCGATTCCAGGTGTATTGGATGCCCCTCCAAGTGAAAGCAAACTGCGGCCTGCATGCTGCTGCTAAAGGGATGGAGAAAAATGCATTAGCAATATCAATTGTGGCATACCACTTGGCTGCCTTTGACTCTAGTTCGTACTGAAGTTCTAGCATGTCCGGCACTGCAGCACTCAGTGGTGGCGTGACTTCATTCAGGCCTCGATAGTCCACTGTTAGCCTCCACTCGCCATTAGACTTTCGTACTGGCCATATAAGACTATTAAAGGGTGAGCGAGTCTTGCTGATTACTCCCTGACTCTCCAGTCGGTGAACCAACTCATGGATGGGAATCAGGGAGTCTCGGTTGGTGCAATATTGCCGTCGGTGCACCGTTGTGGTAGCAATTGGTACCTGTTGTTCTTCAACCTTCAGCAATCCTACAACAGAAGGGTCTTCTGAAAGGCCAGGCAGGGTAGACAGCTGCCTAATCTTCTCTGTGCTCAAAGCAGCTATGCCAAAAGCCCACCGGTATCCTTTTGGATCCTTGAAGTACCCTCTCTTGAGATAGTCTATGCCAAGGATACACGGAGCCTCTGGGCCAGTCACAATGGGATGCTTTTGCCACTCATTCCCAGTTAGACTCACTTCAGCTTCCAGTACAGATAGTTGTTGGGATCCCCCTGTTACTCCAGAGATACAGGTGAGTTCTGTCCCTTGGTAGCCTGATGGCATTAAGGTGCATTGTGCGCCAGTGTCCACTAAAGCTTTGTATTCTTGTGGTTCTGATGTGCCAGGCCATCGGATCCACACAGTCCAATAAATCCGGTTATCCCTCTCCTCTACCTGGCCAGAGGCAGGGCCCCTCTAGTCCTGGCTGGAGCGTCTGCCATTTAATTCTTGCAAATGAGAGGTAGAGGTCCCTTCATCATGGTCAAGAATAACATCAGCTGTTCTACTGCCTCTGGGGTACTCCCAATAGAAACCGGAGCAGCATTTCTCTTAGGAGCCCCTCTTCTTGCTGCTGTATTTCCTTTCAGTTCACGTACCCGAGCAGCTAGGGTTGAAGTAGGTACACCATCCCATTTCCTCATATCTTCCCCATGGTCACGCAGATAAAACCACAAGGTGCCACGTGGTGTACGTCTTGGATACTCTCTCTCTTGAGCAGGCGAATGCTGATTCTTAGTGGCTGAAGTATCACTCTGTCTAGATGAGGGGGAATATACTTTCTCCACGAGCTTGTCAAGTCCTTTAGACAGTTTCTCCACAGCTGAGACACAGGACTGTAGCGGAGCAGAGAGATTGTCTTCATATTGTTGAAGCTGGCAGGACACATCATACATTGTTGGTCCCATCCCCTCGTCCCAGCGAATTGCTGCCAGGGTACTGGCATGTGCTGATGGTGCACTCCGCACAAATTTACGCCACATGGATGTTGTGCACTGGACTTCATCGGGGTCTTGAGGTGTCTGGGCATTGTCCAAATCACTATAAATCATCTCCCGCACAGCTAATTCCCGCAGATGCTGGAGACCTTTATCCACAGTGGTCCACTTGCCTATGTGATATACAATCTCTTCCTTATGGGGATATCTTTCTTTGATAGCTGCCAGGAGTCGTCTCCAGAGGCTGAGGGCCTGTGCTCCTCTCCCAATTACTTTGTCGATTACCCTTTCTCTAGAGAGGGATCCCAGCTGCTTGGCTTCATTGCCTTCTAATTGTATGCTATTGGCCCCAGCATCCCAGCATCGGAGCAGCCAAGTGAGGATGTGTTCACCTGGGCGTCGACCATAATCCTTTCGTATTTCTCGCATCTCACTCAGGGATATGGATCGAGTGATTTCTGATTCTTTTATGATTTCCGTCTCATCTTCCTGCTGTTTTGGTGATGGCTCTGCTTTAGAGGTGCCTGCCAATTCCCCTTCTCCCTCCTTCTTAGGAGAGCCTTCTTCCCTTACTAAACGAGCTGACCTCCGTTTCCATTGTTTTGACTTGACTATGGGGGCGACTGATACCATAGTTGGTTGGTCCTCTGGGTCAACCACAGCATGTGTTACTTGGTCATCAGATTCAGAGACTTCCTCCCTCTCTTCAAGTTGCTGGATGATGTTAAACAGTGTTTGATAGGAATAAGCCAGGACCCAGCACAATGCTGCAAGCTGTTGTTCTCCGGCATTATCAGGGTCAGGACATACAACTCTCAAACATTCTACCAAGTTTTTAGGATTTAGCACTTGCTCAGGGGTGAAGTTCAAAACTATTGGAGGAGACACTCGTGACAGGTATCTGCTAACATCATCCCACACACCGTGCCACTCACCACAAGACTGTTTTGGGACAGATTCCCAAATAAGTTTTCTAAACAATCGACTAATCTTAGAGAGAAAATGAAACCTGTTATTCAGAATTAGAAATAGCAATACATGGGTTACAGATGGATCTTCAAAATACTCCCAAACTGTTGTAATTAGCCCACTGTGAAAGAAGGGAAAGGTACCATTCCTGATATTATTAATAAACTGGTGTCCAGATGAGAAAAGGAAGGCAGTGTAGTTCTGAATATTCTCTGAAAGATAGTTTCCATGGGACCCAAATGATAACAGCGCAGAGCCTGAATTCCAGAGTAAAACCAAGGTCAGTGCTTGGCAGCACAACGAATTAAAAAAAGTGAACACAGATTGTAACACTTTGTTGGATCGGATATATAGGAGAAAGGAGAATATGACACGAATTGCATGACATATGAACAAAGCCATTATTATTAACAGGGCAAGGAACATGGTTACTAGCAAGCAAGCGTGTTAGTTGTATGCGTTTAATCAATTCTATTGTTATCTCAACCCTTCAAGCCCCATGTTGGGCGCCAAAAAGGACTGTGGTGGTTTTACCGTGCTGGGCAGCTAAACCCCATAACCGCTCTCTCACTCCCCCTCCTTTAGATGAGGAGGGGGAGAAGTAAAGCAAAGAACAACTCACGGGTTGAGATAAGGATAATTTAATTAAAGGGAAATAATTATAATAATTAAATAAAGACTACCATGAACTAAACAATTTAACTAAGGGGAAATAAAAGGGAAAGGGGAAAAAGGGAGGAAAACAAACAAACAAAATAAATGAAAGCTATACGGAAGTGCAGAGGAAAGAAATTACTCTCTACTTCCCACAAATGAGCGATGATTGACCACGTCCTTGAAGCAAGGCCTCAACGCACGCAGCCGGTGTTCGAGAGGAGGACCGACGTCTTCTCAACGAGAGCCCACCCCTCCCCTCTTCTTCCTGTTTCCACCTTTTATTGCTGAGTGTGACACCACATGGTATGGAATATCCCTTTGATTGGTTTAGGTCAGCTGCCCTAGTGATGTTTCTCTCCTCACTTTTTTGCCCACCCCCTAGGAGGGTTAGAGAAAGGCCCAATGCTGTGCCACTGCTGCTCAGCAGTAGACACAACACTGGTGTGATAACACTGCTGTTCCAGCTACAAGTACAGAGTACGGCACTGTATGGGCTGCTGCCGGGAAAGTTAACATTCCAGCCAGACCCAGTACACCTTTCTTTTCCAATATAAAATGAGCAAATAGTTCTTGGTCATGAGGATCTCTGAAATATCCTTCAAATTCTATGTAGCAAGCATAAAACCTTTCAATTTGTAACACATTCTATCTTTAACAAGGTTTGCAAGTTCACAGTTTAAATATATGGTTCTCATTTCAACAATGTGTAGCAGAATATCAGATTTTATTTCCTGTTGTAAGTCAGAGATATGCTTACAGGAAAAAAAAAAAAAAAAGAAAAAAAGAAAAAAAAAAAACAAAAACAAAAAACAGAAACTTTAATAAATCATTAACTGTTGTAAGTGGTAATGAGGCCTACAAAAAATCACCTGGAAAGTCATCAAAATGAATGTCATGGATATAATTCATAGACTATACTCCATATTAAAAGCTGGCTTCCATCAATAGTGGGCATCTGCAGTGCGTCTGCTGCATAATTTCATATGTGCACATTCCAGTGTGCACAATGGCTTACAACTACTGTAAAAGAAACACATTTCAATATGCTTTCATAACGTATCAACATGACACAACATTGCAGCCATATTTTTTGTGGCTGATTGTTATAGTATTGATGTTTTTGTGCAGGAAGGATGGAGCAGAAACACATACACTATTTTTTTTAAATTCTATTTAAAGAATAGAATTTAAATACTCTGTATAAGAGTATTTCATAATATTCTGTAGATGCTTAGGACTTTTGTCACTGACCTGAGTGCAATCAACAATCACAAGGCAGGGGCAGTAAAAAGGCAAAGTTGAGAGCATGAAAGTAGAAATATTATCTTCAGTAAATAAATAGCTCAGGAGATAATTATGAAATTTGGTAGCTTGCATCAGATGCATTGTATACTAGAAAAAGCAACTGATGTCATGATGCAGAGCAACCATTGCAAACAAAAAGATACTGAAGTTATTACAAAATCACTGGTAGCACTACTAACCATAGACCAATAGCTGTTGTGCTTACCTGGGATATATATACAGAGCCAAAGATACTATTAGTTTAAAAGCAAAACATTCCTAATTTTTTTTTAGCTTCAAAACCAGTTGAAAGGATAATAACTAAACATTGAAACTTTTTTTTTTTTTTTTTAACTTATTATGAAAACAACATTAAGACTGGACTTTTTATGCACTAACACATTTAGGAACAACTGTAAATAGATCAGATCTTTGATACAACAAAAGCCTCTGGTACAACAACAACAACAACAACAAAATATTAAAATCCCCCAGTTGCAATTATAGCTATGGCTGAAGCAGCCTTCAAGGTGTAATAATGGTGCTGGTCTAGGTAGCACACTAGCAGCACAAACTGTCTATAGACTATTGTCCTGTTATGGTATTAGGTATCTTATAAGCTAACCACTATATCTGAGTCACAACAATGCTAGTACTGTTTCATTTCTAGCACTTCTGCAAAACTATACATTACTTTTCCCCTGTTCATATTCTGTAATCACTATATAGTTCTAAGAGTAACTGAGGGAATTCCAAAATTTGATGTTCTTGGGTAACTTGATGTAACTTGGGGTTACCCTGATTTTCAGTCATCTGGATTTACTAGAATATTTACTAGAATATCTTGTTCAGGTGAGGCTACTATTTTTTTAATCCACATATAGTACACTTTTGAAACAGGAAACTTCTGCCAGTGACACAGTATTATGTTCATCATCTTGAAACACAAGCAATACGACTGATTTATTGCAATCATTTGCCATAATCCTCAAACTTGTGGAGGCAGATACATTCATTATTTTTGTTATCACAATCGATAGGAGGAATAAATCCATCCCCATTGAAAGAAACAAGGTTTTTCTTGTTTGGAGATGAAGACATTTTCAAATTAGATCAATTTTTCTTTATTGCCTTAGTCTGTTCTTATCCTTCTTTCTAACATAAGCTAGTGCAACTACTCTCTCTCTCTCTCAAAAAACAAACAAACAAAAAAAAACACACACACACAGCATGATAACAGCAACAAAAACAGCCAAAGCAAACCCAGGTAACATATATTAAACAATATCTAAAGTTGTTTGTCAGAACAAACAACTTACTCTTCTGTGTTATAGAAAATAAAATGGCAAAAAGCAGGATTAGTAGCCTGTAAATGATAATCTCAAACTGTGCTTATTCTCCATTTGATCTTTGGAAAAAAAAAAAAAAAAAAAAAAAAAAAAGATCATCTGATCATCTGATCATCTGGCTGATAATTAAATTATCCATATCATTTATTGTCTAGATTATGTTCCTTGGGTGTTATTTTCAGGTACATGGCACAGCATCCTACATTTTGTTCCCCCTCCCTCGTGACTCCAAATGCATGAGCCACCACGGCTACCTGAGCTAGAATATTTCCCATCTGCAGGAGAGCCAAGTGATATTGAGACTACCTAACTGCACTCTGTTTCTATATTCTATCTATTCTATCCATATCTATCTATTAGCGAATAGTTGTAAATCAATGTTTACCAGATTTATACTTGTGTGTTATCCACTGGTTCCATCTCTTCTTGAAGAGCAAAAAAAATAAGCATCGTATTCCAATTTACCATAGGTTTGATGATCACTGATTTAATATTTTGACCCAGAAGGATAGTGGTTAAACTTCAGTTACTGTCCACTAAGTTGTTCTCTAATACTTATTTGTATTATGTCCCTTCAAGGTTACATTTATCCCTATATTAATTAACTCAAAAATCTCTTTTAACTTTCAACTAAAATAGTGTCCGCACTTTTTATCTCCTTTTGGTGATGTTTGCAAAGAGGAGAAAAATAACGTTTTTCCTTCCTTCTTAGTCATGTCACATCTAAATTGCTTTTATACAGTTATTCACACACAGTTCAAACACATTACTAAAATCAACAATAGCACTAAGTCAATGTCCATTGAAATGTTACCCTAAAATAAACCATGAAGACTTAGACATTGTGTAACAACTGACAAACATTTTCTTTACTCTCCCTTGCAAAGCTTTAATTGAAGTAGAATGATGAAACAGTTTCTTTGTGTTGATCTGCACGTTTTATGTAGCTGATACACAACAGGATCTGATTACATTTAGAAGTAAACAACATTATACATTTGCAGGTGACAAATAAGGTGATAATATGAATGTTGTTGTCTGTGGCATGGTTATGACATGCAAATTATCTAAAATTCATTCCAACTTCAGTCCACAACTTATGGTTACTGTACCTGTTCACACAATCTTATCATAAGAAGGTTCCCCCACTCTTTTTGCAAATAAATAAAAATAAAATAAAATCTTTCATTTTGTAAATAAAGCAACTGCTGAATGATTAGTAGTCTCAGCAGAGCTTGCAGTAACTCTGAGCCCATTCGTGACCACTATTTCCCACAGTAGGATGATTCTCCAGTGTTGGTGATGTAAATGCAAAATGTGATGGAGATGTAAGTGCCTTTGCAATACTGCAAGTCCCATTATTTTTAGGAGCCTGACAAACCACTGAACAACTCCTTCAGTGTCCAAAGGCCTTATGAAGTGTATCATGGATCTCCGCTTAGAGAGCTAATCAGTTAAAATCCGCTGTGCTTCTTACAGCATTATTATGAGCTCTTAAAACTGATTTGGTATGAAGCCATTGTTACAAAACCTTACTTCACAAAAGAACGTAAACAGAAAAGTGCAGTGTACCTCCAGAAGTCTTGTGAGCCACCTGAGGAATTTATTGGATCAAACACAATCCCTTTAAGTCCAAAGGGTTTAAGTCCAAAACCCTGTCTGGGTTTTGTATTGAAACCTGAATTCACCTCTTGTTTCCCATCTAATTTGTTTTTCAAAGATCAAGTTTAATTATGGTAACACAGATAATCTGGTTGAAAAATCTAAATTTCTTTGGACTCAAGTTATAAGAGTACTCTCTGCTAAGAATCCAGTATTTGTCTTCTGCCTTATGTAGTACTTTGGAAAGTATTCCAGAGAAGCTACAAAGTATATACTAAACTTTTTTCCTCTCTCACACTGTGCAGTGTTTAACATTTGGTATATCCTGATTGTAAACAGGAGATGTTATCTGACATGATGACCAAAGATGTTATCTGACAGAATTTCTAGTCTAAGGTCAAGACCTTTCCTATTCTGGGGACTATGGAGTTCTTGAATTCTCTCCTTAAATATGCAGATACGTACACAATATTTACAAGAGGATAAAGTGGGTTTTTTTGTTTGTTTGTTTGTTTGTTTTGTTCCCCACTCTATTTTTCAGATTTCAGGTGTGGGAACAGACTCTCCTCCCAGTGGGCTAACCACCAAGATTCCTGCCTCCAGTAGCTCAAGGCCAGTATCCCATCTCGGGCTACTAGGGGAACTGCCTGCCCAGACAGTCTTCTTCAGGTGGCAACCTGGTATTGTTTCTCTAACATTGGATGATCTGAGACCAATTACATATCAGTGGGAAACAAAGCCATACCCCCCCCCCCCAAAAAAAAAAAAAAAAAAAAAAAAAAAAAAAAAAAAGTCCAAGCACTTGACCCCTTCCTTCATGCATGTAGAAAGCCCTTCACTTGACTTCTGTTTTGAGGGGCAGCTTGTCCAAGTTGGATCCACTTCTTTCTATTCTTGTAACAGAGCTGTTCTCTCTGACAAACACTCAACCCAGACCTGGAAGTCCATAGGGCAGAGTTAGGGCACATCCACATCATGGTGTTTTGCCCTGAGCTCTCTTGCAGAAGGCTAATAACTCGCAGTCGTTTTCAAATACATGAAGGACAAGAAAGTAATCGGAAGTAGTCAGCACAGATGTACAGAGGGGACATCATTTCTGACCAACCTGAGAGCATTCTATGACAAAATGACTTGGTCATGGTAACCAAGCAGAGAGCAGGTGAGGAATAGTTACATAGGCTAGTATGCACTAGCGACCAACTGCCTGGAAAGCAGACTTGCAGAGAAGGACCTGGGATTCTTGCCAGGCAAGTTGATCATGACCCAGAAAACCAGCAAAGGTCAAGGGATGTGATTCTTCTCCCCTGCTTACACTTAGTGAGACTACCTCTGGAGTGCTGGGTTCAGTTCTTGGCTCCCATTATACTCTGCCTTTTAGCTGACTCACCATAAAGCCCAGGTGTGTTTGTGTTGCACCTCCTTTTCTTTTTTTCATTTGTTTTAGTTTGTTGTTGTTGTTGTTTTACTTAGGATGTCTTTTTTTGTCAGGTACTACTGTTTTGAAGTCTTTCCTCAACCTGTCAACATATTCTGTTCCTATTTGAATTTGAGTGCACAACTTTTTTTATTCTTAGTACAATCTGGCCACTATTTCCTCCCTGTGCTCCTATCTTTGAACTAGCATGCAACTGTTTTTCCAACAGTATGTTTCAACCAAGTTCGGTCTGTATTGGTGTTGATATGTGAATCAGCTTGAGTTCTACAATGATTGAAATAAACACAAATACAGAGCTCTTGAAAATACTAATTTACGTGACCCAAATTATATAGTAAATGATAATATTTCACATATGACTGCAGATCCTGAAGTTGCATAAAAAAATGATTGTCTATTCTCTGTAGAAGGTAAGAGAAGACCTGCCAGCATTAAATTAGCAGTGTTCATCAGGCACAGCATCCTGGAGAATTGTCTCAGTTGTTCCTGTAGGGGCTGTGGCTGCTTTTCATAATTTTTGTCTTTTTGGTATGTTTCAAAATATATGCTTGTTTTGTGTTTTTTGCTACACCTTTAAATCATTTTATTATCCAGCATTTAAATCTACTTTGTTTTATCCATCAGTAACTGATCATCCTGCCTATATCTAACAATTCCTTATACCTTTCTTTGCCATAGCTACCAATGTCAAGGTTCATCTTCACATTTCATGGTATTTTAATTGTTTCTTCTCCTCTTCTCACAGTTCAGACCAATCTTTACCAAGTAGTTTTGCACTGTAAATTAAATATACTCTGATACCATGTTTCATGAACAAAATTGGGTATATGTCTCAAGCATAGTTTCCAATACTAATACTGTTCTAGAACTGCTTTTAGTTAAAGAGTAAATTTTAACATTTTTTGAAAAAGTATTGTCATTTATATGTAAATTAACATTTCCCAAACTCTTAGGCATCTGTGCATATTTTATCATTGGGCTGCTTTGTTTTGCTTTATGCAATTCAGGATAGTGGATTGAAAGTTAAAATGCTGTGCTTAGAAATCGGCAGTGGAGGTGCATTCACAAATTTTGCACATGGGGTCAGAGGAGTCAGAAGAATTTTTTCTGCAACTCTTAAACATTCAGTTTTCAAAACACATTCCCCCAGACCTGATTCCCCATGAGAGCAAGAACCATGCAGCAGAAAGTGGATGACAAGTTTCAAAAGGAGCCACTAACTAAACAATTGACTTGTTAATTTATGCTTGAAATATTAAAGTATCAAATTAATGTACCAAAAATATAAGCTGTTAGGCTGGGTTCTGTTCACATAGAATTATACCATTTCTTTACTATTCTGCTAAATTATGTGTAGTTGCTAGTGTTAGCACTTTTTTTTTTTTTTTACTAGTACATACAGAAATTCAGTACAATTATATACCTATTATATGTATTACTTCAAACTAAACATTCATATACTTCTTAGGAAAACTGCTAGTTACAGAAATGAAGTTTGTTCAGGAAGAAGCAACCCACCTCTGAATTAAAGTCACAGTTTTTCTTAATTTTATCTATCCCCTTTAAAATGTCAGAAATATCAGCAGAAACTTGCATATGACACAGAATCTCACAAAAGCCCAACAATTTTTAAGGGCAGAGTTCCTTATCTGTAAAAAATAAGCAAACAAAAAAAACACCTGAAGGTGAGTATCCCCAAATAGACACAAACCTTCACGACAAAAGACTAAGCTAATGCTTCACCTCAGACAAGACCACTCATATGATCCAAAGCCCATTGAAAATGTCAACAAAAATGGCCCCATTCATTTCAACAACTGTTAGATCCAGCTTTCTTGAAAATTCTTCAATTCTTTATTTATGGCAGTAAAAGGGAGAAATTATCAGCTCAAGACAGAGTGAAATGATATATTAGCTTGCTTTGATAAAGAGAGCAAAAAGAAGAAGCCTGCTTCACTGCAGTTCTCTGGTTACCACAGTGCTGGACAATACACAGCGATATACAAAAGGTCACTTTTCTGCTTTTACAACACCAGATTATGATTTATGAATTATGATTTATCTAATTGTGAAACCGACTCTTGTGGTTACTTTTATGAAGAGTCCCAAAGCAACTGAAAAATGGTGTCCATCACTTTTGCGTGTGATAGCCTTCATATTCATCCCAATATTCCTTCTCTAAAGGAAGAAGGTGTCTCAGCTGATGACACACTTCCGAAAGGCAACACACCAGCAGCGAGCCCAGCCTTCTGCTGAGCCAAAGGCAAGTATAAATAAAGTTCAGAATGTCTACATGGGAGATATACCTCCACCAAAGAAAACCAAATGTATTTACTAAGTAACTGTAAGAAAAAAAAATAGTGAAAACCATTTCCTATATAACAGTTGTTTTACTACTAACACATCTATACCTGATACACATCTCGATCTCTAATACAATTCTTTATGAAGTGGTCTTTCTTTGTGGTCTGTGTACCACCAGTGACAGTGCATAAATTATTTACTCATTGGATTACACCCAATTTCTTTCACAAATGGATCTTATGCTTTGATACCTGTTGTTCATTTTTACTGACTGCTGCTTTCTAGTCTTAGAGCTGGTAACAGGTGATTCATCAGCTCTGTCAGTAGAAGAGCTATAGTCATTACAACTTTGTCTCCTGCGCAAGGGACTGAGTTCCAATACAAGTCTAATGTGATGTGAAGATCCTCAGATTTTATTACGTGGTACTTGCTTCCTATCATTTTTGTGTGACTTCATGCATTTAAATAAACCATCTATATTTTGTGCCAGTAATGCACTGATGATTCTGTTCCTTTCTGATTTGCAAGTTGAGCCAAGATAATTTATGCAGGCTGAGTTACCACCTCACACTTTAGAAGTTTCCAAAAATATTCTGAAGTTTGCTCGCTTTTGATCTAGAGATCATACTCAGCTCTAAAAGACACCCTGCCTAGAATTTAAATTGTCAAGACTGTAAAATTCCAATCTGCAATTACATTAATATATGTTTTAGTGTAAGTTTACAGTATGTCAACATCCAAACTTTTTTATAACTGCAAACTTTGAATAATCAGACAGGAAAAAAAAAAAAAAAAAAAAAAAGCAAACAGTGAATTGTTACTTATTTTTGTTCTTCAAAGTAAATTGAAACATGATAGGCACCACAGAAGTGTTTTAATTTTTCAAATAAAGGTACCAGGAGCTTGGGGAAAAAATGTATAGCTATATAGGCCTGTGAAGTTAACTACTGAATTAAATTGTAGAGTATGTTGATCTTAGTTTTCTTACAAAGATCAGAAAATGTCAGGAATATCACAAAGCTCTTTTTATTTATTTCTGTTAATACGATGTTAATAATTTAAAGAATTTCTGAATGACTGAGATAATAAAACTATGAAATGGAGTGTTAGGGTTTTTTGTTTTACTTTTTGTTTTGCTTTGCTTTTTAGCACTTAGTGAAAGGAAACAATATAAGTAGTTTTGTTTGAAACACACTGCAATGGTCCTGGAGTATTAGTTAAAGGTCAGCAATACCCAGATGATATTATCTACAGTTATTAAAAACTTATTAAAACAAAGAAAACAGAAAATGTTCAATTTCTTCTCCACTTTAGTCAACAGGCATGAGAAAAGAGGATTTATTTTTTTTTTCTTCTGAAGTTTGGTTATATAACATTATGGTCAGTTTCCACTTGGTTGACATCTATTTATGTAGCTGAACAGATATTTATAAATAATTTCAGTAGGCACGTTAGATTATATATATATTTTTTTTTTGAGTAAATTGCATTCTTAGTGTTAAAAATAATGTCATTAGGAATAGAAAAGCAATAGGAAGACTTGAATTCAGAATAGTAAAGTAGTAAAAATACATTAGCTGACTTAAAAACTCATTACATTGAGGCTTAGATCACTGTTATTATATTGAAATCAAAAGAAAAAAGCAGTGTGAAGAATAAATTTACTTAGGGTCTTGCTTGTTGGACTCGCTATTGAGAATAAATAAATAAACACATATATACACACGCATTCTAAGAGTAGTTTGATTAATGCAGATATCCCAGTTCTGGAACAGACATCATAGGTAAACAATCACCTCTTTCAGAATTGTGAGCTTCCAGCTCACATGCCTTGTTTCCACTAGGCAAGTCTGTCTCAGGAGTTAGATTCAAACAGACTAATTAAAGTCTCTCATTACTCTCTGTCCTGTAGAATTTCATATTTGCTAAACAGTAAAAGCTAAAATATAGTCTTCAAAAATGAAAATGTCATTGTACTTGTGACAAAATGATACAGGATCCAATGCATTCCTGTCTCATACGGATATTCCCCAAATAACAATTATGTCCAAATTAAGCTAGAAAATATACATCAGCAAGATTGTCTGTTCACATCTGTGCAGCCATTAGGCCTTTCTGCTTCCTCTCCCGATTGACAGGTATCTTCTGCATTTCAGAAATTACATAAATCTCAGTTAAACTGATCATTTCACAGAATCACAGAATTTCTAGGTTGGAAGAGACCTCAAGATCATCGAGTCCAACCTCTGACCTAACACTAACAGTCCTCCACTAAACCATATCCCTAAGCTCTACATCTAAACGTCTTTTAAAGACCTCCAGGGATGGTGACTCCACCACTTCCCTGGGCAGCCTGTTCCAATGTCTAACAACCCTTTCGGTAAAGAAGTTCTTCCTAACATCCAGCCTAAAACTCCCCTGGCTCAACTTTAGCCCATTCCCCCTCATCCTGTCACCAGGCATGTGGGAGAATAGACCAACCCCCACCTTGCTACAGCCTCCTTTGAGGTATCTGTAAAGAGCAATAAGGTCGCCCCTGAGCCTCCTCTTCTCCAGCCTGAACAAACCCAGCTCCCTCAGCCACTCCTCGTAGGACTTGTTCTCCAAACCCCTCAACAGCTTCATCGCCCTTCTCTGTACCCGCTCAAGCACCTCGATGTCCTTCTTGTAGTGAGGGGCCCAAAACTGAACACAGTACTCGAGGTGCGGCCTCACCAGAGCCGAGTACAGAGGGACGATCACCTCCCTAGCCCTGCTGGCCACACTGTTTCTTATGCAAGCCAGGATGCCGTTAGCCTTCTTGGCCACCTGAACACACTGCTGGCTCATATTCAGCCAACTATCAACCAATACTCCCAGGTCCTTCTCTGCCTGGCAGCTCTCCAACCATTCCTCTCCCAGCCTGTAGCTCTGCTTGGGGTTATTGCGCCCCAGGTGCAGGACCCGGCACTTGGCCTTGTTGAACTTCATGCAGTTGACCTCAGCCCATCGGTGCAGCCTATCCAGATCCTCCTGCACAGCCTTCCTACCCTCAAGCAGATCGACACACGCACCTAGCTTGGTGTCATCTGCAAACTTACTGAGGGTGCACTCAATGACCTCGTCCAGATCATCGATGAAGATATTAAAGAAGACCGGCCCCAGCACTGAGCCCTGGGGAACGCCACTAGTGACTGGCCTCCAACTGGACTTGACTCCATTTACCATGACTCTTTGGGCCCGGCTATCCAGCCAGTTTAACCACTGATAAGAAACAGCACAGCCTTTATAATCTACTTGCTGAAGTTAGAGCATTCATTTCAGTGATCATGTGGCTCCCCATCACAGCAAGAACAGATCTTTCCCAGAAGTCATGAGGCAAAAATGGGAACCTCCCATTAAATACCCAGAACCAGTTTGCCATATTGAACTGCTCACTAACCAAGAATGTTAACTAAGCATTGCCCAGGCAATCAATTACCTATTTTTCATTCAGTTCCAAGGGCCTTAAGCATTAGTCTGAACTTCCCCAAAATTAAAAATAGAGTTGTCTATGGCCTTATCCTCTTAACTTAAACCAGACTACTCACAACTTGACATGCTAAAGATTCCCGCAAAAAGGATATAATATGTTATTTCTTTAACAGTAGGAGATCAAAAGCTACGAAGTCTATTTCCTGATACCGTGGGATCTGAAAAATTTTTCTGGTAGTAACAACTACCATCCTCAGCGTTCATTGGTCCATCTCTTCTTGACACTGTGGTGACTGTTGTTCATATACCTTAGTTTTCCAGGCATACATATCACAGAATCATAGAATCACAGAACTGTAGGGGTTGGAAGGGACCTCGAGAGATCATTGGGTCCAACCCCCCTGCCAAAGCAGGTTCCTCAGAGCAGGCTGCCCAGGTAGGCATCCAGACAGGCCTTGAATATCTCCAGAAGAGGAGACTCCACAACCTCCCTAGACAGCCTGTTCCAATGCTCTGTCACCCTCACCGTGAAGAAGTTCTTTCGCATATCAGTGTGGAACTTCCTCTGCTCTAACTTGCAGCCATTGCCCCTTGTCCTATCCCCACAAACCACTGAGAAGAGGTTGGCTACATTCTTCTGTCCCCCACCCCTCAGATATTTATATGCACTGAGGAGATCCCCTCTCAGTCTTCTTTTCTCCAGGCTGAACAGACCCAGGTCTCTCAGCCTTTCCTCATAAAGAAGATGCTCCAGGCCCTGTACCATCTTTGTGGCTCTCCGCTGGATTCTTTCCATGTTTTTCTTGTACCAGGGAGCCCAGAACTGGATGCAATACTCCAGGTGAGGCCTGACCATATATCTTAGGTCTGAATTTTTTAGGAAATAAATATGTTCTTTCTAGCTGGCAAAAGTGGGCCATTCATGTTATGTGAGTATGAAAAGAACAGTGACTAAGTTGAGAATCTATGTGAATGGACTTTGAGAGAGATGGGAAAGTCAGCAGCTCTTGAGTGGTCATTAAATTGGAACATGCTCTAATAATGAAGGCACAAATGGAAATAATTTGAAGGAATCAAAAGGAGGCACCACAACCTGTTGCACCATGGAGGAACTCCCATGGGAGATCATTACCACTTTCACGGCCCCCAGACACATTTCGGTAGATGTGGGAGGAAACGATCTTGATAAAAACAGGATAAATCTTTAACACATCTGCCAAAGTACAGCAAAAGAAACATCTGTAAGTTAGTATTTGTGCCAATATCTCAAATGGTCAAAACCAGAGAAAGATAAATGTTGACCTTTATACAAGTGCATTTACTGTCTTTCATCACCATTTTACAGAAAGCCTATATATTTCTGTATATTTGAAAAGGCTACTAATATCAACTGAGCTAATCCCACCAACAGAAAAAAAGATGGTGCTGCTATCCAAATGTTAGTCATGATGAATTACCTAATGCCTCTGGCTAGTGGGACAAATCATCATCGTATTTCATCTAGAGGCACTGGAAAAAAATAAATAAAAATAAAAATAAAAATAAAAATAAATAAAAAATAAAAATAAAAATAAAAATTTGGAATTAAGAGTCCTGAAATTTTCCTGAAGAAGTTCCTCTTTTGGTTTTGTTAGTTAGGAATAAATAAATAAATAAAAGAACAGACATGGAAAAAGCAGTGCTTCTGTTGCAGATTTGTAGCACCACTTGGAGTCTTGTCATCTCTATGTACAGAACTTTTCATTTGGGAGTCTAAGCCATGGCAACTCAGGAGAACTAAGAACATTCTGTACCACATTAAAGTAACAATAACAAAACAACCTAAAAGTTAAACCAGTCTTGGAAATAGATAAAAATTATTAATAAACATAACAGCTGCAAAAAAAAAAAAAAATAATAAATATATATATATTAGAGTAATTAAGTGAAAAACTGATAAAATTAAATATACATTTACCAGAAGTAAGAAAAACTATTTGAAAGCAGATTCCTCCATGAAATTGCTTTAGTTTTCACATTTTATTTCAACATATACATGGATTTCACTGTGTACCTGAAACACCAATATTGGTTTCAATGATTGCATAGACTTACTTCTGTATATTCTGGATCTGTAGCTGCAATGACTGTAATGCCAACAATACAACTGTCATTTGTGTGTTGCTTCTGAAAAGGCCCTTCACATTTATTAATATTTTCAATATTATTTGACTAAGGAGTAAAGTGAAGCCATAGAAGTCACTACTGCATAGCAGCAATGAAAATCAGAGCCCAGCAAAATAGTACAACTTCTTTTCTAAATTAATAAAGAAAACATACAAAAAGCACTCAGAAAATTTTGTTCTTACCTGGATTTTATTCTTTAAGCCCTGACCTCCCCAAAAGTAAAAAGATAACAAGATCCTCTGTCTCCCACTCCAGTGATTCCTTGTGGTGAAAGTGACTGAGGAACATAAGAAAGCTTCGAAACCTTATTGCAGTCAGAGGAGTCTTTAACTGGTCTTAACTAACTTTGAACTGATGTAACTGAGCTGGTCAATGAGTCATCCCACACTCCTTATAGAAGAGATCCTGAGGGATCTCTTCCCTCAGGAGCTGGAGTGCACATGAGGTAAAGCTGCCCATAAAGTAATCCTGCTCTGTGAACTGGCTACGGAAGATTTTCTGGAAAACTTTCAGCCTCAGCTTGGCATTTTATGCTTATTGAAACAAATTCTAGCCTATGACCACTGCTGAAACCTTTCCTGACATCTCATGGACATCTAGTCATTAGGCAAATGACCTTTTCTAAATGTTTTCAAGCCCTAATTTTTTCTACAATCACTGTGTCTGCAGCTCCATCAATTTATCACCCTAACCCTCTGAATAACATCATTTTCAGTATTTCTTATTCTCTCATTTTTTAACATTCAAGCTACAGTACACAACAGAAAGACCTCCTATCATAGACAAGAGTTAAGAAAACATGGAATACTGACTCAAGTCCGTATTTTTAGGAGTCTTTCCATTCTTGTTCTAAATGCTTATTTACTAACTAAAATGAACTTTTCTTTTCCCTGTAGAACATTTCTAAGTGTATGTACACATAATGATCACTGTGCCTGAATGACAGAGCTGAAAATTGCATTTAAAACAAAATGAATAATGCTACACAGCCTAAACCAAAGCATCAGTCATGACCTGCTCCAAACATATTTTTCTAAAGTTTTCTCAAAACTTACATGAAAAACAATAAGACTTCTTACCTGTTTTGAAATAAAAAAAAATCTACAGCAATTGAAGCACTCCAATTCTGTCAGGTAAAAGTTAGATGTCTGCTTATTTTAAACCAGAGGTTGCCTTTGTTCTACTGCAGTTATTTTTTCTTCTTTTTTTTTTTTTTCTTTTCTATTTTTAGATACAACTAACTATCTGCATTATGACGACTGCTTTTGAAGTTAATCATTACTGCATTCTGCAGAATGCTACATGTCAATTGCGTAACACAGGAAAGATAAAAAATTATGAGGCAAAGGATTCATAAACTTGCAGTGCTTACTACTTGGGGAATACTCAGAAGTTACTTAAGAAAGGAGACAATTAAATAAACAGGATTGAGGTTTGTAAAAATGTAAAGCCTTATTCTGCTTTTCAAAAGAACGGAATAGCTGAAGGGACTGCCCTTGATGTAGCACCTGCATTAAAAATAAGTTACTTCAGGAAGAAAACGTGTACATATGACACTCATCAAAGCAAAGAATTGTCTTGCAAAGTGAATACAGGAAACCTCATTTGAAAAGCCAACAACCGTTGCAAAGTTTTACATGAAAACTGATCGGTCTGCCAATATTATATGTTCTTGGTATCTGAAGTGCATAACAGCTGATGTTTTAGAGCATTATAAAGCTACACATCTGTACATTCTACAACGTGAGTTCTGAAAGGGCTGTAAAATAAGACAGGAAATATTTAGACCATTTCAATATCTATAAAATAGCAAGTGGTTTTACACAATGTTCTGCTACCAACTGATGTTTTAAAGGTAGTCTGTTAAATTTCAGCAAAAGCATATTTTAATGATCAATGTTTAATATACTAATGATATAACCTCAATTCTCTTCATGCAACTCATTACTTTGCCCTCATTTGAGTAAAAAGGAACTACAGTATGGAAAGGATCCATTTGCACATCCAACTGTGCCCCTTGTATTCGATTTTAAGTGTGTGACTTAGTTGAACTGAAATGCCCGAAGGCAGGCACCTGAAATACCATTCTGGACCTGAGATGAGAGACAAGGTTTAAGGATTGACCATGACTAGCAGAACATGCACCACAAAGACAAGTAGTAGCATAGTGCAAATTATTCATCAATAATTCATTTGCTCTGAAAAAAAATGATGTATCATGCATGCATTGTGCTCACACTTCTTTATTCATTACAATTGATATAATACAGTTTGTGGTGTGTTAGTCATGTAAAAACTATTCAAGAACTGGAGAATCTTTCTTTGAACAGATAAATTTATGTCACTTAAATGGGAAACAATCACAGTGCTTGCACTTGCTGCTTAGCTAGTATTTCAGAACAAAACTATGCTCTGTTCCATATAGGATGTAGTATCTCCACACTTAATTCTAAAAATCATCTGTATTGTAAGGAAATAATCATGAAACTGAGGATATAAACACAATAATTTATGTAAAAGAAAGAACCTCACAGCAACTTGCTTCTTGCATGAATGTTTTTTTCTTGTGGTTTATAATCTAAAGTCTTTATTACACACTGTGCCTCAGCAGTGTTATATATATTACACATCTGGGCCTCAGCAGGTTTAGAGGTACAAGATAACTACAACTGGTATTTGACCTGAAAAAGCTCTACAGAAACCTAATTCCAAATGAACACAAACTCCCACATAAAAATCAAATACAAGTATACTTATTTAAACCTGCATTAAAACAATAATCGTTAAATTGCCTTGTCTGAGAGTTTTGTTGCTGATTATGAGGGCTTTTATTTTTCCCTACTGAATTCTCCTTTTATGAACATATGCATTTATCCCTTTTCAAGTATTTTGTAAGTGCATGACATCTATGTCATATTATAGTATAATATAATTTCAGAACTGTTTTCATGAATTAAAATTTTGACTGCACACACACACAAAATAATCTCCTTTGACAAAATTACTTGGTGCTTTAAAATTTGACAAGGGCTCCACTGAGACAGCTAATGAATAGTCCTACACTATTACAGAGGCAAATTCAATACAATGATTTTGTGTTTGGAAAAGTTGATTGGAAAGTACAAAATGAAAGAATGGTAAGAAACCAATAATAATCACAGAATCACAGAATCATCTAGGTTGGAAGAGACCTCCAAGATCACCTAGTCCAACCTCTGACCTAACACTAACCAGTCCTCCGCTAAATCACATCACTAAGTTCAACATCTAAACGTCTTTTAAAGACTTCCAGGGATGATGACTCCACCACTTCCCTGGGCAGCCTGTTCCAATGCCTCTAAACCCTTTTGGTAACGACGTTCTTCCTAACATCCAACCTAAACCTTCCCTGGCGCAACTTTAGCCCGTTCCCCCTCATCCTGTCACCAGGCATGTGGGAGAATAGACCAACCCTCACCTCGCTACAGCCTCCTTTAAGGTACCTATAGAGAGCAATAAGGTCACCCCTGAGCCTCCTTTTGTCCAGGATGAACAAGCCCAGCTCCCTCAGCTGCTCCTCATAAGACTTGTTCTCCAGACCCCTCAACAGCTTTGTTGCCCCTCTCTGGACTCGCTCAAGCACCTTCATGTCCTTCTTGTAGTGAGGGGCCCAAAACTGAACACAGTACTCGAGGTGTGGCCTCACCAGAGCCGAGTACAGGGGGACAATCACCTCCCTAGACCTGCTGGCCACACACTGTTTCTTATACAAGCCAGGATGCTGTTGGCCTTCTTGGCCACCTGAGCACACTGCTGGCTCATATTCAGCCAACTATCAACCAATACTCCCAGGTCTTTCTCTGCCAGGCAGCTTTCCAACCACTCATCTCCCAGCCTGTAGCTCTGCTTGGGGTTATTGCACCCCAGGTGCAGAACCTGGCACTTGGCCTTACTGAACTTCAAACAATTGTCCTCAGCCCATCGGTGCAGCCTATCCAGATCATCCTGCACAGCCTTCCTACCCTGGAGCAGATCGACACACACACCTAACTTGGTGTCATTTGTAAATTTGCTGAGATTGCACTCAATCCCCTCATCTAGATCATTGATAAAGATATTAAAGAGGACCGGCCCCAGTGCTGAGCCCTGGGGGACTCCACTAGTGACTGGCCTCCAACTGGATTTGACTCCGTTCACCACAACTCTTTGGGCCCGGCTGTCCAGCCAGTTTTTAACCCAACAAAGCATAGGCCAGTCCAAGCCAAGAGCAGCCATTTTTTGAGGAGAATGTTGTGGGGAATGGTGTCAAAAACCTTACTGAAATCAAGGCAGACCACATCCACATCCTTTCCCTCGTCCACCCAGCGTGTCACTTTGTCATAGAAGGAGATCAGGTTCGTCAAGCAGGACCTGCTTTTCATAAACCCATGCTGACTGGGCCTGATTGCCTGCTTGCCCTGCAAGTGTCGCGTGATGACTCTCAAGATAATCTGCTCCATGAGCTTCCGTGGCACTGAGGTAAAACGAACAGGCCTATAGTTCCCTGGGGTCTACGCTCCAGCCCTTCTTGTAGGTGGGCGTCATGTTTGCTACCCGCCAGTTGACTGGGACCTCCCCTGATAGCCAGGACTGATGATAAATGATGGAAATTGGCTTGGCCAGCTCTCTCAGTACCCTCAGGTGGGTCCCATCCGGCCCCATCAACTTGCATACATCCAAGTGCTGTAGCAGGTCACCAACCATTTCCTCATGGATTATGAGGGCCACATTCTGCTCCTCATCCCCTTCCACCAGCTCAGGGTACTGGGTATCCTGAGAACAGCTGCTCTTGCCAATAAAGACTGAGGCAAAGAAGGCATTAAGCACCTCCGCCTTTTCCTCATCTCTTGTAACTAAGTTTCCCCCCGCATCCAGTAAAGGATGGAGATTCTCCTTAGTCCTCCTTTTTGTGTTGATGTATTTATAAAAATATTTTTTGTTATCTGTAATGGCAGTAGCCAGTTTGAGCTCCAGATGAGCTTTGGCCTTTCTAATTTTGTCCCTGCACAGCCTCGCAACAACCTTATAGTCCTCCCTAGTGGCCCGCCCTCTTTTTCAAAGATTATAAACCCTCTTTTTTCTCCTAAACTCAAGCCACAACTCTCTGTTTAGCCAGGCCAGTCTTCCTCTGCGCCGGCTTGTCTTTGGGCACAAAGGGGCAGACCACTCCTGCGCCATTAAGATTTCCTTCTTGAAGAGCGCCCAGCCTTCCTGGACTCCTCTGCCCTTCAGAACCACTTTCCAAGGGACTCTGCCAACCAGCGTCCTGAGCAACTCAAAGTCAGCCCTCTGGAAGTCCAATACAGTGGTTTTACTGGTCCTCTTCCTGGCTTCTCCAAGAATGGAGAACTCCACCATTTCTTGGTCACTCTGCCCAAGACAGCTTCTGACCACCACATCTCCCACCAGTCCTTCTCTGTTTGTGAACAGAAGTTCTAGCGGGGCACCTCCCCGAGTAGTCTCACTAACCAGCTGCGTCAGGAAGCTATCTTCCACACTCTCCAGAAACCTCCTAGACTGCTTTCTCTAGGCTGTGTTGTGCTTCCAGGATATATCTGGGAAGCTGAAATCCCCCACAAGAACAAGCACTGACAATTTCACAACTTCTGCCAGCTGCCTGTAGAATTCCTCATCTGTCTCCTCATCCTGGTTTTGTGTTCTGTAACAGACCCCCACCAGGATGCTTGCCTTGTTGGCCTTCCCACCAATCCTAACCCATAGGGACTCAACCTTATCATTCCCAGACTCAGTCTAAAGTTCCACAACATCAAAACACTCTCTAATATAGAGAGCCACACCACCACCACTTCTGTGCTGCCTGTCCCTTCTGAAGAGCCAGTCATTGCAGTACTCCAGTCATGGGAGTGATCCCATCACATTTCAGTGATGGCAGCCAAGTCATAGCTAGCCTGCTTCACGATGGCTTCCAATTCCTCCTGTTTGTTGCCCATGCTGTGTGCATTAGTGTAGATGTACTTCAGCTGGGCCATTGCCTGCTTCCCTGGCCCTGCCATAGTTCTCCCTGGCATACCTCTAATGAGCCTTATTCCCTCCCCGTCCCCCTTCCTACGTAGTTTAAAGCCCTCTCAATGAGCCCTGCCAGCTCCTGCACTAGTGTCTGTTTTCCCCTGTAGGGAAAACTGTGGGACCCATCTGCAGTTAGCAGACTGGGTGCCGAGTAAAGCACCCTGTGGTCAAAAAACCATTCTTAACAGATTATTCTTATACTTCTAAAAATTAAATCTGAGGTTTAAATACTAACCAATATACAATGTTTGTGTTATATAAACAGATTAAACTTCAGAAAATATTTATCACAGAAAAATTCACATTGCTAAAGCTTCAACAGTCGGTATACATATTCATAGCTACCCAGAACATGTCGTATCTTAAGTGAATAAGAAACTAATTGAGAAAATTAATTGAGAAAAATCATTAAACTCATTGTAAGATGGATATACAAGCCATTATTTCAGTGTCACTAAGAAAAAAAAAAAAGTATTACCAAAAACTTATTTCATGTATTCACTTATACCTGTTACCACTTCTTCCTTATCTCACCTGCATTTCATCATTGCTACAACCATACTTCTATTGTTAAGATAACTTCAGCCAGCTTGGCTGTCCTCCTGAGATGACACAGATGGTTGTATCCTTATATGCTCAAATTTAGAATCTGTCTAACATGCTAGCACAACAGCCATCCAGGACATTTTCAATGAAGATTAAAAAAAAAAAAAAAAAAAAAACAGACAAGGTAAAACATACAATGAAAGTAACATCATGAAAAATAGCCTTAAATTTATGAAGATCTTCACACCTTCCATCTCATTTGTGAGGCCCATAGTATTTGTGCATAATCTCCTCAAATATATTTCTGCTACCTTCTGCACAGTCAACTATTATCATTTATACTACAAAGAATACTAAAAGAAGAGAGAGACATGGCTTCTTAAGAATGATTTACATTTTTTTTTTTTTTTTTTCCAAACTTGACTGAAAGACAAGAAAGCTTCAAACACTAGATAAAGAGAAATATTCCAAATTCTGTATTCCGATGTTACACTAACTATTGTCACAGGGAAATAATGTTAGAAAGACAAAGTCACTCTTAATTTTACTGCATTTATCATCAAATATTATACTCAGCATGCAAAGCTTAATTATTCCTTTTCAGTGCATGCGAAAAGTTAGGCAAAGACTAATTAAATGAATGGACCCAAGTACATCAATTTTGAAGAAAAGTTCATGGAAAATGTGCAACTGTTTCAGAAATCTGGTTAAGATGCAAAACAACATCTCTTCCACATTGCTGCAAACCTGGAAAAAAAAAAAAAAAAAAAAAAAAAAAAGTGTTTTGAAACAAAAACTCATGCTGTGTTTCCTGAACAGTTAATCAACTTCATATAAGCTTAAGAAAGCACTTCTGAAATCAGACTTACATATGTGAAATGAGGCCCTAATCCTGCAAATACCTCTATGCAAGCATTATTTATTCAGATACTGTACTGGGTCTGGCTGGAATGTTAACTCTCCCTGCAGCAGCCCATACAGTGCTGTACTCCGCACTTGTAGCTGGAACAGCAGTGTTATCACACCAACGTTGAGTTTACTGCTGAGCAGTGCCGGCACAGCATCGGGACTCTCTCTAACCCTCCTAGGGGGTGGGCAAAAAGTGAGGAGAGAAACATCACTAGGGCAGCTGACCTAAACCAATCAAAGGGATATTCCATACCATGTGATGTCACACTCAGCAATGAAAGGTGGAAACAGGAAGAAGAGGGGAGGGGTGGGCTCTCGTTGTGAAAACGTCGATCGTCCTCCCGAACACCGGCTACATGTGTTGAGGCCCTGCTTCAAGGATGTGGTCAATCATTGCTCGTTTGTGGGAAGTAGAGAGTAATTTCTTTCCTCTGCATTCCACATAGCCTTCATTTCTTTTATTTGTCTGTTTCCCTCCCTTTTTTTTTTTTATTTTCCCTTTTCCCCTCCCTTTTCCCCTTTTCCTTTTTTATTTCCCTTTAGTTAAATTGTTTAGTTCATAATAATCTTTCTTTTATTATTATTATTATTATTATTATTATTATTATTATTATTATTATTATTATTATTTCCCTTTAATTAAATTATCCTTATCTCAACCCATGAGTTGTTCTTTGCTTTATTTCTCCCCCTCCTCATGTAAGGAGGGGGAATGAGAGAGCGATTGTGGTGTTTTGCTGCCCAGCATGGTAAAACCACCACAGATAGGCAGGCCTAATGAAACAATCTGGGCATATCTGTAAAGCTATCCATGTGCGTAACTGCTTATTTGATCAGATCCCCTGCAAGAGCAAGCAGGTATCTGCATGCCATTTGAAATTACCCTAGATAATGTTACTTCCAGAAGAGGTCAGTGAATTTCTAGTTGACTCAGTGGTGCTTTAGAAGCTGTCTGCAGCTTCTGATGACTGCAACCAATTCCCAATCAAAAAGGGCAAGAGGCTTTCATTCCCATGGCAAGGTAGCAGCTCTCTATCAGAGTACTGCATACAATACATTGCCAGTCATCACCAGAGAACTGCAAGGACAGTGATAAGCATTAGCAAGAGCAACAATATGATAGAGACCTGTTGCTTGAAAAGGATTATTTCAGCCAGATGGATTAATGAACACTGCAAGTGGCAATCAATAAAGCCAAACATCAGCTTCAGCAGAGTACAAGCACACACATTACTTTATAGATGACGGTATTGCAGCTGGAAGGGTCACTTCTTTAGCATAAAATGGAATCCATTACTATTTTCATGCTCCACTTCTTTGCTAGTTTTGCCAGTCCATTAACAAAATGGGATGAAAAAGAACGAACAGAGGCAGGGCAGCATGCTTCCAAAACTCCTCCTTGTCTTCCCCAGGCACACTCCAGCCTCTTTTTGTGTTTGTCTGCAATAGTGTACCTTCAAGCTAGTAGGAGAGCTATCTCGGACTGAATTTTAATTTGGAAACCTCAAATGTAGCAATGACAAAAATCCACACAGACACAGGAATTTTAAATGTGTTAACAGCTCTCAATGAACAACAGCAGGTTTGAGCGCTATATTCCCTTAGGCTCTTCAAATCCTAACCTGAAATCTCAACCACAGGTCAAATTTATTCTGAGCAAAGAATAAAGTGATATAATTGTTGTAGTTTGAAGAGAAGGGATTTTTTTTTTTCCATTTACAACAGTTTTAACCTTGAACATATGACTTCTAACTCAGCAAAACAAAGTTTTAGAATATGTCATGGGAGGTCATGTCTTGCTTCTAGTGTTGCCTTAATAAAACACAAAGTGTGTTAAATACACACTGATAGAATTTATAATAATGCTAAGCAGTTCCTTGTATGGAATGGTGTTCCACCGAAAAAACACTATTTCAATGAAATCAAAACTTCCCATAAAAAGCATAATCTTCCACAAAGACTAGTAGATTCTATCCATTCTTTGTTTACAGGGGAATTAAGGATTATATAGGTGGTGGGGTGGCAATGTATGTGAAGCAGGGGCTGGACTGTGTGGAACTTCAGGTCAGCAATGGCAAAGTTGAGAGCCTCTGGGTAAGGATCAAGGGACGAACGAATAAAGGGGATGTCGTTGTGGGAGTCTATTACAGACCGCCTGGCCAGGACGATAGCGCCGATAAATTATTCTTTACAGAACTAAGAGAGGCCTTGAGATTAACTCCCCTTGTCCTTATGGGGGACTTCAACTTGCCAGACGTTAACAGGGAGTGCCACACGGCTGACACAAGCAAGTCCAGGAGGTTCATGAAGCACCTAGATGATAACTTCTTGGTGCAGGTGCTAACGGAGCCAACTAGGAAAGGAGCCCTCCTAGACCTGTTGCTAGAAAACAGAGAGAGTCTGGTGGGAGATGTGGTGATTGGTGGCCGCCTTGGTCATAGTGACCATGAAGTGGTTGAGTTCAAAATTTACGGTGACAGAAGGAAAAGTGCCACCAAAACCTCATCCCTAGATATGTGGAAAGCGGACTTCAGGCTGCTCAGGGAACTAGTCAGCAAGGTCCCCTGGGAACCTGCTCTTGAAGGCCTCGATGTCCACCAGTGCTGGTCATTCTTTAAGCGATGCCTCCTAGAAGCACAAGATCAGGCAATTCCTAAATATCGCAAGTCAGGCAGGCGGGGCAGGAGGCCGGTGTGGCTGACCAGGAACATTCTAATGGAGATTAGGCGGAAACAGAGAGTGTTTTGCTACTGGAAGGAGGGCCAGGTGTCATGGAAAGAATACAGGGATGCTGTTCGTGTTTGTAGGGAGAAAATTCGTGTGGCCAAAGCACACCTAGAGTTGAAGCTCTCTGTGAGAGAAAATAAAAAGGGTTTTTTTAGATATGTGAATGGAAAAAGGAGAACTAAAGAAAACATAGGGCCGCTCCTTGATAGGGAAGGTCTCCTCACAGACAATGACATAGGCAAAGCAGAGACGCTTAACGCCTTCTTTGCCTCTGTCTTCAATGCCGATGATGGGCTTCGGGACCCAGGGTGCCCTGAGCTGGAGGACCTGGACGGTGGGGATGACAAACTCCCAACCGCCCCTGAACGTGTGCGGGATTTGCTACTCCACCTGGATCCCTACAAGTCCATGGGTCCAGATGGGATTCATCCCCGGGTGCTGAAAGAGCTGGCGGACGTCATCGCGGAACCTCTCTCAATTATTTTTCAACGATCCTGGGAATTTGGAGAGGTCCCGGTAGACTGGAAGCTGGCAAATGTTGTACCGATTTTCAAGAAGGGTCAGAAAGAAGACCCTAGCAATTACAGGCCTGTCAGTCTCACGTCAGTGCCTGGTAAAATCATGGAGAAGATGGTTCTCGAACTTATTGAGGCTCACTTGGGGGACAAAGCAGTCATTGGTCCCAGCCAGCATGGGTTTGTGAAGGGTAGGTCCTGCCTAACTAACCTGATTTCCTTTTATGATAAGATCACCCGTATGGTGGACCAAGGGAAACCAGCTGATGTGATTTTTTTGGACCTCAGCAAGGCTTTTGACACAGTTTCCCATAGGATCCTACTGGACAAAATGTCCACCATACAGCTAAATAAAAACATCATACGATGGGTGAGCAATTGGCTAACGGGCAGGGCCCAAAGGGTTATGGTAAATGGGGCTGCGTCAGGCTGGCGGGCGGTCACCAGTGGGGTCTCTCAAGGCTCCATTTTAGGGCCGGTACTTTTCAATATTTTTATAAACGATCTGGATGTAGGAATAGAAGGTATTTTGAGCAAGTTTGATGATGACACCAAACTTGGAGGAGTTGTGGACTCGAATGAGGGTGGAAAGGCCTTGCAGAGGGATCTGGATAGGTTGGAGAGCTGGGCGATCACCAACCGCATGAAGTTCAATAAGAGCAAGTGCCGGGTCCTGCACCTGGGACAGGGAAACCCTGGCTGCATGTACAGACTGGGCGATGAGACGCTGGAGAGCAGCCTAGAAGAGAGGGATCTGGGGGTCGTGGTAGACAGCAAGTTGAATATGAGCCAGCAGTGTGCCCTGGCAGCCAGGAGGGCCAACCGTGTCCTGGGGTGCATCAAGCACAGCATCGCTAGTAGGTCAAGGGAGGTGATTGTCCCGCTCTACTTTGCACTGGTGCGGCCTCACCTCGAGTACTGTGTGCAGTTCTGGGCACCACAGTATAAAAAGGACGTGAAACTGTTGGAGAGTGTGCAGAGGAGGGCTACGAAGATGGTGAAAGGCCTGGAGGGGAAGATGTACGAAGAACGGCTGAGGTCACTGGGCCTGTTCAGCCTGGAGAAGAGGAGGCTGAAGGGAGACCTCGTCACAGTCTACAACTTCCTCGTAAGGGGGTGTCGAGAGGCAGGAGACCTTTTCTCCATTAACACCAGTGACAGGACCCGCGGGAACGGGGTTAAGCTGAGGCAGGGGAAATTTAGGCTGGACGTCAGGAGGGGGTTCTTCACAGAGAGGGTGGTTGCACACTGGAACAGGCTCCCCAGGGAAGTGGTCACTGCACCGAGCCTGTCTGAATTTAAGAAGAGATTGGACTGTGCACTTAGTCACATGGTCTGAACTTTTGGGTAGACCTGTGCGGTGTCAAGAGTTGGACTTGATGATCCTTAAGGGTCCCTTCCAACTCAGGATATTCTATGATTCTATGATTCTATATAGCTATATAATCTAGGTCTGCATTATAAGAATAAGATTATTCCTGCAATCTCCAAATGGAGTCTCCCTAAGAAAAAAACTTGCACTTTTTTTTTTTTTAAGATATTTTTACATACAATTATAACAAGATGAAATGAAAGAATGAATGTTTAAAAATAAATAAATAAATTAATTAATTAATTAAAAAGTTGATAGACCTTAAGTTGTTTTCAGTATTTTCATTTCTCAAAAGCTGTGGAAAATTTTGTTTCTGTTCCAAATTCTCTCCAAATTATTATTTTTTGTATAATGGAACATGTTTTATAATGTTTGAAAGTGTTTAGAAATATATCTTAGGCTTTACTGACTCACTAATGAATGATGCCTATGATATCTCAAAGCCATGTTTCCATTTCTAGGGCCTTCTCAAATATTAATTATTTCCAGTGAGGACTCAAGCAGCACAGAGTATCCATCTGTTTCTGCATACTCACTGACCTATTCTGATACAAGGTAGAAGAGAGACAATAGGAAGGAAAAGAAAAAAGAAAAAGAAAAAAAAAAAAAAAAGAGGAAAAAAAAAAAAAGACAACTATGATGTCCTCGTTAACATGCCTAAGATAAAATAGGCCTGACATTTATATGAATTATACTTGAAAACACTGAGCTTTAAATGGCCTTCAGCACTGTCAAAGTGCTGTAAATTGGCTTTAAGTCTGAAAGAAAGAACCATTCTCAAACCAATTGGCTGTATCTAGGAAAACTGCTTATCTCTCTCTGCAACTCTCAGAAGTGCCTTACAGCGGTTCCCACTCACAAGGAACAACACTCAGATCATTTAAAACTTATGGAGTTCTGATTCCCTAGGACTACAAAGGCAAAAGCCCTGGAACTCCATGCAGTGTCATGTGGACACAATTACACAGGTCTTGAAGTCTGATTAGAAGCATTTTCCAGCCTTGCAGCACTCAGGTGGAAGTGGGCCAATTGTTGCTGCCATCATTATTTTGCTGGAAGCAGTGGATCTGCTGCTTGCTAAATCATCCCATCACACAGGGGAAACAGGCTCAAGAACATGCCTGTATATTCTTTAAGATACACATTTTCCAAAGCAGAGTTGGAAACACAGTTTTGATGCACGCTGGCTGCAAGCCTCCTGTTACACTTTCAAACTTGAGAAAAAAAAAAAAAAACTTTTTTTTTTTTCTATGGAATTCTGACCACACCATCTTCTATAAATAGTGGAGCAATGTCCATTTAAAATACCTCTGAAATCTGTCTGAAAGAAGGAAGGATGAGCAGCCCATTTATCCACTGAAGCTTACCAGATTTAGACCAGAGAAGTAAGTAGGAAATGCTTGCTTCCAATACCCCGTTAACTAGAAACTTGTTTTTGCCACTTCACTTATGGAAAAATAACATTAACATAGAGAATGTTTAGTACTAAAGATACTGTGGTTATTTTCTTCAAACATTTTTAACAAGAAAACATTTCTGTCGCTGTTTCAAATATATTACTAGCCATGTCTAATGTAAATGAATCTTGGAAAAGCTGCAAAAATACATAATCATGTTGAATACAATCAAAACAAAGTTACTGTGCTTACAATAATTTAACCCTCAAGCTAAAGTTTTTTTCTATTTTGCCATTCAAATTAGCAGTAGAAGGACTCACAAACATATGTTACAGCTTGAGAGTCAAGTTGTATGAGAAAAATATCAGAAGAAAACAAAATCTATAGAAGAATCCACAAAAACAGCTGATCTTTATTTTTTATTTAATTCAACTTGCTTGGCTGAAGAACGAGACAAATAATTTTAACAAAAACAGATTTTTATGTAAGCAGATGGATGATAAGAGAGATATGAATTACAACAGCAGAGGTACTAGAAAAACAGAATAGTTTATATTTGATTTTGTTGTTGTTTGTTTTAAATGTCATGACCAATTCAGAAAATAAATTCTCCTGAAACTGAAGAATCCACAGAGTATTTTTTCTTTCACTTTAATATACAGTTTCTCCAGTATTTTTATTAAACAAGTAATATTAAAGGTGATATTACCAGAATGCATTGTTCTACCACAAATGGCAAGAATCACAACGGTTTATTAGATCAGATATATATATCTTTAAAATCTGTCTTTTACAGCCTATTCTTCCAGTACTTGGAATGTGATCTTGATCAGTTTACTGCTTGCTTCTCTTTCCTAATCCAGATTTACAGCCCTTGTTTAGGCAATCCTCCATTCAAGCAGGAAGATTTCTTTTGTGGTCTTATACCACTGAATATACAGAAGCTTGTGATTCTCTAGATGCTGTTACCAACTTTTTGCTATCTAAAAATCTCTGGGTATGTTCATTCTTTTCCACCTTCATCATTCAAAACTGCAAAGAATATTTTAGACATATAACTCTTAATAAGGAAATAGCAGAGGTGTGAGAGCTTCCTTTTTGAGATTACCTCAGATTTTTTTTTCCTATAATTATTTACCATCATTAATTACTTATTTTTATTTAATATATTGTAATATATGAAGAATGAATTTGTTCAGTAAGTTAAATGGATGAGGAAAAGGAAAAGCAAGAGAACTGTATAGTGACACCAATCATGGAATGCCTGAGATTGTAAGAAACTGATGGCAGACAGCTGGGGCAAGTGCAAAGGAAGTGAACTGTTTCATTAATTTATCAAAAAAATAAAAATAAAAAAAAAAATAAAAAATACAGGGGACTACGTAGCTTGAAATCTCTGTACAAGGCACACCAGGTCTCTGACAATGGTGTTTACTTGATGTTTAGTGGGTCCAGGACAACTATAGCATTCTCAGAAAGGGACTGCGGAATACAATTATATTTTCAAACAAATTGTTATAAGTGGTATATTTACTTCAAGCTGCTTTGTAACTTTACAAGGACATAAAACAAGACACACCAGTAAGGGAAAAATGGAAAAGGATTTGAAATGGAAAATGTTTATGTTGGCATAAACAGGGTCAGCTGATCTTTGGAAAGAGTTCCTGAACTGAAAGTTCAGTCATCACTGATCTTTATGACTGTGATCACTTCATGACTGTGAAAGCACAGGAAGAGTCAGATATGTATTGGGAGCTAAAGCATTGCTCATTTTTTCAAGGACACATGAGAAATATTCAAGTGAAACAACATTAAGGATGTATTAGAGATAGCAATCTATCATTTTTATCTGATTATTTCTTATACAAAACTGCACAAACACTTTCATGTGATAATAAATCAACTGATCTACAGAACAGGGTTATTATCTTTCCATTACCACACAAACTGAAATATGAAAAATAAAGTTAATTGGCACTAAAAGTTACTAAATAACAAACAAGTAAAGAAAAAAAGCATTGCAATTTTTATGCCTTATCACCCTAAACCTCTATGGGATCTTTTTATTCCATCTATGTAACAACTGATGAAATCCGCAGAGTCCAAGAGAAAGTCCGGCAAAGAAGGGTGATTATTTTGACCTTAAAAAGAAAGGTTGATCACTGACACAATTACAACATACTATCCCCATACATGAAAGGGACGTCATGGTGAGAGTTATTGTTTTCAATAATTAGATTACCATGTCACTCAAAATAGGAGGAAAAAATTGTGTGTAAACAGCATGAAAAAGTGCAAATAATGATAAAGTTTACCACATACTGTATTTGATACTGGACAACATAATATGTTGTTGACTTCTTATGCAATCAACTCCTATGAATCAACATCTGTATGCTAATTAAGTAACAACTACAAGATAAAACTTTTTGACTTGCCTCAGTTGTTTTTTTTTTCTCCTTGAAATCTTTCTGCAACTCCTCTTTCACTGTGTGAAATATGCTTATGATATGTTCCATGGTCCCCCAAATACAAGGGATATATTTTTCTATTACTGTTTTCCTCCTTCCTTCCTACTTGTACATCCTTGCCTCCTTCTTACCATTCTGCAGTAGAATTATAAAATGCAAGTGAAATTAAGTAACACAACCCCCCTTTTCCAATATATCCAAGTATACCAAACAAGCACACTGTACTTATTATCAAGAATTTTCTCCTATGAAAGTAACCATGCTCATCATTTAGGACTTCACAGAGCAGCCTTACAACCATGTGTCCCACATGAGATTTGCTATTTTATCCCAAATCGGCCTGCTTCTGTACCACATGTAGTTCCAGGCAGTGCTAGAAAACAGGTTCTCCTAAGTAAATACCAGTCGGTTTGTGAAGGCAGTTTCCAAGGAATATAGCTATCTACTACTCCATCTGTTCACTGCAGTAGATGATGTTCCAGGCCTTTAATGGCTGTCAACTTCAAATACAGTCCTAATGGTTTCCTAAGGAGGTCTGAGAAGCATATTCTATGAAGAGTTTGACTAAATGCAAGAAGTATGTGCATGAAGACATCTGATGAACTACAGGAAGATGTTCTGAAAGTTAATTTTCCAGATGAGAATAAGGTTTGCCACCATTCAAACATGCTTAAAACAATCTTTTGGAGCAGGCTGTGAGGATCTTGATTCTTTCAGAATTGCTTTTCTTCTAGATTATGCCTTTCCTAGACAGCTGTACTTACTGTATCAGTGTTCACCTGATTTTTCTCTTGGATATCACAGCATTATTAAGAATTCTTTTATCCCAAAATATTTATTGGGTTTTGTTATTACCACCAACAGCCCACTGAGTGTTTTCAAATTCTGTAATGATTCCCAATGTCTCACAAAGATGGCAGCATTACCATTATGCATATTAGAGATTTCTACAGAAGTGAGAATTTTCTGCAAAGATATTATTTTTGCTACTTATTCCTTGAAGCATTTTATTTTTATTTTATTTTTTTGATGCTGAGACTTCAAAATTAAGTCCACACAGAATTGTTTCTGATGTAAATGGATATATTAAATGGTTTGGCAACCAAGTGTCATATTTAAATTGTTAGTTAGGCTTGTTAAGCTTGTTTTTAAATCTGTTTTTAAATGACCTATAGTCACCTACTCTGTTTCCAGAGGACCACTGAGTTGAAATGCAGTACTTTAGAACGTGAGTATATCTGTTTTGTGAACATACACAGCCATTCTTTTCACTTTAAAGAACTTGCATTAGAACTATTTTCTAGTAACTAAGCACTTTAACTATTCCTAGTGAAACAGATATGGGTGGAAGCTCCTCTATACATTAAAAAAGCAAATTTCATAGTTCATATCTTCCCCTCAACACACACACCTCTATTTAGAACTGTAAAAAGGCATTCATTAAAGTATCAATATATCTTCACAAGCTATGCTGTCACTAGCTTGTTACTCCTACGTGACCTTAAAAGACTACAGCTGTCCTTTAGTGAATGGTTACTGAGCTTCTGAATGTGCCAGCTGCAGCTGAGCCAGGAATCAAGGAATATTCACACCTTCCCTGAGAAGGAAAGGATGTGTTTTCTTTCCTTGTCATCAATCATTAAACTGATTATTGACAAACAAAAGGTGGAATATGATTCTCTGTTACAAATATATATATACACACATATATATTCAATGTTTGGTAAGAGGCTTTTTGATTTTGTTTGTTTGTTTGCTTTTATTAGCAACTCCATTCTTCTCCAAGGGAGCGTGGATTATGGTCAAGGAACTCTTGGAAGGCTTCAGTCAATAGCTTTCCCTCAGGGAGAATCAAGCCTTTTTAACCTTCCTGATGTCAATCTGAAGTTACAAGAACAATTAGAATTAAGATTTGCTTGTGCCCTGGTCCTTTGTCAGATCTATCTGTTTTTCTATTCAAGAAACATACCCTGCTACCTCCAGCAGGAATGAAAGAAAGCATCAGAGAAGCCATTGTATCATCAGACAAATCTCTTACACAGAATGTAAGCACAGAAGGTAATAAATCCTTATGCTGTGATTACATGCACTTCACTTGTTTTATGTCATGTAAGGTTTCTGGATGTGGCTACCGATATATTGTCACCGGCAATCAGAAAAGTCAAACAACAACAACAAAAAAAAACTATTTAGACATGGATTCCTCCACTCTTATTTATCTCATAAAATTTCAGTGAATAAGAATAAATCTTAAAATTTGCCACCTACCAGGTTTACAGAATTAAGACCATCTCAGAATTAGCTAGCAATAATTTCTCAGCTCTGCAGACATGAAAACATCAACCTTAGCAAAACCTTCATTATCCCCACTCTCCTACAACTGAAAACTTTTGTGTATTGGGGTGCAAGACAGCATGTTCAATGGTATAAAGGACAGCAATAAAAAATAAATAAATAATAATAATAATAAAAAGTGATTTGTATCAGTGCTACAAGATTCAGTTGTTGCTCTACCATAACTGAAGAAGTTGGTTTGAGAGGTTTGGCAATGTAATCATCCATACACTATTAAGAAAAAATAATGCATCTGAGATTCACCACTATTTTCTTGATTTTTTTAGCCTTTGAATCAGACTAAACATGCTGTGTTTTTCATTACAGTTTTGCAACTCAACCTTTAAAAAATGTAATCCAACTAGTCATATAAAACTTTGATTAAGCCAAAAAGAACACTAAAGTTTTATGAAAAATCTGCTGGGAGTTTGAAGCATGGAAATGGCTTATTCCCATGTGTATTAAAGACAATAAATTGACAGGTGTTCAGTGTGCACAGGGAAGTTTCCAACAACAACAAAAAAAAAAAACACAACATAATGCTATGATGAAAAAAAAGTGCCACAATTATGTTACATTTCCTCATGCAACATGCCTATGCATTTCGTGTGCATGCATTTCTTGTGCATGCCTATGCTTTCTTCTTCATGCCTATTCATTTTTATGTTACATGCCTTATGCATTTCTTAAACATAGCCACCTTTAAAGCAAATATTTGTCTTAAGAAGCCTATAAATTAACTACCCAAGTGCCATTAAATGTCTGTTTAAGCTCTTCTGAAACAGCTACTGAAAGATAACTTGTTTGAAGCATCCATTTTCTACTGAATAGGTACAAGTGCGAAATAGTAACATAGCCTTCTTCATGGTAACCTTACTGGTTGCTCCCTGTTTTGCAGCTGCATGTGAAAGCTTGATGAGAAGCAGTTGAAGGCCCTGAGACAAAGGCAGGGGGAGCAGATGTGAGCCACAACCTCATTTCTGTACCACAGTGTAAAATTCTGCACAGCACTCACCAACAGTCACCAACATGGAAGCTGATGTAGCTGCACCCAAGGAGAGCACTGATAAGCTAGCTCAGTAGAGCTAGCTCAGCTACCTCATTAGAGAGCATCATCTGAAGGGAAATTTCCTTAAAGCTAACTTTTCTTTTTGCTTGAAGATGTATACTACTAACAATATATATATATATTTTCATTTAGTCTCAAAAAATATCTTTTAATCATCTGAAAATTTATGCTGACAAATAATAACACATAATTCCCCAAACAAGTTTTTCTCTAACTTCCTATCCTGCTATCACTTCTGAGTACTCCTGAAAGCTGGAACAACTAAAATAATCTTCCAATCAGTTTTGGTAGAACAAGAACAGATTATTTTACATTATTAAACAACATCAACAGCAGTTAAAAGGTGATAAACTTTAGGGTTCAGTGTGAAGAAGAGAACACTGACTGCTTTGTATCCATGGAAACACCCTGGTAAGAGACTTCATTTTTGCTTTGAGCTGTTCGTGCCAACACGGAACTTATAACTGAACATGGTGACAGAGAAGGAAGAGCTGCTTACTTGGAAGCTGTTAAAGTATTTGTCTCTAATGACTCTGCAATATATCATACTATCCCAGCTTTCAAACTGCCTAGAATGTGCATGTGTGTGAGTATACCCATAGATGCACACCACTAAGGAAAGCAAACAAACAAAAAAAAACAGACAAAACCATGAGTCTGACTTTTTTTCCAAATCTTTGTTCCCTGTGTTCTGCTAAGAAAAATTATTAAAAAAACAAAAAACAAAAAAAAAAAAAACCAAAACACCAATAATACAGACAAAATAAATCACCAACACACAGATTTCAGAAATTATTTTAGATGATAAAGGGATGTTATTCTATGCAGATGTTGTTGAAGATGTTCCACATGTGTATAATTAGAGATTTATTCCTTAATCACCTGTGGGCATCTTAAGTGCAACACAGTTAACTCTGTATGTGTCAATTCTCAGCACAACTGGGAAAATGTTATGACAAAATATTTGCATTAGAGAGACTAACGCAGACATATCTAACATTAACATTCTCATTTTCAGAAATGTAAGCAGACTACAATAAAACTGGGCTATTTTATGTCTACTATAAATCTGCTTCCTTAAAAAAAAAAAAAAAAAAAAAAAAAAAAAAAAAAAAAAAAAGTCATTCCAGTAACAAAAAATGACAGTCAAAAATAAGATAAGCTAAGGAAATGAAAATAGGTGGAACATCCTCGTGAACATGCATGAAGACTGATTGGCAAGACAAGAGTTAACCAAATAAGCAAATAAGCAGACTCCACTTCTGTGGAGGAGAGCAATAGCACACAAACATCTGACATAAGGCAGAAGAAAAAGGACAAAGCCTGTTTCATTTCTGATTTCTCTCAAAAAGCTCTCGAGCAAGATCTCCTAGAAGTCTGCAACTAAGGGCTACCAAGAACCATGGCCACTAGTGCTAAATATATAGTGTTATCTCCACAGTATTGCATACTCAAAACTAATTTAGAATATATATGTATAATAAAAACTAACAGCCTTTTATATGTAGTGATGATGATCAGTAATGTGTAAGAGCTGCCATTAGCAGGAAGTGTGTTGCTCATGAGAGAAGTTAGCAAAGTTCAGTTTTAAAACTTAAAACTGGCCTGAACGTCTGTCTGCAAATGCTCCTGTTTCACAGATATCTAATTCCCTAAGTGATGTATAGATATATTGAGTTACAATCACTTCATTGTTATGCAAGTTACAAGCACCATGAACTTACAGAAATGGCTGAATTTGAGGAATTCCCCCAAATGTAACATTTGTAGAATTACAGGTTGCTGGGCTTTCCTCCTCTCTTCCTCTGGCCCTCCTGGTTTGTCTTTTTAGTTTAGAAAACTATCCATTCAGTGTACGTTCACACTTTCTAGAGCAAAGAAACAGGGATATGACAAGACACACTGGCCCAAGAGATTTCCTAAAAGTTCCTCCACTAACTCACCTGACTCCTTCCAGAAACATTGCATCGGAATACAGCAGAGGTCTAGCCACAGCTGCTTCTGTATTAAGCTCACTAAGTGTCAGCTTCTGTCAGCAAAAGTAAACTAAGCCCTCACAGAAGTTAAACAGACTACAAGAGCTTTCCTAATAGAAAAGACAGAAGCCTGTTCATCAAAACCATCATGTAGGGACAAACAGATCACTCACCATTTGGTGGCTGAGCTCGCTCTTCTGCTCCCTCTGCATGTCACGTCGATGTCTGAGAGGCCCATGTTCTGCTTGCAGGCCTGGCAGATTTCAGTAGTTTCCACATATGCTTGGGATGCAGTTTCCCTTTTGCCATTTATCTTTTGTAATGATTTACATTTAGCTTGTTTTGATTTGTTAGTTCATTACACTGCCTTCACCATCACTCTGCAAAGACAGATGATTTCAACAAAGTGAAAGCCAGTGAAAAAGGCAGAGCAATTTCATGTTTCAGGCTGCTTTTCTGCACAGAATTACTTTGGTGTTGTTGCCTCAAAATACTTGAAAAGCCTCAGGGCTGCTGTTGTCTCTCTGAAGCATTTTCTTATACGATCAAGTTTACATCCACAAAAGAAAAATCCCATCAGACTGAGAAATGCAGTATTTACAATTTTAAGGAATTGTACTGCTTCTCTAAGCATTTCCAAAAATTATTTTCCTCTTGAAACCATTGCTGCTGATTACAAATGTTAAGTACTCCTCTTACCCAGTACTGCTAAGCACATACTTCTGCTCATGCCACTGTTTAGCAAATGTTACATCATTTTTGCAACATGATTATATCTATTGGAAAACATCATTCCAGCTGCATCACTATTGCAATGAATTTCAAGTCCTATTCACAAACGCTTTATTTCAGATATGAACTGTCAAGTTGCCACTGATTTCAGCAACACATCTCAAAGCTAATACTAATATGCAAGGCAACTCGGAAGCTTCTGTAAACTGTTAAAATGTCACCATGACTCGCACAGCATAAAGAAGTGTCTCAAATGTCTTTGTGGCAAGCATTGTGCCAGTTGTTCTAGGTTCATAGATGCACATGAATTAACCAGTTTCACTATCCCCCTCCCCTTCACTTAATTTTTCTCATGTTTCAATAAAGCTGCAGTTCCCAACATGTTGTTCAATGCAATTACCTCACAAACAGAAATACAATTAGGTGTTATGTTTCCTGCAGGTAACACTGGGCAAAATTAATATATACTGAACTCAGATGAGCTATCTACCATTCTACTGAATTCAAAGGTCCTTAGAACTCAGCAGGGAGTATGCCAATTATTTCAAAAGAAACCAGCACATTGCATAAACTGTAAAGTCAGACACACTGCAAATATGAATCTATGAATCTATATCCTTTCTCTAGAGGCTGAGGCTCAGGCAGCATCCTCATACGACATTAATGTTTCTGTCCTTCAAAGACCTTGCCAGTATCCTTAGGCAAAAAGGAGGAAATGAAGATCTAGTATTAACAGTTTTTGTTTTATTTTTAATGGCAAAAATATTTCTGTGTTGGGGAAAAGTAAGCCTTATTATACATAATAAATGAAAAAGAAACTTTCTGTCTCCAATTCCTCTTTAAGCCAATAACTGTAAGTAACCAAACGTTGAAATGTGGTTATTCCTTCACATGCTAATAAGCTCATCTGAAAATGCTTTATTTATTTTTTTTCTGCTCCAGGCCCCTAAGCAGTTTTTCATCAGTGTGTGGATATCCTCTAAGCTGCCTGTTACAATCCTTTACCATATGTTAGATATTTTAAATGTTCACTGCACAGACAAAGAGCTCCTATAGTTTGTTAATCTTTCCAACCAAGATGTTAAAGTCTCTTAACAGGCTTTTAAGGATATTTTGAAAGAATTTTTAAAAGGTTTTTGACAGAAAACCACAAAACAAATACTGAAATATTTTTAGACTGTAAAAGTAAATGAAAATGAATATCTAGTAGTTAAGGTATGAAAGAATTTTGGTTGCAGTTTTTAAACTACAGTTACTAGAAACTGAATAGTTGGATTAGTCTCAATAAATGTAAAAAGAATATAGTTATCACCGGAGGGAGTCACCAGACAAGTTTTTGCTACTCTCATTTACCAGATGTGATCGTCCTTCCCTTTAGCACAAAAAACAGAGAATTTGCTATTTAACTTAAATTATTCTCTGAAAACAGCACTCTCAGTATTGAACTAGGCTGTTCCTGAAGATGGACCTTAGAGCAGTAAAATAACTTTAAATCTCCTTTTAATTTTGACATGCTTGCCTTTCAGTAAGAAATTCCTGAGAGTCTCAGAGCACCTGCAGTGTGAGAAACTAAAACAAGTTTTAACTTCAATTCCATTTTGCCCATTTCCTTTATAAAAAAAAAAAAAAAAAAAAAAAAAAAAAAAAAAAGTGTATGAAAACATGCCTTTTACACAGAAGATACCTGACCTCAGAGAACCAAAAAGGGAAGATATTACTTGCTGCAAACATGTGAAGGGTTCACAGGCTGGATCTTCATACATATTTCTGTTGTCTTTAACTTAAGTAATGTCTTTTTATATTACCAAGAAACACATCTTCTAGACTAAGCCTAGCTGCTGCATAAGCAACATGTGGAACAACATTAACAACATGAGTTCAAGGACTCTTTATTAGCAGTGTCACCATCAGAAACCACTGAGACCTATGAAAAAGCCAGGGATGCACTTCTCAACCTCACCAGAGTCCAGTCCAACAGGCCACAATTACATTAATCTGCTTGGGGAGAAACAATCAATAGGCAAGACAGGCAGACTGTGAGGTTGTCAGATGTTTAGGCATAAGACAGCCTGACTGAGATACATGATAGGGTAACTGCCAAAAACAATTTAACTCAGAAACCTTCTTACCAAAGGTCAAGGTAGCTCAACCTAAAAGAGAATATGATTAGTTCGCTGTCCAGTCACATAAAAGGCAAGAAGCTACGTGCAAGAGCCAGGTGTTGCCTGTCCATAATATCTGTCCAAGCACATCATTCAATTGACAGCTTTTTTTAAAAAGCCAGTTTTTAATTCTGTCTACTATCCCTAAATTTAAGAGAAGCATTTTGAAAATATTAGCATAGTCAGCATTAAAGTATACCACCCAAGAATGCCACATGACACTTCTTATGAACAGGTAAAAAATTAACATCATGAGATAACTATTTACTTTTCTACATTACTCTGAATGCCCAATCATTACTTAAATTTTAGACTATACCTCTAGAATATACTGCTGGTATTCTTAGAGGCCCTCTGTGGAAAAATTGTGAAAGTACAATATTCAGTCTCTTCTGCTGGATTACAATACCTACCTGCACACCTGCAAAGGAGCCCAGAGAGACATTGCAGCTGGGGGGACCCCAATTAATACCCTGTCCTGGTCTCTCTCAGGCCCATCATAAGAACCAGCCCATCTCTACAAGCCCAGAGAAGACCACAGGAGCAGGCAGAAAGCCAAATTAAGGTCTCAGAGAAAGGGACACCCTGTGTAAGCTCCTCTCTGAGCTGTCCCAGAAGAGCTTCATTATCCAGGTGTGAAACATGTTTAGAGAAAAGAATAGAGTATCTTGCCAACTGAGGGGGGTTATAAAACAGGGTTATAAAATAGGGTTATAAAACACATTATGGGATGCAGAAGAGCACTTTGGGATTTCAGAAGACTTATGTTAGAAAGCCTAGAGGTGGAAATAAAGGAAGGGAAAGCACAGATTTATAGAATCACAGAATGGTCAAGGTTGGAAAGGACACGTGGAAGTCATCTAGTCCAATCATCCTGCTCAAGCAGAAACACCTAGAGAGCAGGCTGATCAGGACTACATCCAGGCAGCTTTTGAAGATCTCCACAACATCGCTGGGCAACCTGTTCCAGTGCTCCATCACCTCACAGTAAAGTACTTCCTGACGTTCAGAGGGAACCTCCTGTGTCCCAGTTTGTGCCTGTTACCTCTTGTGCCATCACTAGGCACAACTAAAAACAGCCTGGCTCTTTTTTCTTTCTGCCCTCCCTTCAGGTTTTTATATACATGGGTAAGATGCTCCCTGCACCTCCTCTTCTCCAGGCTGAACTCTCAGCCTCTCCTTTAGGCAGTTTGGATAGGAACAAGTGTGGGAAGAACTAGAGGGACAAGGGATAAAATGTCTGGTCATATGTAAACAAGTAATTTGCTAGTCAGTAAGCTTGCCTGGCCACAACCCACACAGTGCAATCTGCCATATCTTACTGAACTCCTTTCTAACTCTTTTCCTGGGTGAGGGATTGTATCTGAGTGCACGTCTGAGATCAACAACTGGAAACACTACAACCACAGCTTGGAAGGCCCGTGTGTCTGTGGTGTCAGCAACTGAAGAGACCAGAGTTAGTAGATATTCATGACAAAAACTGGAGTGGGACCATGGGTCACAGGGGCCTGTGGACCCATGATGCCAACAAGCAGAATAAATGAGGGTTTGCGTGCCAGCAGCCAGCCTGAGATGGCAGGGTGGAAGGCCTGTGTCCCAGCAACTGGGACTCAGGATCAGAGACCTACACACCCATGGTACCAGCAACTACAAAAAATGCAAGAGTGCAAGTGTGTGGGCACTCACAAAGGTCAAGCTGGACCAGCAGACAGGTAGGTGACATGGGCTAGGGGACAAGGGGGGCATGTGTATGGTTGAGAACATAGGAATAACTTAAATGCTACAGGGATGTGCACTGTAAAGTCTCAGTAGACCTCCACCCTGCTCAGCCAGAGAAGGGAACAGCATCAGCCTGTTGGTGCTGCCTGTGTTCATGTGAATGTAGTGTGTCAGTCTGATCTGTGGAACAAGCTGTGTATGTACACGCATGTGTGGTATATGTGTGAGGTCTACCTGTGTGCAACTGCAGAGAACACAGTTCCAGCCTTGTTAGTGGTTGTACCTGGGGCATGAGGCTGTGGCAGCTTTTTAGTGTATGGTCAGATCCAACACTATGATCTTTCCCCTGACATCTAAATTCAGGTGGGTAACTACAGCCATAAGCTCTGAAGTAATTTTGGAGTAATTTTCAACCCAAAGAAGCATCAAGATTCAGGCAAAATCAGCTGAAGAATCCTCCATACTCTGAAGAACATAAAGGGGAAATGAAAGGCAAAATAATTATGAATAGTGTTCCTAGCACTTTCCCCAGTTCTTTCTCCTCTCCTTTTGTTGTTAAAAATTTTAAATAATATGAAGATGCATTTCAGAACTGCCTAAGAGAAACATTAAAAAAAATGATAAATTGTTCTAGATCAGCCATTAGTACGTTACTTGCCCATGTGAAGGATACTCTGAAGTTGCTTCTAAATCTATTTCAGCACTCTAAATGAAATCATTATAAGAAGACAACCTTTCACTCATATAAAAAAAAAAAAAATCACATCTGCATGTCTGGAATGTGGACATTTACATTAGGGAAAAGACAAAAGAGACAGTGACTGATCATTTTCTTCAGCTGAACACATCCTGTTATTAAAGAAGGACTCAAGATTGCAGCTGATATATTTGTTTCAGAAGCACTTACTCAGCCACTGTGAATCATCCAATAAGGTATGAATAACTAGTCTGGAGAGAAAGTTGATTCAAATCATGTATAATTTTCAAATCTTGGGTTAAAATTATTTAAATATTAGTCAGAGTAAGGACCATTAGATGTCATTTGTAAATTATGACTACCTTACAGGATAAGAAACTAAAGAAAAATTTTTGATTAAGCTCAAAATAAGTTGAGCTTTCACACACACACACACAAAAAAAAAATAAATAACATAAAAATCTGTCCTGTGAAACAAGGATCATACTAGAGGCAAACATCAATCACTCACCATCATGTACCCTGATAAATTTATCAGTAAATTCATAGTATCTGAGAATCACTGAGGTTGGAAAGGACTTCTTGAGACTGCTTAATCCAATCCCCCAGCTCAAGACAGGGGAAGATACAGCAGTATGTTTAGAACTTAGTCCATTCTGTTTTTGAGTATCTGCAATGCTGGAGAGAGACTCCACAACATGTCTGGGCAACCTGTTCCAGTGTATGAACATCCTCATAGTTTTTGTTTGTTTGTTCGTTTTGTTAAAAAAAAAAAAAAAAAAAAAAAAAAAAAAGACTTTTTTATGCTTAAAAGGAATTTCTTGTCTTTCATTTTATTGAATACATCATACTTATCTCAACCAATGAGTTTACCTTTTTTCAATTCTCTCCCCAGTCTTGTTGCGTGGGAGAGAGTGGACAGCTGCCTGGTGCTTAGCTACCTGCCAGGTTAAACCACAATACCAGAGAAGTTGTGGATGCCCCATCCCTGGAAGTGTTCAAGGGCAGGTTGAATGGGGCTTTGTTCAGACTTAGCGAGTGGGAGGTGTCCCTGAAGGGGAGTAGGAGTTAGATGATCTTTAAGGTCCTTTCTAACCCGAACAATTCTATGATTCTTTGATTTCCTTTTCCAGGTAAAACCTGCCTTTCTTCAGGTACTCCAATCCTCTCACGATCTGCTAGGTCCTCTGCAGATTTACTCCAATAAATCCATGCTCATGGACTGCGAGCCCCTGTGGTGGTTTTACCGTGCTGGGCAGCTAAACCCCACAACCGCTCTCTCACTCCCCCTCCTTTAGATGAGGAGGGGGAGAAGTAAAGCAAAGAACAACTCACGGGTTGAGATAAGGGTAATTTAATTAAAGGGAAATAATAATAACAATTAAATAAAGACTACCATGAACTAAACAATTTAACTAAGGGGAAATAAAAAGGGAAAGGGGAAAAGGGAGGGGAAAAGGGAAAAATAAAAAGAAGGGAGGAAAACAAACAAACAAAATAAATGAAGGCTATATGGAAGTGCAGAGGAAATAAATTACTCTCTGCTTCCCACAAATGAGCGATGATTGACCACGTCCTTGAAGCAAGGCCTCAACGCACGCAGCCGGTGTTCGAGAGGAGGACCGACGTCTTCTCAACGAGAGCCCACCCCTCCCCTCTTCTTCCTGTTTCCACCTTTTATTGCTGAGTGTGACACCACATGGTATGGAATATCCCTTTGATTGGTTTAGGTCAGCTGCCCTAGTGATGTTTCTCTCCTCACTTTTTTGCCCACCCCCTAGGAGGGTTAGAGAAAGGCCCAATGCTGTGCCACTGCTGCTCAGCAGTAGACACAACACTGGTGTGATAACACTGCTGTTCCAGCTACAAGTACAGAGTACGGCACTGTATGGGCTGCTGCCAGGAAAGTTAACATTCCAGCCAGACCCAGTACAGCCCCAGAACTGGGCACAGCACTCTAGATGTGCCTCACCAGTGCTGAGGGGAAGGATCACTTCCCTTAATCTGCTAGCACTGCTCATCCTAAAGCAGCCCTATATGCCACTGGCCTTCTTTGCTGCCAGGGTATGTTGTTGCCTTCTAGTCAACTTGGCAACAGCACCCACCTAGTCTTTTTTCTGCAAAGCTTCTTTCTTGCTGGTTAGACTGAGCCTGCACCGGTGAGTCATTTTAGTCTTTCCCATGCATTCCTTTGCTGAACTTCATGTGGTTCCTGTTGACCCATTTCTACAGCCTGTTGAGATCCATCTGGATGGCATCACAACCATTTGATGTATCAAACACTCTTCCCAATTTCAAATCATTTATAAGCTTGCTGAGGGTGCACTGTATCTTATTGTCCATGCTATTAATTGAGATGTTAAACAGTATTGGACTTGTTATTGACTACTGGAATACAACACTATTGTGTGATTGGCCTCTAGCTGAACTTCATACCAGTGGTCACTACACTTCAATCAGTTTTCATTCTACCTTACTGTCTATCTAGCCTATTCACAGCTGTCTGTGAGGACAGCTTTACTAAAGTTGAGATAAATGATATCCATTGTTCTTTTATCCCCCAAACTTGTCAATTTGTCGTAGAAGGCCATTAGGTTGGTCAGACATGATTTCTCCTTTGTAAATCCAAGCTGACTACTCACAGTCACCATCTTTATGTGGTTGGAATACAATGGCCTTTTCCATGCCCTCTGTCATCAACTCCCATACTTCATACTTGTAAAAAAAAAAGTCATCTTGCTGCTCTTCATATTCCTTGTCATAATTAACTGCAGATAGCCTTTGTCTTTCCTAACCTTATCCTTGCACGTTCAGACAGGGTCTGTGTATTCTATGTCCCCAGATCCTGATATTTCAGTCAGGGGCTCCTTATTCACCTATACAGGCCTTCTGCCACCTTTTCTTAACAAAATATTACCTCTTAATATACTAAATACAAACTGGGAAAAAAAAAAAAAAAAAAAAAAAAAAAAATTAAACCATTATATAGTTCCTGCTAGTTAACTTGGTCACACAATCTTGTATGTTCCTGCTAGTTAATGCAGTCACAAATGCATATATCAGCTAGGGTGCATGAAAATTACATGTGAAAAGGAGGTTTGTTCTCTTGTTCTCTTTGAAAAAAAAATAAAAATAAAATAAAAAGGAATCTGCGTCTGATAAATTATTGTTCTTGGCCCAAATTCTCAGCTGGTATTTATTCACATAACTTCATTGAAAGCAAGACAGCTACTCTCATTTGTACCTGCTGAAAATATACTTCATTAGAATCTTCTGTACTACATTAATCAGTAAGCATGAATGTCAATGATTTCTTTCCTAATAAGAAATTAAGCTTCTCTAGATATCCTAAATTTTTACTTGGTATACTTGTAGGTCTAACCATCATGTTTGTTTAGTAGTTACTGTCTCAAAAAGCTATTTTCTGAAAGCTTCTCTCACTTCAAAGCAAGAAGGTGAAGAACTAGTCAAAACAGGAAAATTAGTAGCACACCACTACAACTGACAACTGTCCCCATACAACTGACAACTGAAAGTAGAAAGGGTTAGTTACCACAGTAAATGCTTGCTGGAATAAATCATACATCTTCACTAAAGCGTTGAACAGGGAAGGGCTATCTGGTGAACAACCAGTACTTGGCACTACTTACATTAAAATAAATAAATAAATAAATAAATAAATAATGCAGCTTTTTATCCAGACCACTAAGGAAAAGCACATTTCTTACAAAAACTATAAGAGCATTCCATTGTGTCAATACAAACTCAAGACAAAGGCAAAGAAATTAACCACCTAAGACTCATGGGGCACTCAACTTATATGTATTTTTGAATCCATTAGACTGCTTTAGTATTTGGTAAAAGACCATTTCTCAAAATTGTTCATCATAGTAAAGAAATACTATTTATTGCTAAATAAATTTTGTTCAGGGAATACTGTGTCTATGTTTCTCAAGTGACAAAGCCTGTTTTCAGAGACTGTTTTGCACACTGACTACAGCCTTCAAAGTGCTGAATTCTATTTTTTCATTCAGACAATGGATCATCAACTTAAAATATATATATATATTTTAATTGAGTTTCAAAAGGAAAAAAAAAAAAGGAAACTCCTCCCAGAAGTTAATTACAAATAGCTGAACTGATCTGAGAAGTCTTAGTGATATATGAGGGAGAAAAGTATTGCCTCCTAAGGATGAACAAGATCAACATAAAGGCTGTGTAACAGATTCCACGAAGGCCAAATCTGGAAAAGCCTTCCAAATATCCAGAATATGATGACTGTACGAGCTTAAGAAACTCTGAGGAAATCTTTGTGAAAATGTGAGCACTGAACTGAGTTCTGAAGTATGAAGCAATGAGTTTTATTTATTACAGGTAACTGATATTACCAACTGACAAATATACTGAAAAAGGTCACTTTTGAAAAAGAGATTTCCATTTTTTTCAAAACTACATTTTAGTGAAAACCTGAAACTACAACAGTGAAAGATATACTATTTCATTGCATTTATTGAGAAATCCCTGACCCAATCTTAAAATGCTAGTTAGAAAATTGAGAAATTTGGGTGTATTCCTTGTTATTCCATTACCAAGTTATTTAAAACATATTTACACCAGAGATAAAATTAGCTGTGCTAAACTTAGAAAATATGGCTCAACCTGGAACTGAAAGCTCAAAGAACCATACATTTAATCTCTTTCCAGATTTAGTGTAATTGCTGTGCCATATGGACAGAGATTCAAAGCTCCAAAAATGAACCAATGCAGGTCTGCACAGTAATGGAAATATGAACTCTGACAAGTGTTAGCTGGGGGATATCTACATAACCATATCCTCTCTGAGCAATGTTTTGATCTGACCCTAGTTTAGCTCACAGATACAGCTTATATAATGAAAGCTCCCCTCTCAGCCATGAAGGTGTGGTACTCATAAACATATGAAAAACTGAGATGATCATATTGACCAAACCACCACAAAATTTCATAAATAAATAAATAAATAAATAAATAAATAAATAAATAAAAGAACTCAACAGCCAGGTTCTCAGCTTTGTAAGCAGATACCTCAGCCACAAGTTTCATGTCCTCCTCTCTGCTAAACTGGGAAGTACTAAAGTTGAACAGCCTCAGGGAAAACAAACAAAGATTTGTTCAAGTACTCTGTAAGCAGCTTGTTATGGTGAATACTGCCTCAGCATCCAAGCAGAGTGGACTACCTTTATGTTTAAGAAATCAGTTATTATCAGAGGATGTGCTGAGCCTAGCCTGGCAGTCATGAAACTACTTCAACTGAAAAGCTGTGTTAGCATGAATTATTCTTCAAAGTTTTTCACCAATAATGCCAGTAAAGGTAATATCAATAGTTCAATGAAAAGGAACATTCTCTCCATTTTTTTCTGAGGAAAAAAAAAAAAAAAGATTCCACATCAGTGAATTCCCCAGTCTTTTATGGTTATATCTCCAAGTTGTATCTCATGTTTCACGCTGTCACCCATTTAATGGGAAGACAAGTAGGGTTCTAGAGGAACAGAAAAAAAGAAACTGCAGTGCCTACATTTGAGAAGGCAAAAGAGGAAATAAACAACTGAAGAAAAGGTATCTTGCTTTTAAATTCAGTAAAGCTTATGGGACAGATATGCCATTATCAGCAAACATTTGAAAAACAAGTGCATAAAACCAAATTGTATTCAACGTTTTTGATAGGGTAAAAGACTTGTTTAAAAAAAAACAAACAAAAAAAAAAAAAAAAAAAAACACCATGAGACTGCATATATCTTGACTTTAAGCAGAAATTTTGACACCACATCACATGGCATTCTCATATGCAAATTAAGGAAATGTAATATAGATAAAATAATTATGTTTTATGGCCTGTAGCTCCCATTGTAATGTAGGGATTGAGCAACATCCCTCAAGGGATCTATCTTGAGTCTGGTTATGTACAGTGCTTCAATTAATGGTTTGGCTGGTAAAATAAACACTATGCATATTAAATATTCAGTTGATGAAAAAAAGTTGTTGGTTTGCAAGTGTGTTGAAGATCAGGATAAGAATTCATAATCACCTAACCTTATTTTTAATTTCCTCTGAAAAATAGTTGAGAGGAAATCAAAGAGTATGAGTCAATAAAAACAAAGCAAAATACAACACCCAAGTGGAAATAATTCTCTTCTCAAACACAGGATGAGAGTAATAGTTCTTCAGAAAAAGATCCCTGAGTTTATAGTGGACCATAAAACTAAATGTTAATCAACTATATCATCACACAGAAAGGTAAACTTCAGTTTTCTGTTTATGTACAGTATTTACAGCTGGTAAACTGCACAAGTTATCTCCTCACTTTCCTAAACACTTAAAGGCATCAGCTTTAATTCACAGGAATTCAGTGTTTAGTTTCATGCTTTGCATGTCAAGAAGGACATATATTGACTGAGGAGAGTTCAGTGGAGACCACTGTGTAGCTTGGAAAAGAAGAATTAGACTTGGTTAGCCAAATGAAAGAGATCAAAATGGCTATTACTACAGTTTACAGATATGCAAAAAGCTGTTGCACTGAAAGAAAGAGGGACCAATGTTTCCTCCATATTCCACCAGATGAATAGAAATCAATGATCAAACTATAGTGGGGGAAAAAAATAAATACAAAAATCACCCAAACAAGTTAAACATAAAAGCAAACGTTTGTAGACCAGTGTGACAGATTGCCCACGGATTGCGGTGGATTCTCCATATATGAACGTTTTAAGAAATTAATTGCATAGAGGATTGACCAAAATTGTGTTCAGGTCCATTCTAATCCTATTTTGAATTGATTCTGAAGGCTGTGAAGCATCTTCAATTAAGAGAAAAACTGGAATGTCAAACAAGAAGGTGGATATGATAAACAGAAGAAAGAAATGTGACGTAGATTACTGATATCAATCACAATCTTCGATTTAGTGACTAATAGAAAGACCTTCTGTTACAAGCTTTCCAGCTTATTCACTATCTGGAAATGGTGAATAACCACTGCATGCTTAAGTAAGCTTGCAACAGTTTTCCATCATCATTTTTTGTTTTGAAGGAAAATGCTTTCCTATGACATATATGGAAAGTTATTTCCATTAGAGGGAAAGCACTACAAGTGCCACTATGAAAGGCACTTGTGATAGGTCCCTCATCCAGAGAACTGTATGCAGTATCTTTTGACCATCCTTAATATAAGAATTGCTTATTTTTAAAGTATTACACAAGCATAGCATTACTATGAAGATAATCAGAGGAACAGAAAGGTTTTGTTACCAAGTGAAAATAGTTGTTCTGTCCTGAATCTACCAGACTAAGATCTGACAGCAATGATAATCAGATTTAAGGATAACCAGGGAAGGAAGAAAAATATTCATATAGCATTCACTCAGAGAAATTAGAAAAATTCTAATTACAATTTTCTAATTACAAATAGAAATTAAATCATCACAGATTTACATCAGAAGTGCCATAAAGAACTTGAAGTATGCATTTGCAATAACAATGATATTTTTAGGGAAAAAAAAAATCCCCCTGAATGACTTAAATGCAATTTGATATATTTCTGGTAGGCAAGGGTTCAGAATCATAATTTTTTACTAAAATCCCAAGATATTTGAGTCATATATTGGTATGTTAAATTAATACATACAAATTCATGCATACAAATTCTTCATGCATGAAAAAGACTACTCAAGGATGTATGTGTATAAAAACAAAGTAGACTTTCTTTACAACAGAGGACTTAAAATTCACTGTTATACATGTGTGCATACACACACACACACAGATTTTCCCAAGGCTTAACTCATCATGATGACTGGCAGTTCTCCTTTAAGTCATACAGCTTTGGCCACAATCTTGTCAATTAAGCAATTATGTTAACCAAGTATTTTTCCCATTTTCCATTCTCCTTTCTCCCCTTCGCTCATCATCTCTGTGCTAACATTTTAAGTGGTCATTCATTGTTACTCATAAGTGCTTATGAATTCCTCTGTTCCCTAATCCTTGTCTCATGCACAAGCCCATTTCAAATGATTTTTTTATGTAAAGGTCTTCTGTTAAAGGCCTCAATAAAAATGGTACAGAAGTAATCCATGAAGACTGGTGAAGATTTAGAGAAAAAGAGAGTTGACCACTGGTCTTCAGTATTACAGCAATGACTTGCTGTAATGCTATTGCTTCTTACCTTTTCAAATATGGAAAAGGTTAATTCCTTTTTCCACCATCTGAATGGCAGGTTCCCATTACAGTCTGATTTCTAATCCAATCAACAGAAAGAAAGCTTGGGATCATTTTCCTTATTATTATTATTACTAATTCACTTTCCTGTAGTGTCAGAAACAAGTCAGAACTGTTTTTCAAAAATCAGTTCAAGCTATCTTTCAGAGTCAAAAAAAAAAAAGGACAATTAGGTGTTTTTATTTTTTTTAAATAAGCATGCTACATAGCTAGTATTTGGTCTTTCTGAATATTTCTTTTAGCACTTTGAAGAATAGCTAGAAGTAGAGCTCTGCATTATAAATAAGCTTAATCTTAACCAATATGAAAATATTTGAAAATTTCACACTATCTCATAAGTGACTCAGAGAAAACATTTTTGTACTTTCACACCCTCATTATGAATAATGCAACACACTAATTAATAGAAAATGCATTGAATTATGAATTAGAAACAAATTAAAAATGTAAAATTACAAGAAAAAAATAAAAATAAAAATAAAAAACAATGAATGCTTGTTTTAAATTCCCTTTCCAGACAGGTAACCATTTTTAACCGTGTCTGCAATCCACTTTTGATCTATATCTTTATCTATTCTTATGGCTAATGAGGAACAAATTACTTATTACTCATGAATGACACTAAGTACCCACTCTTGCACAAAAGAAGAATATTACAATTTACATTTAAATGAGATTTGAAATGTTAATGAACAGAGCCAGTATTCTAATTATCTATACAAATACATTAAATTAAGGTGAACTTCAGTAGATGAATTACTTCAGAATCATACTCTGTATTTGCCCAGCAGCATTACTCAAGGATAGTTCAGTATTTGTAGGATAATTCCCAATAATCGAGGGGTCAAGAATGGTCAAACAATGACACTATATATTTAATATCACTTGACAGCAGAGAGATGGTTAATCTTCACATTATGCATATAGAAACAGATCAATAAAACACCTCAACAACATCTGATACACCCTTGTGCTTTCACATCTACAGTGCTGCTTTTCTTTAACTAATCCTGTCCTCCCCTCCCCCAACTTTATCTTGCATATTTTTTACACACCTAGATTTAGAGTGTTTTTCCCAGAGTCAGGTGGTTCCAGGCGGACATGATATTTTGGTGCCTATCTCCAATTGCAATGCTTAATTTCCCATTGCCTGAGTTCTTTATATAACTGGCATTTAAACATTTGAGAGGAGGAAAATAAAGAAATTCTACAGGAATACTCTGTGCACCTGAGCTGAAGATGCTTTCTTTCTGAGTATTCAGTTAAAAAAGGTCAAATTCACATTTTTTTTTCTTCCTCCGATCAGTATACTGATTTGATTGAGGTCCTAGCTCTATACCAGGAAAAAACAAGAAGCACCATTAATATTCTTAAGTTTTTCTAAGCAAAGAAAACATGTATTTTGTCTACATTAACAAGCCCAGAAAAATAATTGTATTCAGTATTGTATTTAGAAACATCATACTCAGGACAACTCACAAGTTCCCTGGAGTTTTTGTATTTTTTGCCTCATTTATTTTACCAGTTATACACATTGCCAGATTCCAGATACCACTGTAGGATTAAGAAATGCAAAAAACAGCAAGAAGACTCCTAAGGCAACAATTGTGCCACGATTAAATTTCTACTTACTTACTAGATTTTTTACTTTTCTATTTCAGTTTTGGTTTTGTTTTGGCCACTGCCTTCTACTCATTTTATGCAAAAAAGGGTAGCTCTTATTAGGGACTTGTTTGAAGGAACTCACTCAGTAAGCAAAGTAGTACAACTGGGATTATAGCACAATTTATTTTTCAGACTTTACATGATAGTTCAAAAGACACTTGGCAATAAATACCTTGATTTTCAACAGCATGCCCACATTAAGTTGATGAAAGAGAGTGAAGTCCAAACACAATTGAATATGTGGAATATGCCAACAGGAAGAACTGATTACCACATTATTAGGCTGTATTAACCGATATCTTTTAAACTATATAAAGCTCTATACATTCGTTTGAATCATTTTCTGTTCTGATACTGGAGTGCTTTTCACAACTGGGATGCTTCCTTCCAGCAATACCCACTCGTAGTTTCTCACTATTCTTCCACTAACTTAACGGTCTGCTCAGAAATTCTGGTTCTACTGGCTGTTGCACCTCTTACACATTTGCAGCATGCTCTTTGTTTCAGCTCAGCAACAACTGCCTATGACTGGAAACTTTTATTTTATTTTTTTTTCTTTTTAATTACAAGGAAGGTCCTAAAAAATTCACTGAAACGAGTCACTGATACTGAATTATGGATAGATTTAAACTCCCACATCTACTTTTTTTTTTTTTTTTTTTTTTTTTTTATCATTATCACTATCTACAGCTTCTCTTAATAATAAGTTAAATAAAGAGATAAGGTAAGAAGGTAAGTTCCATTTTTAGGAAGGTGAAAAGTTCAGCAGTCTCCAGGTAGACTATGTCAATACTAATTCTATCCACAGTTTCCAGCAAATGAGCTTTATGACAGGGGAACAGAGATGCTCATGATTAAAAATTAGAATAAACAGTTACAGGTTAACCGTTAATTACTCAGAGCATTTGGCTCACATGTTTTGCATTGAATATAGGGAGATGGGACTTATCCGTCCATGGAAAATTAAAGAGGCATACTGGCAGAAGTTCAACAGTACAATAGAAGTCAAGATTGTTGGGGGACTAATTGACTTACTATTCCAAGCAGGAATTCTTCCCATCACCTACATCTCCCAAAATTAACATAAAATTTGAAAATCCCTCTCACTCCTTACTGTTTCTGTAACTGACTTATCTTCTGTGGGAAAAAAAAAAAAAAAAAAAAAAAAAAGTTAATAAACTTTATGGCTCTGTATACTCTGTATTACTCTAAATTACACATTAGAACCAGGCAACTGAAAGAGCAGGAAAGGACCAGACCTCCTGCACTACAGCCAGCCTACCTAGCAATAATGATTGGGCTTATATATTGCAAGCCTTAGTGAAAAGCTTCTCCAAACTTCTAGAAACTTGGAAAAAAAGATTGCTTTGGGGTTATAACTTAAATTGTTCCACTGGTCAGGATTATTTTGAAAAGTGTTCTTCAAAAATTAGAAATCAACAATATTACTATATTGGACTAATAAACAACCGTAGTACAACTACATGAAAAAGTTGGAAGGATCTTCACATATTATGGTACTTAAAGTAAAGTACGCAGGAAGCAGACTAATGAAGGGCCATTTTCAATGCAAACCTATTAATATAAATATTTTTTGGAAGAAACACTTATTTGTTGATGGTTTAAACACCCTTGCAGCAGCTGCTTCCAACTATACAAACACATCCTTTCTGCATGCTATAACTCGAGTGGAACATAATCTTCCTTTCTGTATTATTTATTTATTTTTTTTGTTGTTGTTGTTAATTTCACTGTTATCGCTTCCTCTTTGTACCTCCACTTTCCTTCATCTATGCTTTGTTATTTTAGTCAGGAGCAATTTGGCCATAGATAATAAATAAATAAATAAATACATTTTAAAAGAGTCAAATTTTAACTATCTATCCTCTTACCTATCTATGCCTTTTTCTGCATTTTTTTTTCCATTTTCAATGAAATATTTTCTGACTGTATTGTGTTCTGTTCTTAGACCATTTCCATATCTAGTTTTCCATGTGTAAATTCTGAGCATTTCATGATAGTTTTGTTATTATTACTCCAAACTCTTCAAGGTTGTCTCCCTTTCCTGATCTTGTCTGAATTGTCTAAACACATTTTTTCTTGAACTTTCAAAGGCTATAAAGTACACTTGGAAAGATTAGACATTTTTGAATTGTAGGATTTTATGTAGTCACTGTAGTTGCTATTATCTACAACATACATATGACTTGTATACCTGATTTATAATAAAAAATAGAATTAGAAATGCACAGGGGATCTATATTTTAAGTTTCCATCAAATCATATTTTACATACCATCACAATAATAACTATCAACATATTTCATATCTGAGATCAAATTTTTTAATGGTGTTTGAGTTAAGGTATTACAAGCACATTTACAACACACTTATTTCCAGAGAAATTGGAAAAAGGCACCAACTTTTTTACTCTCTTCATTAAACATGATCTAAATTACATTGTAAATATTTTTAAGGAAACAAAGAGCTATCATTCCTTTCTCTAGACTCTTCACATAAAATTGGAGCTATTCAGCTGAAACAAGCCACTAAAAATATATATCTTTCAAGCCAACAAGATAAAATGAAACTTTTAAGTCTCTCTCAGTGTCAAGAAAAATTCTACAAGCTTCAAAATGGCAATGTTTCACATGAGTAACCTGATGACAGAAAGTAAATTCATACTGTAGTCATTCATTCTTGTCGTCTCCCTTCAGGTCAAAAATAGTCCCATTTTTGTGACTCTCTCATGAAAAGTTGCAAAATTGGATATCAGAAGCATCATTGCATTTGTATGAAAGAAGGTTTCTAAGTTAACTTCACTCAAATGATTGCCCAAAGGACAAGTTAGAGTTTAGGTTGAACTTCCATATACTAAAGAAAAATAAAATATTAAAAAATAAAATCTTGATAAAATCTTAATGCTGGTGCCTGGTATGATAAGTGTCTGTATTTTAATTGTTTATGTTTTACTACTATTACTACTTCTGTGTAACTCAAAGCAAGTGCAGAACACAGTTTAGCATCTAACAGAGCTATGTACGTTAGAAAGTATTAGTTGCTGAGTGGTGCATATGGGTCCCAAGTAGACAAGCAAAAAAAATAAATACACATTGTTTATTACAAAAAATAAAATATTCTGTGCTGACTAATAAAAGCGTTATTAAGTGCTTTTCTGACCTTATTTCTGTGGAAAGTTTGGCGAGAGTAGAAAGAGTGTTTTTGTTTTTAACAAGCATCTGATGATACTCCCAAGATACTATTTGGAATATTATCTTTTCTTCTAAAGTACTTTATCCATTGCATCTACCTGCTAGAAGTACTTGCAAATCAAAAGCTCTGCATAAAATATAACTGCTTATCACAAACAGGCAGTAGACTTGAATGATAAAAACCTGGTCATTTAGATTTCTACATAGTTATACTTAGGATTTCTGACTAAAACAGACTTGGTAAGACACCAATGTTTTGGCTATTGCTAAGCAGTGTTTGCACAGTTTTGAGGATTTGTTTATTTACCATTCTGCCCCCACAACAAATTAGGCTGGGGGTAGGCAAGAGGCTGGGAGGGGACATGTGGGACAACTGACCCAGACTGACCAAAGGGATATTCTATACCATTTGCTTAGTAAGATAAGCTGAAGGAAAAGAGGAGGAATGGAAGATCACGGAATGATTGAAGCTGGAAGGAACCTCTGGAGGTCATTTGCTCCAACAGCCATGTTCAAAGCATATTTTCCAGGACCTTGTCCAGATGTCTTTTGAATATCTCCAAGAAGGGAGGCTCTACAACCTGTATAGGCAACCTGTGCCACTGTTCAGTCACCCACACATTAAATAAGTGTTTCCAGATGTTCAGACAGTGCCTTCTGTCTTTCAGTTAATGCCCATAGCCTCTTGTCCTGTCAGCACTGAAAAGAGCCTGGCATCATTTTCTTTGCACCCTCCCTTCAGATGTGTCATAGATATTGATGAGAACCCCTCCTGAACCTGCTCTTCTCCAGGCTGAATAGTTCCAACTCTCTACCTCTCCTCACAGGAGAGTGATGTGCTCCAAGTCCCTTCATCAAACTCATGGCTTTTTGTTGGACTCTCTCCAGTACGTCCATGTTTCTCTTGTACTGAGGAGCCTAGATCAGGACCCACTATTCCAAGTGTGGCCTCACCTGTTCTGAATAGAGCGTAGTTGTCCCACTGACAATACTTTACTTAACACAGCTCAGGACAGCATAAGGCTTCTTTGCTGCACAAACATACTGCCGGCTTATAGCCAACTTTGTGTTAACAAGGACCCCAAGGTTGTTTTCTGCACAACTACTTTCTAGACAGGTGGACCCCAGCTGATCTTGTGCCTTGGGTTGTTCCTACATAGATGAATGGCTTTGCTCTTCCCCTTGTTGAACTCCTTGGGGTTGGCTCCTGTCAGTCCCTGTCTTCATTCAAGGAGAGTCAAAATCCCTCTGGATGGCAGCACAATGTTCTGGAATATCAGTAGATGTGTGTCATAATATCTAACACAGTTTTTGAGTCATCTGGTTTTGTTCGTTCATGGCGTGGTTGTGTGTGCGTCCTCCAAGTTTTGTCTCATATGTGTGCGGTTATAGCATTTCCCTTCCCAAGCAACTACTACACATGTTGAAGCCCTGCTTCTCAGGTAGTGTTTGATCATCTGCCTGCCAATGGGCAATGGTGCTTTGCCTTCATACACATTTGTTGCTTCACCTATTAAGTTGTCTTTATCTCAACTTATGAGCCTTCTTGTTTTCATTCTACTTTCTCCCTGTCCCACAGAAAAAGGAAAGTGCCCAAAAGATTGCATAGGCATTTGGCTGCTGGCTAAGGTCAACATGCTACACAGAAATAAAATATTGAAAGCGTTTTTAAACAAAAACTTACCTCTTATAAATTTACAAAAATGTATGCTAACTTGTTCAGATATATATGGATAATCATGTGCGTTTGTGTGTTGGGTCTGTCTGGGATGGAGACACCTTTTCCCTGCAGCAGCCCACACAGTGCTGTGCTCTGCACTCGTAGCTGGAACAGCACTGATATCACTCCAGTGTTGTGTCTATTGCTGTGTAGTGCTGGCACAGCATCAGGACTCCTTCCAAGCCCTCAAGAGCCAGCAGGCTGGGGGTGGGCAAGTGATGGGGAGGGGACATTGCCGGGGCAGCTGACCTAAACCAACCAAAGGGATATTCCATAACACCTGATGACACACTCAGCAGTAAAAGGGAGGGCTCTCGTGGGGGAGGGGGCTGTTCCTCCTGAACAAACACTACGCATTTTGAGGCCCTGCTTCCCAGGACGTGGCCGAACACCGCTCGTTGATGGGAAGTAGAGAATAATTTTTCTCTCTCTCTGTGCTTCCGCGCGGACTGATTGTTTCTTTTGTTTCTTTTTTCCTCCCCATTCCCTTTCCCTTTAATTAAACCTTTCTCATCTCAAACCTCGAGTTCTCTGTGTTGTATTTTCTCCCCCTTCCTCTATGAGGAAAGGGGGAGTGAGAGAGCGGTTGTGGTGGAGCTCGGCTGCCCACCTGAGTAAAACCACCACAGTTTGTCCCAAAAGCCTGTTGTGACCAGTAAGTTACTCCAGCTTACAGAAGCCCAAGGGCTTTGTACAAAATTTCTGTAGGCCACATAAGAAGCCAGCAGTAGTCTGAAAGCACCAAACTACCAAGAAAGAGATGGCCTCACAGGGTCTTAAAACTACCATCCATCCAATTTCCAATCTTGTGGTACACACTATGAACTTCTGAAGGAAAAACCATCTGCAAACCACATGTGGCCCTCCACTGGTCTGAACTGCAAGTATTTCTAGCCTGGCAGTAATCTTTTTTAAAAAAAATATGAAATATGTTCATTGTAAATAATTCACTCAGGGTGAGAAAGGAACACTGCAGCTATGTGATAATAGGAAGAGCAAACTGGGTTAAAGCAGCATGCTTCAACAAGCTGTGGACAGCAAAAGAAACTGAAATACAAGAAAAAACTGCTCAAAAATGCATTTAGTCTGAAAAAGCTAGTTTTCACTTTGACCATGTTCCTGACTCTGAGATTTATTTCCTGTGAAAATTAGAAAATCACTGAAATGAATGTTCATATCAGTGAAGTTTAAGGTTAAAGAGACAAATATTTATCCAAACCTAAGTTATACTTTCACCCCCCAAAATTACAATAAGCTTTATACTGGCCAGTTAAACCAGAATAAAAGATACAGAATAGAGAAACCTGGTAGCTGAGAAACACTTAATTATTTCCATGATTTCTTAATGACCCAAACCAAACCCTCCAGCAGCTATGAACAAAAAGCTATTAGCTAGCACCACATGTACATGTGCGTTCACACAGATAGATGTTCACCCATGCAAGAAATTCAGAACTCGTGAACATGCACAAAGGCTGCATTTGTTGAATAGCTACATCAAGTATCTTCACTACTGGTAATTATCCATTGTTAGAGGCTGATGTAGTGCAGCACATTCTCTTTCAAACTACAGAACCTAATGTCATGAATTTAACTTATCAGATGGTTAAGGCCGCATCTCCAAGGTATTAATTAACTGAGTATCAACAGCTTGTACATTTATATAATCTTTCAGAAATACACAATTCTTTCCCTAAAAAACTTGGAAGCTGTTTGAAAATGGTTAAATAAATCACTCAGCTGTCAGTTAAATCATAGAAGTACTGTTCTTCAATTCAGCACCACACAAAACCTCTACTATAAATAATAAAGCACTAAGATAAATTTTAAAGATCTTGAATTTAAGGAGCATCTGGTTACTCTTTATCTTGCATGTATTAGAATGTAGCAGAGCTACTGCTTATTTTATCAAATGTCAATCACCAATTTAAATCAGATAATTTGGTCAATTCCACAGAAATTTCAACATAGTTATACTTTACTATATCACACAATCTTTTTTTTTTTTTTTCTTCTTCCTTTCACTCAAATGCATTTCAGTTTTCCTGCCATTATAATAGAACAGCATCTACAGAAATGTAAAGATTCTTGATCGACCTTTAAATGATAACAGGAACTTGAACTGCAACTGAATCACTGAGCAACATGATGCAGAATTTACTGCAGTGGGTCCAGAGACATGATAAGGGTGCAGCCTCCAGCAGAGCCCAGGACCTGGGGACTCCTGCATCCCAGCTGCTCCAGCCCAGCCTGGAGCACCCTGAGGTGCCTCTGCCCCAGGCCAAACAACACAGCTGTTGCTTTCTGCACTGCATGGTTGAAGCAGCAGCAGGGCTGAGCGTGTACCCCGGACACACAAAGCCAGCAGACAGTAGTGCAGCTGAGTGCCTAATACACATGATTCTGGGTTCTCTTACATGTAACATGTTACATGTAACTTACCAGGTGCCCTACTTTAAGGCTATACCTGGAGTTTCTTAATGGCTCATCAACTAGTGGTTGGAGACTTTTGGTCTTGGACAAGGATAACAGAGACAATGCCAGTCAGATTTGTCTCTAAAAAGGTCCTTAATATGATCACCTTAGTAAAGCACAAAGTCATATTTCACATGTGCTTACTGAAAGAATACTATTTTTTTTGTGATTTTTTAGTATACTAAATTTTTGTGATTTTTATGTAGACAACCACTGAATACTGGTGTTACCAACTGGAAACAAGCTCTTATCTTTACTGCTCCTGGCACGTCATTTATACAACATGCTCATCTTGCTGATGACAAAAGTCAGGAAAAGCAACAGTAACCTACAATACCTGGAAGCTTCTTTCTTCCTTTGATATATGCCAAGTGTGTAAACTGACATCTAGAAAGATTTTTGATTCTAAGCATGGAAGATCAGGAATATTAAAGAAAACTTGACTGTTCCGTAGACATGATATAGTCAAGTCTTACAACATCCTGAACTATGAGAGCTCTGCTATACAAGTTCTGGACCCCAAGCAGCAAAAAGTATGAAACCTGTGTGCTAGCATGGAAATATGGACATACCAAACCCTGGTATTTAAACCATAGGAGATAGCTGAAACACTGGCAGGTGAGATGCCACAAAGGGGCAGCAAATGTCAGATATTCCACTGAGCAGAAAAATAAAAAAAAAAAAAAAAAAAAAGGAACTGGGTTTCCTACATGTATACAATGAATTTCTTCACAGATGTGCTGCCACTGCGAATAAGTAAGTGGCACAAACTCTCTACGTTTAAAGGCATTTTTCACAAGTCCTTCTTTCATGGTTCTCTCATGTCCTTCTTCCTGCTGAAGACAATTCAGAGTCTAGAACAAACAAGAAAAATAGTGAAGATAAAGACTAATTTTAAAATTAGAATGATTTGCACAGAATAGAGGTGCACAAATCATAATCCTAGATTTTGATCAAGCTACACTGGGTATGTACGTATGCCCTGTACAAAGAAGTAAGAATCACCAAACTCCAGGTACATCACATATGCTACTTTCTAGCAGCACAACATGGTCAGACTACCAGCACAGAATGTGCAGAAGGAACATGAGGGAACCTCAGGGTACTCGACTTGCATCATCTGTCTTCTCAGAACAGAAGGAAGGTCTAAATGTCCAGTACATCAATCTTGATGTTACATATTCCTATACCCACTGGGACTGATTCTGCTTTCAAGCAGGTTTTGTAATGGTGTAATTACATTGGCTATAGTGGAAATCTAGCTAACTACCACAAGAATAATAAGATAATCAGTCCTATGTTTGCAAAAGCAAAATTCAGTAACCTAATAATGTTTAATAGAACTGACCCCTCTGAAAAGGCCACAACTATTTAATCTATATGCAACATACACTGTGCTACATGTTATGTAGTTACAGAAAATAAAGGTCATTTTGTGCATGACAATTCATGATCTTATTACAAGAGTTGAAAAAAAATCATATGCTTTTGTTACACATGCCAACATTTAAATTGATAATCCTGCTAATGATTTTGGATATTGTGTCTCAGTAAGACAGAATGTCTTACTGGAGTTTATAGACAGTCATAAACAGTAAATATGAGTGACATGCAACAGCCTTTAGCCTTCTGACTTACTCCACAGCTGAACAGGCATGGCATTATTTTGTTATGATTACTAATTCAGAACATATTCACAACCAGCAGATGTTTTCCTCTTCATTGCTTGGCAATTAAAGGATGTTGCTGCAGCTGAATTTTGCACCTGGACAGCAAGATGACCAAAACAGTTCTGTAAAACCTTTGGCTTACAAAAATTGTCCCTTAGTGCAAATGATCCTTCTGAAACTAACACTCGATACGCACCTCAAAGAAAATGGATTCATCTTGAATTACTAGTTAATTCAAGATACCAGATAACAACCAGAAAACATTTAATTTTCAACTGCTATATGAGTATTTAAAGAATATAGCTAGAATAAAAGAGGTAGCATTCTCCACTGCTGATGATAATTTCAGAGAACTCAGTCGCAGGCATGTTATTAGTATTTTTCTCTTCAGCTATGAAATAACCAAGTTTGTATACAGTGGGAGAAAAATGCCATATGAAAGCTATTTTTTGTTAAGTACCTTAAAAAAAAAAACAAAAAAACAAAAAAAAAAAAAAAAAACAGCTCTTGATTTACAGTGATTATGAAAATACAAAAGCAAACCAATTGTGAGGAATAAGCTTTAGAGAGTTAAACAAAGAAAAATTCAGATGAGCTATTTGCAAGAATTATGAAAAAGCCTGACGTTCCAAACTGGTATGCTAACAAGCTTTCATATACATGTACATGGAGCAAAGACTACAAGCAAGGATTTGTACATGCATCACTCTCAATGAGCACATATACTACTTAACCAATTTGTAAATAAGGAGGAAAAAAAATCATGATTTTTGATGAAAATCACTACATAATCACAGATTCCTGTGTTGCACCAAAATAAATACCTGACTGCTGGACTGCAGGATCTTCAGACACTTCTCAGAGGTATACTTCTGCTGTGTTAGTGAAACATTGAGGGGAAAAAAAAATAGTGCCTCTTTACTCTCCTGAAAACTAAACCAAGCTATCTTGGTTTATTCAGGGGGTTAATCACTCATTAACAGTAAAAGAATTTTGAAAACAGAAGGTTGAATGTATAATTTAAGATTAATAAGGTTTGACAGAATTGAGTCCTTTGGAAAGCTGTTTAATGTATGCATATTCAAAGTATATTAAAAAAATATATATTGCAAATATACATTAATTACTTTGTATCAGAAAAACATTTACATGAGAAGAGCTTTAAAGAACAGGGATAATTGTTTCTTTACAAAATAACAATGTGAAGTACAGCTAAGAAAAGGCAACAGCCCAAAAGCCAACAGTCAGTACCAAGGCAACTAAACACAGCCTGCCACATATCGTCACTTTAAGATGACTCCTTTATTATCCCAGGGGGGGAAAAAAAAAAAATCACTAACACTTTCTATGTCCAATCACTGTGAACTCATTTGTTATTCATTGAAACATCCATCAAGGATCAAAATAGATTCATTTGCTATTCATGATGCTCCCATATGCACTTCTGCAGGTCTTGCACTGTATTTCAGCATTTAAATGACAGATTGTACAGTTGCAAGTAGCATCATATATTAACACTTTGAATACCACCTTGTACACTAGTCCAGAAATGCACACGAGCAGACCGAACACAAAGTAGTACATGCTTAATCATGAATACATGAAAAAAAAAACAAACAAACAAACAAACAAAAAAAAACATTCAGAACACCACACCCACACCCCAACACATGGGGAAAGCTGTTTTTACTGCAATGCTTTGATGATTCAGGGTTACAGAAACCAATAAGTTTCAAATTGCCTTGACCTGGGATGCTAAGATAGCACAAAAAAAGGGCACAGGTAGCAACAAGCTAGTTTTAAGTATGCAAAACAATCAGAAATGCTATTTTTTTTTTTTTTCTCAGAAATTAGTAATAAATACTTGTAAGAAAAAACACTATGATAACATTACGTACTATTTTATACTTCCTGGGGAATACACCACATTTTGGAGAACTTGTGGGAATTCTGCAAAAGGACTAACATGAAACTACTTAGAAAGTTGGAAACATCTTAAGAGAAATGGAATCACAACCTGTGACTATCCTTATAGAACAACTAACAATTAGCATGAAATAAAGGAAGACTGAGGAAGTAAGGACAAGAAAACAAAAGTATAACCTGTCAGTGCTTTTTCGTGTGCTGTCTGAGACTCCACTCACTGCAGCACAGCATATAGATCATTCCGTTTTACTATGATGCTATATAGAAAGAAGAAAAGACAACAGAATTTTTAATCTTCTCCAGATAATGGGGAGATTAACCTGTGATTGCTGTTTTTCTAGGCTGGTATACTACATAGTTACAAATTAAAGGCAGCAGCAACACCACTAGTGCAGACAAGTCATTTCCCTCTGCTGTCTTCCAAAAGCAATATGAAGATTGAATAGCCTGCTGCACAAGACTCCCAGCTGTTTTACATCACATTTTGAGGTGTCTTAATTATATTTTACATTTCATTCTAAGCTCAAGTGCTCAACATAGGATTCTGGATTCTACCTCAAAGCCCAGGTACCTAACTTCAGGTCCCACTGGACCGAAGCACCCGTGGGCACTCCACCCCTTGCACACTGCAGGAACAAACAGGTATAATAGGCCACTAATCCGAATGGAAGAATTCCAACTCATTTCACACTGCAGTAAGTCAGTGTAGAAGACAAAATCAGAGAATCAACTGACTTAAAATTTGAGACATTTCCAAAAGCCTCATGTCTGGGTTATCTTCCTAAGAGGGAAGATAAGAGCAAAGGAAAGATTTTACTTAGAAATTTCTATGGGAAAACACTGGTAGAAAGTTTAAAATAATTAGCATCTGGTAACATTTTTAGACCTTATTTAAAAGCTACCCCTTAGCATCCCATTTGCATGAACATTGTTGCACTAAATAATATCAGTAGCATAAACATTAGTTATTCATATTTAAAAACACTCCAAAATTTGTATGTGGAGATTATTTTTTTTTTTCTTTTGCCAGTGACATGCATATCAATCTTTCATGTACTTCGCACAATACCAAATTTTGAACCACTTAATTTAATAGTTGAAAATGACAGGAACTTAAAATTTTACAATATATATACCTACACAGACACTGAATTTTTTACTTCTTTGTTTTTGAATAAAAGGAGATACTAAATGTTTAAGTGAAATATTTATTCATATCAGAAACAGACAAAAGAGAATAGTTCATGCGTAGCCCAGAATAAAGCAATCATATTATGCAAAAGTTCTTATATTTCTTGACTTTTTCTCACATTTTTATAGCTGATTATTATTCATAAAACAAGGGACAAACATAATAAAATAAACATTAAATCTTTGTCCTAGGGTATTCTGACTTGTTTATGCTTCACTGTAGTCCATTTTAAACACCTCTTATCTAAGAGTAATTGGTGTGGTGTATAAGTCTAAAAGTAAAGTTAAAATAAGTTATTTTATAAATGATGAAATTGCTCCAGTAGAGAAAATACCATTTCCCCTCTAGATAAAGGAAAAATAATTCACATCAACTGCCTTTATGCTAAACAATTCTGTTTGAAAACAATGACAAGATCTACCAAGTTGTCAGATCTCTTTCTAGAAGATATTTTTTTAAAACAGTTAAAATGCAAACTAAGAGCTATTTTGTCCTTATGAATGCTTTTAGGGCTGAATTCAGGAATACCATTTATTCTCCATTGTCCTCCACCAACACACATCACTCATTCCACACACTAGGTGTGCCCAGCAGGGTCAGAGGAGGCCACACACTTACAAAAATGCTGGTGGCATGTACATTGTATGCTGTCAATACAGATTACTATAACAATATGGCTATACAGCAATCAATACCCATAATATCCAGTTTAAATGTGAATTAGGCATACAAGTGAGATCTTAACACACACCTTAAAGTCTGACATGGTTTGATAAATTCTGAGCATACGTTCAGAGGTTTTGATTGAATAAGCTATACACACCTAAATTGCTTTGGAAAAACACCAGTTGGAGTTTCTGCTGCAATATTCCTTGCTGAGACTGCACACTGCTGTCTGTCCCATCTATTCTGCTGCTGCTGCTTGTATTCATGTTGAAATGTATTTTCGCCTCATCTTTGACCATGCTGTAAAAACATCCTAGCTTTAACTGGTTCATTAAACACAAATTTAAAAGGAGAACAGAAATTACTTTGTATAAAATTGAAAGTTGGTTCACATCATGTATGTAAGTATCTTCCATATTTGTGCTGGTGCAAATCATGGAATTGAATGACTTTTTTGACCTACAGAATCGTATTTATTTAATGAAAACAGCAAGTTTCTGTGAGCATTTTGTTCTTTATCATGGATTTTGGCCAAGTTTGTCTTGGTTTTAATCCACTAGGACTTTGACACAATCATTTATGTGTTTTGTTTTAATTTCAACATAGAGAACATAGAATATAAAATTAAAAGGCAATGTTCATTTATAAACGATGACTAAATGTGTGGTTATGAGATCCTAGCAACAATGACGCTTTTTCAAATTAAAAAAAAAAAAAAAAAAAAAGCATCAATTTATATACAGTTATAGTGAAACTTTAAAAAGTATCTTGAGATACAGATTTATATTCCTATAGAGCTTTTAATTTAAATAGTTGTTTGACTAGTTAACTAGCTTCAACAGTCTTCAACACTGTAGACATTTTAGACCCTTATATTTGACAATATTTGTTAGTAAAAAGGATGTTGGTAGTACAACAGGTCAGAGGGCTTAAAACCTAAGTTAGTCTGGGAACTCTGAACCAGATTTATTATCAAGGTGTCTAGCTTGTTATCTTCCTCATGTGTTTCAAACTCAGAGCTGTATCAGCTAATGGTTAGGCCCTAATACTAATAAAAAAGTATTATTTAGCAGCCACATCTGAATGCCGTCAAATCTGAAACTGATGCTTATAAAGCCAACAATGCAATGTGAAAATTTCTGCTTAGATACAAATTAACACTGAAAACAAGATGTTAGGGAAAGGTTGCACCAATAAGCTATATTCACATGACCTCCTGAAATTATCAACTAGAGGAATAGATCAACAATTATTTGTTCCCCTAAAAGGAGACTCAGGATTCCAGGAGGAACGAGATTATGGACAGGCATCCCCAGAACCCCCCGAGACATGACCAAAGAATTATATAGTAGCCTCTTGGGTGTGCTCTGCTACCCTGGTGGCTGACTCTGCCATCAGGGAGATGAAAGGTAACAACAGGATACAGAGAGAGAGAGAAGGATGAAGCAGCTCCTTTCTCCCCATGGCATGCCGGAAGCTAATATGCTACTACTAATATGCACTGCTAATATCTGTTACTACTATGTAATAGCTTCCACTAATATGCAGTGCTTTAGCTTTCCAAGTATACTCTTCAGCAGAGGCTCTTCTGCAGCCAAGAGTCCCAACAACATCTTGACTGGGCCAGGGTGGAAAAAGCACTTGGAAAATAAAAGCCTTAGTTCTTAATCTCCCCAATTAACACTGCTGCACTCTAGGAAAAGTTGACAACACTACAGGTAGGGGTGTTTTTGCACCTGTATTCCCATTCCTCCTCCAGGTTAAAAATAAAAAGTAAAATAAAATAAAATAAAATAAAATAAAATAAAATAAAATAAAATAATAAAAATAAAAATAAAATAAAATGGGAATTGCAGTTAATGGATGATAGTTTATGCAGTGTGATTCCACAGCACAATCACAAGTGGTATTAATTTTCACTGAAAAGGTTAAACACTTAAACTGTTACAATTAAATAAGGGTTTAGAATGTATGCATTGGAACATGGACATTACACTGAATAGCTTTCCCTCGACTTGGGTGGGGCAAAGTAGCTACAGCTTCCTTTAAAATCAAATAAAATTATAAATTAACATAAAAGACTGAATGACTTTCACAAATACAGTGGCTACTCCTGAAAACCTAGAGGAAAAGGAAAAGTTAATGCTGTAGGATTGCTAGGATACGGTAAAACTGAAGGACAGTATTTCCTTTCTAGCAACTGACAGCTGAGAAAAAGATAGTGCTTATTCTTAACTACTGGTGCACCTACTGTCTTTTTTTTTTTTTTTAATCCAGTCCAGTTGTTTCCAAATTGAGAACTACAAGCTTTTCCAATACTTTTTTGCACACTTTGTATTACATTTGCTCCATTTTAATGTTTTGAAATTATATTCAATATACATGTATAATTTATAGGGTTTTCTGTTTTGCAAATCATCATTTTCTCCATGCCTTCTTCCTCTTTATCTATCTGCAAAAAAGTTGTCTATAATACCACTGAAAAATACATACTATGAATTTCAAGAACAACCAAAATATTACTTTTACAAGCTGAAGAACAGTTTTCATTAGGAAACTGTCCGATGTTAGTAACCCACTGCAGTAACCTTAGACATTACAGATTCTCAGGACATATTAACCAATGGATTGCTAAGCTACCTTGATTCTGGTAACACCTCAGGCCAGTAAGATGGAGTCTGTGCTGGTACTCCACACCTATAAACATCAACACATCCATGAAGATTCTGCCTGTGACACAGAAACCTTGAGGAAAATTCTCATCTACTTATACTTTCTACAATGTTTCTCAACTTTAGCCCCTTATGTGCTATCAAGATGGGCAAAGGGAACTAAAAAATGATGATAGGGAAGCAGTAAAAGTGACATACACAGGACAAGTAGAGAGGAACACAGTGGTAGGAGCTGGAGGGAAGAAAGTCTTCCCAGCAAGAGATAAAAAGACCAAGAATGATAATGCAAGGAAAGAGTCAGTATAGTCACTGCAAGAAGTCTCACAAGCAGGTCTTGAAGCTTTGTTCCTGTTTAGATGGAATCCTGAGTCCCTCAGGAATGAAGTGACACCAAGATTTCCATCTCTTTCAGTATCCAGGCACATCCTATGATTTCAAACAAACTTTGGGACTGACTTCAAAGTTGTGTCTGACATTCTCTGTTATATCTCCTTTTAACCAATAGCACCAGAGTAGTCTCCTTTGATGAAAAGTCCATGCAGTCTAAGGATTTTTCAGTCAGGTTCAAAATAGCACAGCTGCATACCTGATGCAATCCAGCTACACCATCACCTGGAATTACTTTCTCTATGCTGTACAGCATTCTTAAATCCTAATAACTGAACAGACCTTCAAGGGCTCTCAGACAGAGATAACACAATGAGTAGTGACACAAAGTCTGCTATGCCCAACCTATGGTGAATAGCAGCAAGAGTTGTTATTTTGAAAGCACAGTACTGCCTGCCAGGGATAAGTAGCCAGTACATATGCAATTAGAGGATACACATACAATAGCTAGCAGTGAGGCTTTGCAGTCAGAAGAATGTGATTTTTTTTGCAAGTTGTAACTTAAAGATATCACAGGACTCTACAAACCATTGCTGCTGTAAAGAGCAAGAATGTCAGCCAAAATGCATACATTTTCAAAAGCAGTGCAAGTCACTGAAAATGCTACACCCTCTTTGTAAATGCATTAATGAAAATTAATCCATATGCATAGAATAGCTTTCATAAATATAATTGCTATTGCTACCCATAATTTTTATTAATTGCTAATTTAATTGCTACCCAAGATTGCCTAATGTTGTTCCCAGGTATTTAAAACACTTAAACACTTTAAAACACAATTCTCCCTAAAACTCGTAAACATCTTATCTTTGATCTCCTCAGACTACTAGAACTAAGAGCAAGACAGACATCATAAACAAGATCACCGAGTTGAACAGACCTCCCAGTCTCCTAAATGGCGTCCCCTGCTAGTAAATGCTGTGTATCATATTAATCCCTTCCTAACCTAAGGATTTCTAAAGATCTCCACCTTATAAACAGAATAAACAAAACTAAGCAAAAAAGCTACCAAGGCTTCCCTCCAAATGCATGTATTTAGGGGGCTATTTCAGAATTTATTTCCTCAAACAACTTGCAATCTTCCAGTTTCTGAATTATATTTATTCATGTTAAACTAATACCCTCTTATTTCGGAGTCAGCATGGCCCTCAAATGCCATGCCATGCCATTCTTTCTGCTGTGATCAGAACATTGACAGAACAAAATGAATGGTGCTGGTGAACAATAAGGTCTCACCACTATAAAGAAGTCACAGTGTAATCAGGATATGTATTTTGAGATGAAAATGCTATCTCCTCCAGTTTAGGTGTAGGTTATAGAACATAAACAAGAACAGACAAAATGAGAGATCAGCATACTTGAACAGGGAACATAACAGCACAAGGGAGAATCGCTGAAAATGATATGAAGGTCAGGCATGGTAGAACATGTTCAGCAAAGATCAGAATGAGAAGCTACATGTAAGGCGGAAGAAAATAAGTGTGTCCAAAAGGGTATCCTTTTTTTAAAAGCTCAAAATGAATTCACCGATTCCAAGTCTCAGCTGTCAGCAAGTATCTCTAAATCTCATTGGAGGATGAAAAATCTAAATTACTGGTCCAAGTGTTATTGGTGTATCTAGACTGTGTCTGCTTTCCCACTGCACAGTAAGAAGAGAAATCAACACCCATGGGCATAGCTAGCTTTAGGAAGGAAACTTAGGGACATTGGCAAGGAGGGAATTGTAAGGTGCTCAGACAGGTCCTTCATATTGGATATTCAGGGGAACCAGCATAAGAGGTTATATCATGGAGAGTCCTTAGTCCCATAACTGGGAATTACAAGGGGAGATGGCAAGAAGTGCATGCACACACAACTGCAGAGCAAGCTGTAATGTATAGTTGCACCACAGTACAGAAACATCCAAGGGCAATGTGTTTCTTTTAAATCAAGGGACAGAGATCTAAGGCCAGGTTGGATGAGAATTTGAGCAACCTAGTCTAGTGGAACGTGTCCCTGACCATGGCATGGGGGTTGAAATCAGGTGATCTTTAAGGTCCCTTCCAACCCAAACCATTATATGATTCTACATTTCAGATATAGCAACCCCAAAAATGATGTTATAGTTGCCATTTCACTTCTTTCAGGATATGTATTTAGCTTGGATTTCTAAGGAAACGCTGCACACATGCAGCCATATAAAGGTGTATGCCTGTTAGGCAAATAATAAGCAGCAAATTTAGCTTGTGAAATAGAAGACCAAATTGTTTAGAATTACCACATAATTTGACAGACTGCCACACAGATGTATTTCCAGTGAAGAAAAGGATGGAGCACAAGTATAATCTTCAGTAAAATCAGAAAATGTAGATAGTGAGGTAACACAAATGGCCAAAATCTAAACAAAGTAAACCCCATTTTGACTTTATATCTCAAAGACAGCAGAGCCTGAAATGTCCAAGATACAAGCCTACTAATTTTCCTGTTTATAGACCTAACTACTTGAGAAGGAATTACAACCAAAACCAAATAACTGTATTAAAGCACTATTAACATTACAGTCACCCTCTTCAGAATCCTGAACACTCAGAATTCTGACAGGAGGTGCTGGGAGAAGCCTATTATAGGGCAATCATATACATATACGCTGGATCTTTCCCATATACACTCTTATATCTAAAGATCTATACATTTAAGATCATGCAGGTATTGTTCCTTTGATGTTTCTTATCATAAAGGTTTGTGTAACTTTAAGTATTCTTTAGACAAATACAATAATTTCATATTCCTTGCATAAAATAAAAACCCAATCACCTATCAGAGTAAGTAATCTAAATAGAGTAGCGTGAATTGAACAATGCAGTGAACACTCTTGTATACTACAGCCATCCAAGACAAATGGTAATAGCTTATTTGCAGTACAGTTGGAATATTTTCACTGGAATACTTTTTTGATACTTTTTGATACATTTCTTACATTCAATTAAACCCTGAGGTATTCCAATCTTCTTAAAGAAATATTTTTACTTCTAAAATTGATTTTTTTCCCTAAATAATACACAGGTTTGCTTCCAAATTTCCATTTCAAAGGTTCAATTAATTCAAGTGTAAGCTATAAAAGCTATTCATCAACAATCTGACTTTATCAAATCTGAGGGAAAATAGAAAATTAATTTTCTCTTATTCAAGTTTTAACAGGAGAAACAGGTTCACATCAGATGAAAGCTTCCATTCTTTACAGGGTTTTCGTACAGCTGTCCCTGGCATATAAATGAAATTATGGCAAAAAAAAAAATGTAATAGGTTTAACATCAAACTCCCCAAATCAGTCATGTAACTGAACTTGGTCTTTGATGAATGACTCAGGAAAAAAAAAAAAAATCCAGAAAATAAAGCTTACATTTCATATTAAATCCTTCTGGATGTATGATAGACAATCTTCAAAGGCAGAAGACTTTGGATAAGGTTTCCTCTGAATTATCCTAAGCTTCTTTGATTTATCTGAACTTTTGAAGGTCTAGTGGTTCTTACTCTTTACTATTCCTATTTGTCACACCTTGCTGTAGGAGGCACATGTTATGGGTTTGCAGAACTCAGTACTCCTTATGGACCAGTAACCAGGAGACACCACAATCTTGTTTCTTGCCATAGTTTGGCAGCTCTAACAAGAAATCAGTTCTCAACATACTGATTTCCCCTTATAGGAAAGAAAGCAATGACTCAGTGCACTGCACGGTGAATTAAGTAACTTCTGTTATATCTTTGCTATCTACATTTCATGTTATAAATATTTAGTATGAAAAATATGTCATTCACAATAACTGTTTCTCAAAGAAACAGACAAAAAATTAAAGCCCTTAACCTTAACCAAACAGATGAAGCAGCTCCCAGGGGTTTGTTGCCACAAACAGAACATTAACACTGGAGAATAATTGAAAGTCTGTCAAAAGATGACAGTCAAAAGATGGGGATTGGTCTCTTCTCCCAAGCACCAAGTGATAAGACAAGAAGAAACGGCTTTAAGTTGCACCAGGAGAGGTTTAGGTTAGATATTAGGAAACAAAATGTTCCCTGTGATTGTGACGCATTGGAACAGGTTGCCCAGGGAATTGGTTGAGTCACCATCCCTGGAGGTCTTCAGAAAATGTGTATATGTAAATCTTAGTGACATGGTCTAATGGTGGATTTGGCAGTGCTAGGTTAAAGGCTGGACTTGATCTTAGAAGTCTTTTCCAATCTAAATGATTCTATCAATACCTCTGACAGAAACACATGGTCAGAAAACACCAAGTACTCATATATTTCTCAGACCAGTGGCAAAAAAGAGGGAGGGACTCTGTGGACTAGAATCCTGCTAACATAAAGATAATTGAAATGCCTTTTCTTTCCATGTTACTTGGGCTTCCCCATACCATTCTTTACTTGTTCCTCACTAGAAATGGTCAGACACAGATCTAAGGCCCTGACACTATGTCTGAGCCTCACACAAGCTCTGCAAATGGTAAAAGTCATGAGTTACACAAATGTGTAAGACAAATCAGTCACTTAAATTGCCTCACATTTAGCAGCCTCTAGCTTCTTTCCATTTGTGGAAGGAAAATAATGAAATTTAAACTAGTCAAAACACAAAATTAATGCTGACCCTTCATCACAGCTTATTTTGCCTCTATTTTTTTCTTAAACTCCAGGAGTTTAAGCTAATCTATAATTCAGTCTAGGTTGGCTCTACAAGTGAATAAGGATAATTTATTTTGATGAAAAATTCCCTAAGTAGCTCTAAAATTAAACAATACAGAGTATAATATAATTACAACATCCAATAAATTTCACTATATCTTCTTTTAAAAAAAAGAAATGCAGTGACCACATCATAGTTAAAAATGGGGCTAGCCAAACAAGAGGTAGACCAGAAAAAAATGCTCTTAAAGTCTGAAAATTATTCTGATAAGACCTAGACAGAAATTACAAAATCTGCAAGTACTTACAGGGTACCAAGATATATGGACTGGTCTGGGGCAACATTACAGTCGAAATTCGAGAAGTTCTGAAACTTGGCATTTTACATTTGAAAAGTAACCAGATGATTCTTTGAGAGTCATGGCTAAGCATCAAAACTATGAACTTTACTACTATAAATTGTGTAGGGGCTGGAACTACAGAATGGTTTCAGATTTTTTCAAGCTGAATTAAACTCTATATAAATGTAAGCTATTATACTTAAACACAATTCATTTTGAGTCAAGTTTAGTAAGATTTTTCCAAGCATTTAAGACTAGTCAAGCCCTTACCAATGTTTCAAATCTTAACATACACTGTTGGAAACATTGATATCCTTCCACAAATAGTTTGAAATGTGGTTTAACTACCACAAGAAAGCAAACTATCCTTTCCTAATGGTAAAGAATAAAGAGCTGTATTTAAAAATAATCACAGAATCACAGAATCACAGAATTTCTAGGTTGGAAGAGACCTCAAGATCATTGAGTCCAACCTCTGACCTAACACTAACAGTCCCCACTAAACCAGATCACTAAGCTCTACATCTAAATGTCTTTTAAAGACTTCCAGGGATGGTGACTCCACCACTTCCCTGGGCAGCCTGTTCCAGTGCCTCACAACCCTTTCGGTAAAGTTCTTCCTAACATCTAACCTAAAACTCCCCTGGTGCAACTTTAGCCCATTCCCCCTCGTCCTGTCACCAGGCACGTGGGAGAACAGGCCAACCCCCACCTCATTACAGCCTCCTTTAAGGTATCTGTAGAGAGCAATAAGGTCGCCCCTGAGCCTCCTTTTCTCCAGCCTGAACAAGCCCAGCTCCCTCAGTCTCTCCTTGTAGGACTTGCTCTCCAGGACCCTCACCAGCTTCGTTGCCCTTCTCTGTACCCGCTCAAGCACCTCCATGTCCTTCTTGTAGCGAGGGGCCCAAAACTGAACACAGTGCTCGAGGTGCGGCCTCACCAGAGCCGAGTACAGGGGGACGATCACCTCCCTAACCCTGCTGGTCACACTGTTTCTGATGCAAGCCAGGATGCTGTTGGCCTTCTTGGCCACCTGAGCACACTGCTGGCTCATATTCAGACGACTATCAACCAACACTCCCAGGTCCTTCTCTGCCTAGCAGCTCTCCAACCACTCTTCTCCCAGCCTGTAGCTCTGCTTGGGGTTATTGCGCCCCAGGTGCAGGACCCGGCACTTGGCCTTGTTGAACTTCATGCAGTTGACCTCAGCCCATCGGTGCAGCCTATCCAGATCCTCCTGCAGAGCCTTCCTACCCTCAAGCAGATTGACACACGCGCCTAGCTGGGTGTCATCTGCAAACTTACTGAGGGTGCACTCAATCCCCTCATCCAGATCATCGATGAAGATATTAAAGAGGACCGGCCCCAGCACCGAGCCCTGGGGGACGCCACTAGTGACTGGCCTCCAACTGGACTTGACTCCATTCACCACGACTCTTTGGGCCCGGCTATCCAGCCAGTTTCTAACCCAACGAAGCGTGCACCAGTCCAAGCCAAGAGCAGCCAGTTTCTTGAGGAGAATGCTGTGGGAAATGGTGTCGAAAGCCTTGCTGAAGTCAAGGTAGACCACATTCACAGCCTTTCCCTCATCCACCCAGCGCGTCACTCTGTCATAGAAGGAGATCAGGTTCGTCAAGCAGGACCTGCCTTTCATAAACCCATGCTGACTGGGCCTGATCGCCTGCTTGCCCTGCAAGTGCTGTGTGATGACTGTCAAGAGGATCTGCTCCATGAGCTTCCCTGGCACTGAGGTCAAACTGACAGGCCTGTAGTTTCCCGGGTCTGCCCTCCGGCCCTTCTTGTAGGTGGGCGTCACGTTTGCTAGCCGCCAGTCAACTGGGACCTCCCCCGATAGCCAGGACTGCTGATAAATGATGGATAGTGGCTTGGCCAGCTCCTCTGCCAGTTCCCTCAGTACCCTTGGGTGGATCCCATCCAGCCCCATCGACTTGTGCACATCCAAGTGCCGTAGCAGGTCACCAAACAGTTCTTCGTGGATGATGAGGGCCACATCCTGCTTCCCATCCCCTTCCACCAGCTCAGGGTACTGGGTATCCAGAGAACATCCGGTATTGCCGCTAAAGTCTGAGGCAAAGAAGGCATTGAGCACCTCCGCCTTTTCCTCATCTCTTGTAACTAAGTTTCCCCCCGCATCCAGTAAAGGATGGAGATTCTCCTTAGTCCTCCTTTCTGTGTTGATGTATTTATAAAAGCATTTTTTGTTATCTTTAACGGCAGTAGCCAGATTGAGCTCCAGATGAGCTTTGGCCTTCCTAATGTTGTCCCTGCACAGCCTCACTACATCCTTATAGTCCTCCCTAGTGGCCTGCCCACTTTTCCAAAGCTTATAAACCCTCTTTTTTCTCCTAAGCTCAAGCCACAATTCTCTGTTGAGCCAGGCCGGTCTTCTTCCCCGCTGGCTCGTCTTTGGGCACGTGGGGACAGACTGTTCCTGCGCCATTAAGATTTCCCTCTTGAAGAGCGCCCAGCCTTCCTGGACTCCTCTGCCCTTCAGAACCACTTTCCAAGGGACTCTGCCAACCAGCATCCTGAGCAACTCAAAGTCAGCCCTCTGGAAGTCCAATACAGTGGTTTTACTGGTCCCCTTCCTGGCCTCGCCAAGAATAGAGAACTCCACCATTTCGTGGTCACTCTGCCCAAGACGGCTCCCGACAATCACATCTCCCACCAGTCCTTCTCTGTTTGTGAAGAGAAGGTCTAGCGGGGCACCACCCCTGGTAGGTTCACTAACCAGCTGCGTCAGGAAGCTATCTTCCACGCTCTCCAGAAACCTCCTAGACTGCTTTCTTAGAGCTGTGTTGTGCTTCCAGGATATGTCAGGGAAGTTGAAGTCCCCCACAAGTACAAGAGCTGACGATTTCGCAACTTCTGTCAGCTGCCTGTAGAACTCCTCATCCGTCTCCTCATCCTGGTTCGGTGGTCTATAGTAGACCCCGACCAGGACACTAGCCTTGTTGTCCCTGCTGATCCTAACCCAAAGGGACTCGACTTTGTCATTCCCAGCCTCGAGTTCTACAACCTCGAAAGACTCTAATATAGAGAGCCACACCACCACCCCTTCTGTGCTGCCTGTCCCTTCTGAAGAGCTTATAGCCAGGCATTGCAGCACTCCAGTCATGAGACTGGTCCCACCACGTCTCCGTGATGGCAACCAAGTCGTAGCCTGCCTGCTGCACGATGGCTTCCAGCTCCTTCTGTTTGTTACCCATGCTGCATGCATTGGTGTAGATGCACTTCAGCTGGGCCATTGCCTTATCCTTCGGCCTTGCCATTGTTCCCCCTGGCTCAGCCCTAACAAGCCTTGCTTCAGCCCCATCCCCCTTCCTACCTAGTATAAAGCCCTCTCAATGAGCCCTGCCAGCTCCTGGCCCAGGATCCTTTTTCCCCTAAAAGATAGGGACCGGTCTGCAGCCATCAGGCCAGGTGCTGAGTAAAGTGCCCCATGATTGAAAAACCCAAGATTTCTGCATTTTCACCAGCCCCGGAGCCACGTGTTTAACAGGTGGGCTTTCCGTGTCCTCTCTGTACCCCTTCCTGCCACCGTAGGGGTGGATGAAAACACCACTTTGCACTCCCGCTCCATCCACTATCCGACCCAGCCCCCTAAAGTCTCGTTTGATAGCCTTCAGGCTTCTCTCTTCAGTGTTGTCACTGCCCGCCTGGACTATCAAAAGAGGATAATAATCAGAGGGGCGTACCAGGTTGGGAAGCTTCCTGGCAACGTCCCTGACCCTGGCCCCAGGGAGGCAGCAGACTTCCCTACGGGTAGGGTCAGGCTGACAAATAGGGCCCTCTGTTCCCCTAAGAATAGAGTCTCCAACAACAATAACCCTCCTGTCTTTCTTGGTGGAGGCAGTCCTGAGGCATGGAGTCAACCTCCTCGCCCTAGGCATCCTCCTGGGAACACTTGCTACCTCTTCCTCAGTTACTGGTCTGTCGAGCTCCAGGGCCTCAAACCTGTTGTGTAAGGGCACCTGGGAAGGCGGGGCCAGAAGGGGAGGGCATCGCCTGCGATGTCGAGCAGGGACCTGTTTCTATTCCTCCTCAACTCCCAGATTCCCTCCCTCTGCCCAACGGCTACAGGGCAGGGGGTCCACCTCCATTTGGGGTGTCTCACCTCGGTACCTCTTCTTTAGGTCCTGCAGGGAGTTACTCCACCAGTCTATCTCCCGCTCACACTCCCTGATGGCCCTCAACCTCTCCATCTCCTCCTTGAGCTCCGCCACCATGCGGACCAGGTCATCCACCTGCTCGCACCTCATGCACGCAGTTTCTCTGCCTCCCGCCGATGGCAGCAACAGGCTCAGACACTCCTTGCATCCGGTGACCTGAACTGCTGCATTTTTGAATGGGTAGTCGGTCTGGGTGTGTACCGACTTCCTGGAAAGCGCACTGTACCTGATGGAGACCATTATCGCCTAGCTAACGGCTGTCGTTAAGGAGGTGTTCATGTGGGCGGGGGGAATGCTCTGCCCTTCCTAAACGCCCTGCCTGCGCGAACTGCCGCACCACTCCCTTCTGACGCGCCACGCCCTGTTTGCCCGCCCTGGTTGCCACGCTCCTGGTCGCTCAGGCTCCCTAGGGGCAGCTTTTGAATGGCTGGGGAGGGGGCGCTGCTGGCTCCACCTTCGCCTCGTCAGCCTCCCTCATGAGGGCTGCCAGGTCCTGGCGGCTCCCTCAAGTAGGCTCGATGCCGGAAAAATTAGCCCTGCCTGGCCCGATCCCCCTCTCCGCTGCAGAACGCATCTGCCCTGGAGCCGATCGCCTCAGCAAATGGCGAGGCGATTTATTATAATAATAATAAAATAATAATAATAACTAAAAAAACCACTCATATCAGAGTGCATAAATAACATTAATAATAGGATAGAAGTTCTGTGATGTTCTAGAACAGCCTGGATCCAAAGCCAACTGCAGCTTGCTTTGCAGTAGGACTTAAATGCCAGGGATGGTGGATTATTCCCCAAGTTTTGTATCATGGTTATCACACCACAAAAGTACCTGAGCCAAGCATAGTATGTGGATTCCAGGCCTGTATCTCTTTTTCTCCATGCTGTTTCCCTCAAACCAAATCAGAAGCTGCATAACAGGGGAAGGAAAAGGAGAAGAAGAACAAAGGGACAGATGGACAGGAGAAGGTGGAGTGTGGGGGATCTATATTAGACAAGGATTTTTTTTTTTTTTTCCTGTCCTCCATTCCTTGCATTTTTTCTTTTCTACCCCTTTCTTTACCTCAACTGCATGCTTGACAGATGATAACACTAGGTTGAGAACCTATCTTCAGGACAGATGCCAGATAACATCTTAGATTGGTACTGTCACTAATTAGTTTCCTGACGATCATGCCTATTATATCTTCACAATAAAAACGGGAAATATTGTCTTCAGCCTGAGGAATCGATTCAGCTAAGGAATCAGATTTTCCATAATTTACCTTCCTCAGCAAGCAAAAACTGTGTAAAACAAACATTTAACAAAATGGTTTATGATCCTTTGCTATTCATAGAACTACAGGCTGAGATTAAGGACAGCAAAATTCCAGACAACAGCCCCACGAACTTCTTATGGAGCAAGCAAGGCTATTAGCAGACACTAATATTAGTTATTCCATTAGGGTAATGGAAACATAAGAATTAAATACTACTTTTAAATAAAAAAATCTCAATTCTTCACCTGTATGAGCTATTAAAGAATCATTCATGAGTTTTCTTAAGCACTTATATATATGTGTAATGGAATAAAGGTTCACTGTTTACTGTTTAGAGAAGGAAAAACAATGGAAGTTTTCAAATACAGTCATGGAATTCATTATCTCACATAAACATGCAATTAGTTGTCTGTTGATCCAGTAACATTATTTAACCTCCATCAATATACACAGACACTGGATTAGAAATTTGAGATTCTGATAGAATATGTATTTTCTATCAAGAGTTATAGCCTCTAAGCAGCAACTGGCAAACCAATAATCTTTTTCACCAGCACTGAAGATAAATCCAGCCAAGGACAGTAACTGGCCAACCATGAAATTGTGCACTTAAGCAGACTTCACACTGACAACAGAAAGGCCAGATGAAATTTATATAGGCCTGCTAGTTCCACATCTGCTGAGTCTTATTCTCCAGAATCTTCTTACCCAAAACCCATTTGTAATGAAAGCAGCAGTCTATCCATTTGCTGTATCAATGTCAGTTTTCAGAGTCACATTGATCAAATCCTTGTTCCCTGAAGTTTAAACAGCAGAAATTATTCCCCTCATTCCAAACCTTTAAAAGAACAGTGGCAGCTTACATTACGTGTGAATGTCAGGAACAAAATAACTACCTCAGAAACTACTGTACCTTGTCAGTATTTTGGGGATTTGTGATAAAACAGAATGTACTATAAAAACAACATGGTATGCAAGGCTAGACCATGAAAGAAAATTTATTTTAGGGCAAAAAGTATTCATATATTTGATTTAAAAATATAATGTGTTATTAATGTATTTATATCATTTTGCAAAAAACTATTTAGCAGAGAGGAAATCATACTGTTTAAAAAATGGTTTGTTTTCTTTATGAAAATGGAGATTGATAGCATCGGATTTCTTTTGCAAGTTTGTCCTTTTTAGCATTTGCTTGGAATGCAAATGCTATGAATACTGAAAATAGCAAATGCTATGAATACTGGAAAAGTTCTGCATTTTTATCTACTTCATTAATCTGAAATAACACCAAGAAAATTCACAACATTCTGAAAATTAATGTTTCTTCAATCCATTTATAATAGTGGTTTCATAATACACATAGCATTTACAGAAGGTATGGAATGCTACATCCTGAATAACATACAAGCCTTGGACAAAATTTTGTAATACAAATATACTGCAAATGATGTACAAAAGCTTTAAGATGAAAAAAGCCACAAGCAGCTCTGTTACAGGAAATACATACTGAACAAGGTCTTCTCTGTTTATGCCTCCCCCCTTAACATTTAATGCTTCTAGAAAGAGCTAGTTTTGCTTAAATACAATTATAGTTTTCCTCAAAAACAGCCTTTTCCCACCTAAGATCAGTAGTCACATATCTAACTACCTATGCTGTATGCAAAACCTTTTGCAAAATAAACAATGGAAACAGCAAAGCACAGATTTCTAAGGCTAAAATGACACAAGTTAAATCACAGAATCACAGAATTACAGAATTTTTCTAGGTTGGAAGAGACCTCAAGGTCATCGAGTCCAACCTCCAACCTAACACTAACAGCCCTCCACTAAACCATATCCCTAAGCTCAACATCTAAGCGTCTCTTGAAGACTTCCAGGGATGGTGACTCCACCACTTCCCTGGGCATCCTGTTCCAGTGCCTCACAACACTTTCAGTGAAGAAGTTCTTCCTAACATCTAACCTAAAACTCCCCTGGCTCAACTTAAGCCCATTCCCCCTCATCCTGTCACCAGGCACGTGGGAGAACAAACCAACCCCCACCTCGCTACAGCCTCCCTTGAGGTACCTATAGAGAGCGATAAGGTCACCCCTGAGCCTCCTCTTCTCCAGGCTGAACAAGCCCAGCTCCCTCAGCCGCTCCTCGTAGGACTTGTTCTCCAGGCCCCTCACCCGCTTCGTCGCCCTTCTCTGGACTTGCTCAAGCACCTCAATGTCCTTCTTGTAGCGAGGGGCCCAAAACTGAACACAGTACTCGAGGTGCAGCCTCACCAGAGCCGAGTACAGGGGGACGATCACCTCCCTAGCCCTGCTGGTCACGCTGTTCCTGATACAAGCCAGGATGCCGTTGGCCTTCTTGGCCACCTGAGCACACTGCTGGCTCATATTCAGCCGACTATCAACCATCACTCCCAGGTCCTTCTCTGCCTGGCAGCTCTCCAACCATTCCTCTCCCAGCCTGTAGCTCTGCTTGGAGTTATTGCGCCCCAGGTGGAGGACCCGGCACTTGGCCTTGTTGAACTTCATGCAGTTGACCTCAGCCCATCGGTGCAGCCTATCCAGATCCTCCTGCAGAGCTTTCCTACCCTCAAGCAGATCGACATACGCACCTAACTTGGTGTCATCTGCGAACTTACTGAGGGTGCACTCGATGCCCTCGTCCAGATCATCGATGAAGATATTAAAGAGGACCGGCCCCAGCACCGAGCCCTGGGGGACGCCACTAGTGACTGGCCTCCAACTGGACTTGACTCCATTCACCATGACTCTTTGGGCCCGGCTATCCAGCCAGTTTCTAACCCAACGAAGCGTGCGCCAGTCCAAGCCAAGAGCAGCCAGTTTCTTGAGGAGAATGCTGTGGGAAATGGTGTCAAAAGCCTTACTGAAGTCAAGGTAGACCACATCCACAGCCTTTCCCTCATCCACCCAGCGCGTCACTCTGTCATAGAAGGAGATCAGGTTCATCAGGCATGACCTGCCTTTCATAAACCCATGCTGACTGGGCCTGATCGCCTGCTTCCCCTGCAAGTGTTGCGTGATGACTCTCAGGAGGATCTGCTCCATGAGCTTCCCTGGCACTGAGGTCAAATTGACAGGCCTGTAGTTTCCCGGGTCTGCCCTCCGGCCCTTCTTGTAGATGGGCGTCACGTTTGCTAGCCGCCAGTCGATTGGGACCTCCCCTGATAGCCAGGACTGTTGATAAATGGTGGATAGTGGCTTGGCCAGCTCCTCTGCCAGTTCCCTCAGTACCCTTGGGTGGATCCCATCCGGCCCCATCGACTTGTGCACATCTAAGTGCCGTAGCAGGTCACCAACCAGTTCTTCATGGATAATGAGGGCCACATCCTGCTCCCCATCCCCTTCCACCAGCTCAGGGTACTGAGTATCCAGAGAACAACCGGTATTGCCGCTAAAGACTGAGGCAAAGAAGGCATTGAGCACCTCCGCCTTTTCCTCATCTCTTGTAACTAAGTTTCCCCCCGCATCCAGTAAAGGATGGAGATTCTCCTTAGTCCTCCTTTTTGTGTTGATGTATTTATAGAAACGTTTTTTGTTATCTTTAACGGCAGTAGCCAGATTGAGCTCCAGATGAGCTTTGGCCTTCCTAATTTTGTCCCTGCACAGCCTCGCTACTTCTTTAAAGTCTTCCCTAGTGGCCTGCCCACTTTTCCAAAGCTTATAAACCCTCTTGTTGTGGTTTAACCCGGCTGGCAGCTAAATACCACGCAGCCGTTCGCTCACCCTCCCCCCTCCCTCTCTGGGACGGGGGAGAGAAATGGAAAGTGAAGCCCGTGAGTTGAGATAAAGACAGTTTAATAAGAAAGGAAAATAATAATAACAAAATAATAATAACAATAATAACAATAATGTTACAATGGTGATAATAGGAAAGTAATAATAATATGTACAAACAAGTGATGCACAATGCAATTGCTCACCACCCGCTGACCGATGCCCAGCCTAACCCCGAGCAGTCCGGCCCCCTCCCCCCGGCTAGCCACCCCTATATATTGTTTAGCATGACGTCAGATGGTATGGAATACCCCTTTGGCTAGTTTGGGTCACCTGTCCTGGGTCTGTCCCCTCCCAGCTCTTACTGCACCCCCAGCCTGCCTGTTGGCAGGACAGAGCAAAAGGCTGAGATGTCCTTGGCTTGGTATAAGCACTGCTCTGCAACAATTAAAACATCAGGGTGTTATCAGCACTCTTCTCATCCTAAGCCAAAACACAGCATTCCACCAGCTACTAGGAAGAAAATTAATTCTGTTCTAACTGAAACCAGGACACCTCTTTTTCCTCCTAAGATCAAGGCACAATTCTCTGTTGAGCCAGGCCGGTCTTCTTCCCCGCTGGCTCGTCTTTGGGCACGTGGGGACAGACCGTTCCTGCGCCATTAAGACTTCCCTCTTGAAGAGCGCCCAGCCTTCCTGGACCCCTCTGCCCTTCAGAACCACCTCCCAAGGGACTCCACCAACTAGTGTCCTGAGCAGCTCAAAGTCAGCCCTCCGAAAGTCCAATACAGCGGTTTTACTGGTCCCCTTCCTGGCCTCGCCAAGAATAGTGAACTCCACCATTTCGTGGTCACTCTGCCCAAGACAGCTCCCGATGATCACGTCCTCCACCAGTCCTTCTCTGTTTGTGAAGAGAAGGTCTAGCGGGGCACCACCCCTGGTAGGTTCACTAACCAGCTGCGTCAGGAAGCTATCTTCCACGCTCTCCAGAAACCTCCTAGACTGCTTTCTCAGGGCTGTGTTGTGCTTCCAGGATATGAAAAACTAAGCTATAGGCATATAAAAGACATATAATAGACATATAAAAACTAAGCTATAGACAAAAACGGGAAGCAAAAGAAGTAGGAAGAGACTCATAGCCAAAAGTAGCTCAAATCAGTGCACATGATTAAAGCTTCCTCCCAGAAAAAAAAAAAAAAAAAAAAAAAAAAAAAAAAAAAAAAAAACTCTATGTCCTTCTGCATGTTCAGAGGGCAAAAATGCTGCCAAAACTGTGTTTCTTCCTGGTCAATAAAATAAACGTTTGTGCTGTGTTTGGGTTTATGTGGCAGGGTTTTGGCAGCAGAGGGACTGTGAGCAGAGCTTCTGTGAGCAGAGTCCAGCAGCTGCCCTGTGTCAGATCAGAGCCAGCTCCAGAAAGCTGTCCCCATTCAGTGAGCAGTGCATTCACCTGCAGTGCTCGGGGGGAGGAGGTAGAAGAGGGTGGACAGAGGTGAAGGTGTTTTTAGTTTGCTTTTAGTTCTCACTGCTCTAGTCTGCTTGTGATAGGCAATAAATTACATTTATCTCCCTTAAGATGAGTCTGTTTTGCCCATGATAGTAATTGGTGAGTGACCTCCCTGTCCTTTTCTCAACCCTTGAGAAATTTTTCCATTGTTTTTTCTCTCCCCATCATTTTGAAGAGGGGGAATGAGAGCACAGCGTGGTGTTGCTGGGCTACCTACTTGTGTGAAACCACCACAACTTTCCGTTTAGCTTTATAGTTCAAGAAATATAAATCATTATGGTGAAACATTTTTTTTTCTCCCCACAGGGCCAGCTAGCATTTTACTACAAAAGCCCAACCTACTGGTTCAAACATCATCAGCCCCACAGTCCACACATGGTCTATGCACGTTTTGTAATCCCTTGCTCTTGACTACATGATGTAGCAATGTCAGACCACGACAGCCTGATCCAACAGCTGCTGAGTTCTTTTCCCTGGCAGATTTTGCTATATTACCAGGTGAATTAAGTGTGGGGAGTAATGTGAAGCCTTCCCTCTCTAGGTCCCAGCTGATTTGCAGCAAGCACAGAATTAGGTCTCATAGAGTCTACACTGTAATCCACCCTGGGGTTAGTTTGAGCACCCATTGCACCCTCAATGCAGCCAAAGTCGGGGGAGTCACCACAACCTCACTCCAAAGTCACCACTAAGCAACAATCTCTGGCAGTCTTAAACATGGCTTTCAGTATACAAATCTTCAAAGTTTCAATAAACCTATTAACCAGATGTCAACACCAGCAGAAAAGTATACAGACTGTGTTAAATTAGCTCCTAGCACATTCTTAGTAGTATAGACAGGAGCCAGTTGGCACAGCAAGAGCTAAATGGCAGATAGAAAGTTATTTTCAAGAAGGATGTCATTATGGTTGCATTACCCTCTGCAGCTGATCACAATACCGAATTCTTTATGGCCTCATTCAAACATCTGTAACAGCAAAAACAATTTCCAATTACATTTTAAACCAATCTAAGATAAGAAGAGGAAAGTATTAATAAACTATGTATATCAGACCTGCCAGTTGTTATACTGTTATTTTTAAGAGTTTCAATTTACACATTCGTGTAAGTGGGGCACTGCAGTCAGCAAAGTGATACTGATGTAAATGAGAAGGCCATCCAAGCAGTAAGTAGCCATTATCATTTCTGTTATTACTCACTAATAGAATTTGCAGTCTAAAAAGGTGAAGTATATCTTTAGTTCTTCTAGCTCTCTTGCATCCCAAGAACCTTCTCTCTCTCTTTTTTTTTTTTTTTTGGCACAGTCCAGTGCAGTCTACCTCTGGCGGTCACAACAACTTTGTAATTTTATTAAGAAAATGAGTTGCCAGATTCCCAAGAGACCAATATTTCATACCAGCTTCCTGCTAGAAAGCATGTGTTCACACCATCAAAATGTTACTGAAGTTTGTAGGACCAATCGAAAAAAGAAAACCAAAATCCAAAACCAAACAAAAACTCCTGCACAGCCCAAAGGATCTGTAATTTCAAGTAAAAATTGCTGAAGTTAGAAGCAATAAATGTCTATAAATGTCTTTTATCTTTGGATTTTATAAATTTGGTCAATACAGATATTGATTTCTGGGAACATATATCCATGGTGTTGCAATCACCATTTCACAAGGGAATTTCCCACATTTCATTCTATATAACATGTATTATAAGAACTGTTTCAAAGTAGCTTGCTTGCTATGCCATCACACCTTTATTTACTTTATAGTAAGTTGTCCTTATGTCCGAACTACTACAATCATTACTGTTTAGACACCACTAGCATTCTTAATTTTCTGAATCCTTTGAAAAGTTCAGTGGCATATGTATATTTAAGTCTCAGACTGCAGACTTTTCATCTATTCATTTTTATGCTGTAATTTAGACAGTCTCAGAAACTCCATTCAGATCTATAAATTAAAAAAAAAAAAAAAAAAGTTATTTATGACATTTCTCTCATATTTTTAACTCTTACTAGGCTTTCAGAAACAGTTGCCAGATTGGCACATTGAATACCATTTCCTGTACTTGACTAGATTATTTCTCGTTGCAGGAGAAATAACGGGACAATTGTTTTTCTGATGTGATGAGGCAATGAATACACTTTAGTTTGAAATCTCCTGAATGTATCTGATTGCTGCCAATTGATCGAGTAGAATTAAATTCTTCCTGGTCCAAAGCTTCCAAAGCTGTCAAGGTGGAATTAGATAGGTGAAGATAGGTGAAGTTTCTAAGTCTCCAGGACAGATGATCTACCATGCCGCTGCTAAAGTCAGTCTTTCAGGCCTAATATACTTTATTTCCAGCTGTAGCAGGGACTGATGCCTGAGGGGAAAAAAAAAAAAAAAAAAAAAAAAAAAAAAAAAAAAAAAAAGGCACTTTCAAGATTCATCTGGTGTTTGTCCTTGTTTACAAGTGGGGAGTCCTTCCAATCCCCATGTAGGCCAGTGTGTGAATCCTTGAAGCATATGATTTGATTTTCTTTACCATCTTTCCTCCACAGTGCTGTGTGCTAACATTGTAGAATTAAAATGGAGGTTAATGTTCCACTGCTGGTGTGTAAGCATAAAGGGGAGGCATGAAGTGAAAGCGGAATGAGTTTACACATCATACTGAGAAAGATTATACATCCTTAGCCACCTTGAACAGCACTTTACTGGAAAAGCTTGAAATTGAAATTTGATACAGACTGAAGTCATAATTTGCTCTATAAGAGCAGAAGAACATTCTTTGTACAGCAACACCACAAACATCCTTTTACATTATAAGGAGTTAAAGCAAGTCTGTTTTGGTTTACTAAGTATTGTTTGGAGAAGGCATTTCCTTGAGAAACTGATGAAACTACACAGTATTTTGCTCTAATGCTTTTTCCCAAAGCATGGTGCAGGAAGAATCTGGGATGCTGTGTTCTGTAAAATCTGCAGGAAGAAATTCTATTAACTTTGTCAGATTGAACCTTGCTGTTGGTATAACTAAGTTTCTACCCTACACGGCCTGACTTTAATAGCAGGTCAATTTCATTAGCAGAAATAGGAAGGGCAATAATAAACAGCTGACACCATCTCCATTGGGACATTCCATTCACATCACACCTTGCAGTGAAAACCTTTCTGAATTCTACTTAAGGAACACAGGCAAGGTAAGACTGGCATCTACACCAGTCCATTTCCTGGGCCTCTTTAATCCATCCAAATTCCATCACTTGGTTTCAAATTAAAATATACACATTTTAAAAAAAAACAAAACACTTGTTAGATCTTCTCATTTAGGAAAACAGCTTGAGGGAAATGCTTGTGCTAGCCAAAAATGGCACAAGAAGCAGAGTTGAGAATAAAATGTTCAAAGCTTATATTCAGCGGGAATTCCTGAGGTTCGTTTTTCAGCTCAGTATACTTGAAACTTGCAGTTACCTACAGTTTTAGCTCCTCAGAGTACTTGCCTAAGAAGCATGTGAAGGTGTTTTGAGGTAACAGGGTTTCAAACTGTTTGTTTAGATCCTCAAGTACACTATGAAGCTGCATGTATTTCTGTATCAACTGCAGTGTCTCACATTCTTAAATGAAATAATAATAATAATAATAAAAAGATATTACCTTTACCAGATGGAGACAGATTACATCCCAGATTTCTTTCAGTGAATGAGTCTACATGTCTGGGAACTATGGACTGCAACTTATTGAAAGGGGTCTTAAGCAGATTTTGCCATTCAGCAATACAACGATTATTCCAATATAAGAGAGATTTTCCTGTCTCCACTCCTGATCTCTAGTTCTGAATCAAACTGGTGCATTTTTCTACTTGCTCTTGTAGTTCTAATCCTGATTCTTATCACAGCCTTTTTTTTTTTTTTTTTTTTTTCCCCAACACTAGCAGCAAGAAGAGCATGGAAGTCTTTTTATGAAATACAATTACAGTGTAAACTCCAGAACAGAACAGAGTTTATCCTCTGGCTGTAAGAAGTTAAAACACCTAATAAACTAACTTCTTCCCAGGTAAAAGCACTCTTCTATGATGCAGGAACATGAAAGAATAAATGTCATAATCATAGACAAAATCCAACATCATGCAAAAGCTCATAGTTACTTAAAAAAAAAAAAAAAATAATCGATATTAGGAAAGTAGAAAGTTGCTGGGAGCAAAATCAGTGTGGAATGTGATGTGGGAAAAAAAAAAATCAAGCTTCTTGTTAATCAGGAAGAGAGACCTAGTGATGTAGACAGACACAAATAGGCTTTATTACCAAGTTTCCTCTCGCCTTAGACTTTAGAGGAGCAGTCTGCTCTCAGTACTCTTGTTCCTGCACCTAATGGCAACATCTCAGGGAGTGAAGGGAGCAAAGTACCACCCATGAACGAAAATCAACTGAGATAAGAGGACAGCCACCTGAGCACACTGGAAATACATAAGTCCACAGGACTGTGTGGGACTCAAGGGCATTGAGAAAATTAGCCAACTTCTCTTTGGGGCTGCCATTGTCTTTGAAAGTTGTCCTTTGCAGCACAACTCTTATGGCTTACAAAAGGTAGCTTGTTTTCAAAGGGGGAAAGGAAAAGGAGTGAACATTACAAAAGCCATATCCAAAGGCTTCCTGTGTCAAACTAGAGCAAGTATTTAGTCTCTCCAGAATGTGGTTCCCCTCGCGTAATGGTAGCATACCACCACTGGTCTTGGTTGCCAGAAAGCACTACCATAACACAAGAATTATTGCAGAAACCAGTGCTCCCCTGTGACAGAAAGCAGCCTTTGATCTGTAAAGCAGCCCCGACCACAGCGGTCCCTCAGTGTGGTCCTGCTGTCAGGTATTGAGGGGAGGAGGCAGCACAGAAAGCTGGGCAGCAATAGAACAAAATATGCATGCACATAGTGTGACAGAAAGCCCAAGCTTTCCTAACAGGCAGAATAAAGTCCACAGAAAAGCAATACCACTTATTCCTTACAACCTGAACAGGAAATTTCCCCAAGTTCTGGAAGCACCAGGGGCTGAGAGAATAGGCAGACTCCCGACCCCTTACACATTCAGAACTTCCTTCACCTTTTAGGTAAGCTCCCACATCTGAAGTTCTGACAAAAACTGGAACATCTACAGTACTGACTTGCTTACTGAAATACAGGTTCATTTACTTCTTTTCAGGGGACGAATGTAATATACATAATTTAGTTAACACAAAGTACCGCATTACAGATAGACCCATGCTGCACATTAAGGTACTTCAGAGCTGCATCAACAGGGGGACAGTGCACTTAAATGAGATGTGGTGGTGAGCAGAGGAATAAAATGTTAAAAATAGAAAGCATCAATACTGTTGAACTATAAACAAAAAGAAAGGGTTCAAAAATAGGATGCAAATAGAGAGCTGGTGGTTTAATGCAGACAGAAAGAAGCTTGTTAGATGTCAAATTCATTTCTTTCTCTATTGATATATTATGTATATCACTACACAGTGTTAAAGATCACAGTAATCTGGAATATGTATATTAGATTATTAACATCAGAACCTTGAATGCTTGATTATTACTATATAGTGCCATTATTATACACTAATTCTAAGACATATTTAATAAAAGGTGTTATTTCCAGTATTTGAAAAAAAAAAAAAAAAAATCCTGTGTTTGTCAGGAAGCAGAAAAGACGGAACAAAATCCAAATTCCTTCAGGACCTGTACAGAAGAGTTAATCTTTCTGCAAGAAGTTTTTAATGTCTTTAAACAGTCTTACTAGTATGCTTGAGAACCAAGTCAAAAGAAAAATAAAGAAAAGTCCATATATTTTCATGTGAAACAGATTTTTTTTTTTTTTTTTTTTTTTTTTTTTTTTTTGTCTGCAAGACTGTTAAAAAAAATATTTCTGATAGAATGCATTAGGCCTAGTCACTTCTTAACTGGTAGTGCAGTATTTAGGATATCAATTTCATTTCATTCTGTTCAGACAACTTCAGGAGTTTCATTTAACAATTGCAATGAAAAAAAAAAGTGTAAGTTATGTATCAGAATCCATTCACCTTTTATTCAGTGAATTTCTAGCCTGTATCAATTTCACATTAGTCAATTTCAAAATAGTTAATTTAGAAAAAGATTCAAAGATACTTTTTCTTAAGTTACTCTAGTAGAGCCATCCTATTCTCCTTTGTTTGCATGCATCCAATTTACCTTTATTCATACTTCATTTTGCTTTTCAGGTTATGGGATCTGCTTTTTTCCCCACTTAGTTATTAACTGAAGAATTCTCTACTTTTTGTTTTATCTTGCTCATGTTGTCAATCAGTTAGGAACAGAAAGACAAAAAGAGAAAACCCATGTTGAATAAAACTCGATTCTAGTGGTAAAGAAAAACAAGCATGTGTGGATTAAAAAAAAAAAAAAATCCTAAATTTGAATTCTGAACATTTTAATTGTTGAAAACCTCCAGAGAAGGAAAATTCAATTTGTTCAGAACATCAAAATTTAAGATGGAACCAAGTTCAAACTTGCCCCTGCTTAGATGAGGAGGCTGGACCACTGAAGGTCACTTCAAACCTAATTTGTTGTTGGATTCTCCTATTATATCCTAGCTTGTGTAATTTATCATAGTGCCTGCTCAAAGTATCAGTGTCAGATCACAGAACTCTTTCCAAGATGTACCTGTTAGTTCTTCTTTTATTCCAACCTCAGTCAGTATCCTGACTCAGCCAGCTCTTGACTTAAGTTCTATTTAGCTTATTGCATTGTTTACCTTGAAAATAAATAAGTTATTAAAAATAAAATTTTATTTGTTGTTTGGGACAATGAGCATGAGCAAACTAAAAATCACAAACTAAACGTTGCAGAGAATACTAAAAATCATGACTTATGAACATGTTCAAAGCAAATATGAAAACCTTTAGACCAGCTGTTAACTAATATTTGAAAGCCAAATTAAGTGAGTTTGGAAAATAATGCACCAGATGGAAGAAATATGTATACCCAGAGAATAACTGTTTCTTTATCTGCCATTTTATTTTACTTTTAGACATGCATTTATTGACACAGAAAACTGCCTTGTTTTATGTAACATCTTGAAATAATGTACTGTTCTTTGTGCCCTGGCCATTTTTTATTTCATTGTAGGAAAGAAAAAAGTAACAACAGAAGTATACACAAGGGACATATTTATTTTGAGTATAAAGTATTTGGTTATGACCAATTACCACATACATATACATTATATATGAATATAGTTTAATTTATAAGAACTTCTAAATAAGTAACAATTTATATATTACTACTTTTTTAACAACAATAATTTAGTCCTGCTTTTGGGATATTTTAGATATGCTGAACTATACAGAAATTGATTTAATTAGCAAGTATTTAGGATATATCATACAGCTTTGCCAATGCATGCTTAAATACAAAATGCATATGCTGAAAATAATGCTGTCAAACAACATATTTAACTGGAATCTGACAGATAAAGCTGTACCAATACAACATGTGCTAATAGACAGATAGAAAATAAAGATGTTTCAAATTAGTTTATTAACAGCACAAACAGGAGATACTTTGGTTTTATTTTTCTCAGAATATCTACAAAATTGATAAGGAGTATCACAGAATCACAGAATCACAGAATTTTCTAGGTTGGAAGAGACCTCAAGGTCATCGAGTCCAACCTCTGACCTAACACTAACAGTCCCCACTAAACCATTTCCCTAAGCTCTACATCTAAACATCTTTTAAAGACCTCCAGGGATGGTGACTCCACCACTTCCCTGGGCAGCCTGTTCCAGTGCCTCACAACACTTTCAGTGAAGAAGTTCTTCCTAACATCTAACCTAAAACTCCCCTGGCTCAACTTAAGCCCATTCCCCCTCGTCCTGTCACCAGGCATGTGGGAGAACAGGCCAACCCCCACCTCGCTACAGCCTCCCTTGAGGTACCTATAAAGAGCAATAAGGTCGCCCCTGAGCCTCCTTTTCTCCAGCCTGAACAAGCCCAGCTCCCTCAGCCGCTCCTCGTAGGACTTGTTCTCCAGGCCCCTCACCAGCTTTGTCACCCTTCTCTGGACCCGCTCAAGCACCTCCATGTCCTTCTTGTAGCGAGGGGCCCAAAACTGAACACAGTACTCGAGGTGCGGCCTCACCAGAGCCGAGTACAGAGGGACGATCACCTCCCTAGCCCTGCTGGTCACACCGTTCCTGATACAAGCCAGGATGCCGTTGGCCTTCTTGGCCACCTGAGCACACTGCTGGCTCATATTCAGACGACTATCCACCATCACTCCCAGGTCCTTCTCTGCCTGGCAGCTCTCCAACCATTCCTCTCCCAGCCTGTAGCTCTGCTTGGAGTTATTGCGCCCCAGGTGGAGGACCCGGCACTTGGCCTTGTTGAACTTCATGCAGTTGACCTCAGCCCATCGGTGCAGCCTATCCAGATCCTCCTGCAGAGCTTTCCTACCCTCAAGCAGATCGACACCCTGCACATAGAAATTAATTTTCTACATATGAAAACTATTAATGGTTCTCAGTTGCTGCATAATCATTTAGCTTGTGAGCAATTCACAACACCTTAGAGTACTGGTCAATTTATTTGTATGGAGGTGCTGCTAGACAGAAGTTTTTCATCATTAGTATATGCCATCATTTGTTAAACTTAATAAATGTTACAGACATGCATATATTTAATTTTAAGTAAACATCAAGATCCAGTGAAATTATACGTTATTTGTCTTCTATTGCTAAGAGTGAAAAATGCTTTTAGGGAGAAAATTTCATGCTAAGAACTACAGAAAATGCAGAGTGTAAGGCAGACAAGTACTAATGTACTTTCCCTCAACATTTTGTTAACCTAAGAAGAAATTCCTTTATTGTCAGTACAGGTTTCAATGACATTAGATTTTTCAGTGAGATGAAGTTAGCATTCAATGCAAAGGAAAAAAAAAAAAAAGATGCTTTTCCTTGTTTTGTTTTATGACCGCAACAATTTTGCATAATCACTGCAATAAGTTGTGAAAGGGGCAGAAAATGAATAAAACCTACCTACTGCAGAGAGGATAAAGCTGTGAATTTTCAACTGTGCTGCACTAGTCTATTTACTGCACACCACACAAATTGATGACCTTCAGTTCAGATGGAGCCAGAAGATAAAGGCCTTCCAAGTCAAGGTGTCTTAACACTGAGGAGAAGAAACAATTTGAATTTTAAAGTGTTTATATTTTATGTCTAAAATATTTTTATCTTAATTTTTCTTAAGGCACTTTTTCTTGTCTTCTTTAAAGCAACAAGTTGAAACTTGTGGAACAAGAGCTATTTGCACATTTCAGTTCTCGGTCTCTACCATTTTTTGGTAGAAAACTTGATGGTGTTACCTAAGAATAAAATAGTTAATCACTCATACAAAAATACCATCATTGCAAGAAAGGTAGCTAAGACCGTTAAATTCATTTCTACTCTCCTCAAAGATTACAGTGCAATTAAGAAGTAATGAAGGACGGTTTGCTTGTCTGAGCTATCTGTAACACACAGTTCAACAATATCTTGTACAGTGATAGCACAAAGCTGCAAGAAGCAGAGCTTTCTGAGCTACTCTAAAATCCACAGCTACTCTAAAATCCACAGCAACTCTGTCAAAGTCAGTAGTGCCAAAGTACTGCCAAAGTCACATTCAACTAGCATAAGAATAAGATCAGCATGAGACCCTCTGTGTAGCCTTAGCTGTAGAAAGCTAAAAAATGATTTACACCATTTTAAAAAAACATATAGGCAGGCAGCAGGCTTAAACTGAGCCATGCTTCATCCCTGCATTTGGAACCATCTGTGATTTGGAAACAAGGTACTCTGTTAGGAATTATCAGAGCTGTATTTTCACCTTACTTCAGCTAATGGGTAAAGTCCAACTTCACTGCTCCTGGCCAGTCAGGATGACAAACTACAAGTAGCCTAGGCTTTATCTCAGACTGATAATTTTCATCAGAAATACACACCAATTGTGGAACAACTACACAAAGTTGGCCTTAGGAAGAGAGAAAAGGGAGAAAAATAACAGCTATGTTTACATCACCTTCTGGACAGGGTCTCTATCTCCCTAGACCCATCCTCTTCTTTAAACTTGCTTCAGAGTCACACAGATAAGGGTCAAATCCATCCTCAGCAAGCTTCCAGGCAATGCACAGAAGAAAAATTGAGCCTGTGCTACCCTTTCATATGAAAACAAGTGCTCACTTATTGTAGTGTGCATGATTGATGGGCACCCTTGACCACATCTTCCATCACACAATACTTGTTTCAATGTCACTCAGCAAACTTTAGACAGGTCAGCTATGTTTTTTCCTAAATGGCCTGATGTTATGCTTTGCACAGTAGTATAAGAGTCTCAATTAGTCAGCTAGGGGCAAGTGACCTGCCATAAAATGGGGAGATAGAGCAGTACAATGAGCTTTAGACTATTTCTTGTCCCAGACTCCAGAAGTCAGTCAAAACCAAGCCAGTGTACTGTCAGCTATTAGTTGTTTTTGTGAGCTCTGAGCTCTGCACTGCAGAAGCAGAAGGGTGAAGGTGGATGTATGTGGAAATACAAAAACAATGCCATACACATACCTATTAAGAATAGGATTTTATCTGTTGCTTCTCTGCTTCTCTCAGGATTTAGTAGTGTCCCTTTAAAAGTTTCTGGTCCCCTGCTCCCCTGCCTATCTTACTCAGATGAAGCAATACCCCAAAGTCTCACTACAGGCTTTCATCACAACAAGGAACAGTGTTTGTGAAAATCTAATCAAAAAGCAGTACAAAACTAAACCTCAAAGGGGCTGTGATATTACGTTACAGAAGCATCATCAGAGAATATGGGCCAAAGAGGTCAATGTAATGTTAACTGAGCCCCAATGAAACACCATCCTCCTTCCAGCAAAGTTAAAAAAGAAAAAAAAAGAAAAAAAAGAAAAAAAAAAAAAAAAAAAAAAAAAAAGAAAAGAAATACTCCCTTCAAACTCTCCACATCCACTTACTTCAAAATAAAAAGTCTGAACAATAGAGAACTTAATGTTATAGAAACTGAATGGGTCATGGATTCAGGCAGGAGGGACCTCCAAATTCGCACCCAAAGCAGGGTTGTCTCTGAGGTCTCAGACCAATTTGCTCAAGGTTTTATCCAGTCTGGTCTTGAAAACCCTGAAGTATGGAAACTGCACAGCCTCTCCCCTGCTCCTTGACTATCCTCAGAGTGAAAGTGTCTTCACAGACACTGAATCCTACATCTCTATCAGCTTGTGCCTATTGAATCCTGAATCTCTCATATCAACTTGTGCCCATTGAATCTTCTCTTCCTGACATACATCAAAGTAAAGAGCCTGGCTATTGACATAATTTACATGAAATTCATGCATAAAAATCAGTCACTGTATAAAATACAGAAGAGTCTTCCAAATACAGACTGAAGCTTGGAAACTTAACTTTTGGAAGGAGAGTGAAGCCTGATGAGTTTTTAAGAGAGATGGCTACATTTTTATTTTTTTTTTCTTTTTGTAGCGTGTGACCCAGCAAGCATACTTTGAAAACATCTGCTAGAGCCCTTCAGGAAAGGCAGATAGAGAAGTGCCAGATTTCTGTAGACACATTTCCCTGTTTTAAATATGTAATTTCTCTGAACAGAAAGCATTCACAAGCACGTCAGTTCAGTGTCAGAACTGCTGCAGTTTCAAAGTGCAGGCAGCTATGTGATAATGCACAAGTTCTCAAGAGTATACTTTTTAGTTTAAATGTTGAGCTTCATTCCAAAAGAAGCAAACAAGAACAAAAATCCTTTCATACATTTGCTTCAGTTATTTGTTACAACTACTTTGTGTTTCTTCACATACCTCCCCTTAATTAGCATAACCCTTTAGGCACTTCATAAATATTGATGTAATTTATAGAGGACCTAAAAGGCACAAACTTTTTTGTTTTGTTTTGTTAGAAGTCAGAACACTTTTTCTAACTTCACACGGAAGATTTTCAGCAGAGCCAGAATCTGAATCTCCATACCTTACTTTGTCAGGTAGACACAAGTGCAACAGCTTCTTTTCTCTCTAGACCACCACATTAAGTTGACTTTTTTTTTTTTTTTTTTTTTAGATCTGAGATTAAATGTTGAGGAAGAGACAGGTCAGCAAAGAGATAGGTGCTTGACTATCAAATTAGTAGGGAAAGCAGAGGTCATGCTCCACAGCAAATGGTTGATTATAATGTAATATAGACTCCAATTATCTTTTTCAGGTAATAGAAATTTCTGCTAAAAAATAAAAAAAATTCAACATTAAGAATGAAATACTCACAAATGAAATTTAAAGCTAGTTTATCTAATAACTCCAGGACATAAAAGCCAATTGATTTGTTTGGGGTTTCTGCAAGTTTCTCACAGCCAGAAATGCAGCTCAAAACTTGGAAGAATAGACAAACAGTTGGAGAACAGCATTAAAAAATGAAATCAACAGTTATATATCAAACATTTCATTCAATTTTAAGTCTTTCTGCTGACATAACAAAGTTAACCTGGGCATATTTTTAAAGGTGCTCATCCCCCAAGTTTAAGGAGATCTGTATAAGGAATTTTACTGATCGAGTTCCTGGATGTCAATGGAAGAAAAAAAATTACAATGAGACACTAAAATAAAAAATAAAATAAAATAAAATAAAAAAAAGGTAATTGACAAAACAGTGGTAGGTAAATTCAGCCATTATCATCACAGTTTTGTTTTGTTTTGTTTTGTTTCACACAGTAATGTAAAATCCATCCAGGTTAGTCAGCTGGCACCATGATCTCTTAGCCTCTCCCTCTCAAAGGTATTCAATTTCACAGGGCTCTTCTGCATAGCATTATACATTTAAGATTTGTATACTTAGCAGATGAACTAGGGAGGGGGCAACACTTATCCCAACATAACCCAAAGATCTTCTAACATAGACAGGTAGATGGGACCAGCTGGTATATGGGACCACCATAGTTCTGCCCTTATCTGACAGTGCAACACCAGACCATGGAATGCTAGTCCACCCCCTTGGTGTACTCAACATGTTCACACAAGTGGCCTGTACCAGGGAAGAGGAGAAGAAAGTGATCTCAGAAACAGTGAAAATGGAAGTTATGACTACCACGGAAACAATATCAAACCATCATCCAATTCATAGAACCCCGCTTCTCTGGTACTATCCTATATCCCTTTCAGATGGACAGTCTTGCAGAAGAATCAAGAAAAAACAAAAAACAGATGTAGAGTTCTAAGTCTGTCAAACCAAACTCAAACTCAAAGTTAAAGATGACATCAATAAAGCATTCATCTGCTACGAAGTCCAGATCATAACGTGAATTAAAAAAAAAAAAAAAAAAAAAAAAAAAAAAGTTTTTTTGGTATTTTATCCCAAATGTGGAGCAAAGGTTAAACTTTGACTGAACAACTATTGACCTATCACTAACATTAACATTTCAGCATGCCTAAGTATACTGATAAATGCTACATAAACAAAGACAAAATGAGAGTAACTACAGCCATTGGAAAATTATGAGAAACCAATTACAAACAATTTACTACAGCTTTCATGTTTCCTGGCCACCTAACTCCTAAGTACTTTAACTAAATCTGAGGCATGAGACAAAACACTAGTTTTTTTTTTGTGTGTGTGTTTTTTGTTTGTTTGTTTGTTTGTTTGTTTGTTTTTCACTGCTAAAAGATCAGAAGAAACAGCCTAACCATAAAAAAAAAGCAGCAGGCAGACATCATACCTGTAATATGGTATGGTCATATCCAATTTTTATTGGTAAGACAAGAGTTTAAAACCTATCCTCATTTAGAAATACCTGTCTATCAGAAGTCCCCAAACCTCTCATGAGAAGACTTAGAAATCATATAAGATAAGATATTGGCTCTAGTACATTCATTCTAACCTTCCTTAAGCTTTTATTTTCCAACTCCACTTAAAGTTAAAAATAAATAAATAAGGAAAATTATTTAACAGCCAATCACATACATAATCAATCACATACATTTCGAACCATACTTTTTGCTACATATTTTCTTAATATGTCTTTTGTTACCCGTACTGAGTGGTTAGGTTAAGAGATTCTTTAACAAGTTTGATAAAAGCCTATTCTTCTATAGAGCTGATTTCTTCCTTCATTATTGTTTCCCAGCTAATGTCTGAAGGTCAATAAAATTTTTCAGCACTTCAGAAATGCCATGTTTTTATGTATTGTAAAAGTTTTTTCAAGCTTCTGGGCTCTTGAGAATTCCTGGGTTCCTTCATTCTAGAAGAATAATACCAGCGCAACTTCAGAAAGCACAAGCTGCAAAAACTTTAAAGCAGCAGCTTTTTAGCAGGGTTCAGATTTTCTTAAAATTCCTCAGAAATTACCTGTTAAAATAAAAAATAAAAAATAATAATAGCAATAATAAAGATGTATATGGTAACATTAAAAAAAAAAAAAAAAAAAAAAAAAAAAAACACTTTCAATAAAATAGCTTTTCTTGAAGAAAAATCCTCCATTAAGTACCAGCTTTCAGTATCCATTAGCATGGAGCAAGAAATGGATTAAAAAACTTCACATAATTGCAAAGCTTAAAGTTTTTACTCCACTGTTTCAAGCAGTGTGGTATTTGCTTTCCATGTTAGTTTTATTTTCTCCCTTCCCTAACAGCTTTGCTGTGCAAAGGGTCTTTTTTTTGCGCCCATGGGAGGAGAAGGATTTGGGCTAAGTATGTATATTCAAACACATACATGTATTTTTATACGCAGTTAATTTTACATTGAAACACCCCTCTCTGCCTTTCCTTTCTGCAACAGGAATTACTGAGTGAAGTCAGCTGGCTTAGACTATACAAGAGGTCAGAGGAGACGATCACAGCAGTCCCACAAACCCTTAAGACCCTAACAACTGGGAGACAGTGGTAGTAAGAACATACGGTAATATTAACAACGAAGCTTAAGTTTAAACATGAAGGGAGACTGCATTATCCACACAAATAGGTCTCTCCACACTAGGGCTGAAGCAGGTCATTTGAATAAGCCTAAGGATGAGTTACAGTTGTTCATGCCAGTGTATTTTACAGACACAGATTACTGTGCTACTATCCTCATTCTGCCTCTTTAGAAATAGTGTATTTTAAACAAACAAATAACTGGTAGATTAAGTTGCATTATTAAAAGACATGTAATTTCAGGGTTTATTGAATAAACACTTCTGAAAGAAGAATGCACTCCCCTGTAAGCAACAGCTGGAGATGGAAAAGAAACAGCTGGGGGTTGTCAGCAGCTGGAGACAACAATCACTGATCAGTAACTAAAATTTCTCATATAGAAAGAAAACACTATCCTGAACACTGGAAACACTACACTGGCAAAAGGGTTAAAACTGCTTGATTGCATTATTATAGATTCAGAACACACCTATCATTGGTAATAGAGCAAGAACTGTCCAAAAAAACCCAAACCGGATTTGAGTCCAAAGCATACGCTAAGTTTTGGTCTAAAGACAGAACAGATGTGTTAACCCAGCACTATAGCAGTTGGAATGCAGTAATAAGTGGGCAGCTATCTACTTCTGTGGTAGACAGCTGTGAACTTTCTGTACCTTGCACTGTTACACAACTATGCACACACTTTGAAGTGTTTTCATGTATCTTCTGAGATCCTATTAAGTCTGCAGTATATCCTTTCAGTTTTGGGAAGGCAGTACACAGGTACAAGTGTCAGTATACAGAGATTAAAGTGCATAATCATAGTGGTTAAATCCCCATATCCAGGTACTTTTCTCTGTAATACAAAATCTATCTGTTATTCTAAGTGTAAATATTTTAGTATTCAAAACTTCTTGGAACAAAAAAAAAAAAAAGATCACTTCAGAAGAGGCCTCAGAATTATTCACTAAAATGGAAAATTGCTGAAAGAAACATATTTTCATTAAGTTTCTTTAATCAGAAACCACTTCATCATTTCTATAATCTAAAAGCTCTAGCCATAATTTGTTGCTGGGTCTCCAACCTGTTCTGTCAAGGGACAACACGATCCAAGGCTAAGTATCAGAGATTCCTACGTAAACAGCGGCTCTGTGTCAAGAAGATTTGAATTAGGATCTGAGAATATGAAATTAAGAAAATCAGTTTCTTATTAGCTTTATGGAGGACATCTAAATAATTTTACAACCCAAAAAGTGGAACAGAAATGGTTTGCTTGACACTCCTAACTTTTTATTCATGCCTTTTCAAACAGAACTATTGATGCTAACCTTTGAATACTGAATCCAAAAGTTAGATTATTCAATGAATAAACTACAAAAATTATTAATCCATACAGTCTTGCTAATGATAGTTGATGATGTGAAAAATACTTTTGCACAGCATGGATACTTTTATTTTAACCATTACTTATACAAAGCCTCAAAGAACACATGCTATATACATTGAATGTCTAGAAGTACAATGGATTTGAGCTTCACACTGGTGCATGGATCCCACACAAAAGTAATACTCAATAACCTCCACCAGAAGCATAGAAAGTATTTTGCAAAGTACAGTTTGTTACATATTGCAGGACTGAGTTTAGTCTGGAAAAACAGACAATTTGCTCTTTCCCAGGGAACAGCATGGCTAATAGCAACTATCTATATGGTTGTGTTGGGAAAAAAAAAAAAAAAAAAAAAAAAAAGGAGGTAACATTGTACACATCCTAAAACATAAAATCATCAAAAGCAAAAATAATTAAGTCAAAAATAAAGCTCTACTGTCCTTTCCTCCAATTTACCTAAAGATCTGGTAAGTGCTTGACTTTCATCAACCCAAAAGATCACAGCTTCTCTCCCCTAGCCTTTCCCCTCTCCCAAAAAACAAGTTCACACAAAGCTCAGCTACTTTTAAAGTTCATATTCATTACAATAGGGAAAAAAGATGTTTGAGAAACCGCTTAATGATCTCAGACTACTAAAGACTCAACCAATTTATACAGGTAACACAGCATTTCAACTTTGCTAATTCAAATTGGCTTGGAATTGCTCATTTCACTAAATACCTAGAAGCCTTTCAAAGTAATACACAAGATATAGTTTTTTCTTGTCTTTCAAGGAATAATGCCAAAAATAAACACTCAAAATATTCTTGGACTAGATCATAAACCAAGAATAGACACAAGAGAAAAATACTCTCTATGATTTCAGAGTCCTGTGAAAGGAGCAAAACAAGAATGGAAGAGGGATGTAATTTAAACAAACTAGCAGAAGCTGTGTTTGTTAAAGTTAGTTTTTCTATATTAATCTATGATGAATGCTAATTTGCAACTATAAGTTACAGAAAAATTATGAATTCATTCAGTTTTCTCAGCACTACTTTTCCAATTTGCTCTGTTCATTTTCCATGTTACTGAGATGCAATTAACATTCAAATTCCATTAAGCCAAATTCTGAACACCACAGTAAGCATTAGAGCAAAATCATACTGATGTGAGACAGGTATTCATACCTTTGCAATATTTCCATCCCCTTCCCTAACATCTTTTTAATACCCAAAAATTAACTCAAATCCTCTGTCATTGACATGCTAAAATACACAAATTGTTACTATTGTGGCAAATGTCATCTTTTAAAACCTAACCTGCTGGTGAAACTTTTTTTTTAAAAAAAAAAAGAAAAAAAGCTATTAAAAAATTACACCAACTTTCAATGGGAATAAAACAAACAAACAAACAAAAAAACAACACTAATAGGTTGCTGCTTTATACATTGGTAATTAATGGCAGAACTTTGTTTTCTTCCCTTCCCTGCTTCAACTGAAAGTCACCTCCTTCAGAAATTCTTCTAGGTGTGGTTCAAAACAGAATACAATCATATGCATGGGTCCCCCTAAATCATTTGAGGATAAACCATCAGACCAAATACAGACACAATCGGAGCATCCCAGAGGGCCAAACTCAAATAGCTGTGATTAGAAAGTGCAAGCTCATTTTGCAGAAGAACTTTACTATTTGGAAATTTATCTGTTCCAATCCAACCTGAAAAAGCAGCCGAATGATTTTCTCTGTATTGTTATGCAAAGTTGTACTGCAAAGTCTCCAAGTTACTATACTGTCACATTTTGGTATCTTCAAAGCATTGCCATCATGTAATATGCAACTCCATTTAATGCATAATGACATTAAATACTTAACGTTATGCAGTAAGACAGATGAAATATTCACATTGTCTTAACAATGTTAGAATAGATAATACACCTAATAATTAATAGCTAATGGAATAGTTAATACATCTAAGGGTTTTGGATATTTATATATGCATATATACATTTATCTGCGTGTGTGTGTGTGAATATATGCATATACAATATATATTATATATTTATGTTATACATATGTGTGGATATATATATCCATAAGTACACGTATATCTCCGAATTAATCCATACTACTCCACATAAATAGAAGTATTATAAATTTGGCAAGTTGTGTGTGTGTGTGTGTGATTCTGTGATTCAGATATTCCTCCCTCCCCTTGTGCCTCCCCACTGTCCACTCAGCCTTTATCAATATTCATCTCTTTTGCTCTCTAATGATAAGATTAGTTCCCTAAAGGCCTATAGTGGTTATAGTCTTTTTAAAACAGATAACTGGCTTTGCCATTAAGAGTCTTAGCTGTTGTGCTGTTAAGCAGAAGAGTTTATGGTCCAGTTCTTAACAAGGTATCAACTCTGACAGAGACATAAAGAAGCATTTGGGGGTGCTGTTCAGACAACCTTGCCAACAATGAAGTAGAAAGTTAAGTGAGAGAAGTCCTTCAAAAGAAGTTAATTTAGCTATAAGCTTGAGTTAAAGCCTTAATGAAGGAGTACATTAAGAAGAAATCTTAGATTAAATTAATTCAACCTCTGTAGAGACATGTTCACATTCATAGCTAGGCAAATCAAAGCAGGGAGGTAGATGTAGTACAAATTAAACAACAAAAAGAGCTCCAAAAAGTTCTCTAACCCAGAAAACTTCCAAAACCAGTGGGGGTGCAAACACATTATATTACCAAACATCAACCAATAAAAGGTCACCGTTAGGAGAACTGAGCTCCTAAAAGATATTTTTCTCTACCATTCTCTTCCTCTGTTTCTTCTCCCATTCCAAGTAGTTTTTCATCTCCTTCACATCACTCCCCTTCTCTTCTCATCTCCCATTTTTAACCTCCTCTGCAATTCTCCTCCTGCATCAAACCCTCTTTGTTAATCAATTCATCTAGCTTTCTTGTTCTAACTACACAGATATAGGATATCCACATAAGGGCTACTATAACAACAAATATGACAAGGGACACAAGTCCTACACACACTACTACTTGAACCAAGAAACTTTTAGATTTCATGGCTGAGATCCTCATTCACACCATGGATGAAGGAAGTTTTCCACTTCTCAATGCACTCTTGCTTCTGTCATTTATTTTTTTTGGCAAAACCCAGATTTCTTTTGTTTCAGGTCTTTCTCTTAAGCACCATATATGAAAAAATGCTATAAATGAAATAAAACAAAATTTAGAGTTAAGCTCTTTAAATTACACTATAAAAATATTGCAAGGACAAATAAATTTCAATCCTACATTAAAGTATTACTGGTATGCATAATTAAAATAAATGGCAAGCTTGAGGAAACCATTGTTATATACTGTTAAGACATGGACTGAAAGTATCACCTTATACAGGTACAAAATACATTTTTTTTCTTTGCTTGTTTGTTCTCATATATAGTTGTTGGTGGTTTTAGTTGTTTTGTTGATAGAGAACAAGCAATGATTTTGGATATTTACGAAGTTTCCAGTAATGCTTTTATAAATGTTATATACCTCTTAGGTATACACTAATGAAGCTACTGTCTAACACGAAATAGATTTCATTAAAAAGGTCTCTACCACAGAATCAGAGAATAAATTAGGAGATTTAGCTTTCATTAGGTTACAAACCATTTATTGAGACCACGATGCACAAAGGATATTACTTCTACTCCCATAAAACTTGAGCATTTAAATAGCATTACATAAGTTAATGCAATTAAGCCAAGATATAAACAGAATGGGAAAAAAAAAATCATTAGTAGCATAAATATTTTATTAAATAGATGTTTAGCTAGAATTTGTGAAGAAGTTAAAGACAGCAAAAAATCATTACATTCATTATTACCTATGGCTATTAAGATGACATTTTAACAAATGATCATTATTTCAAGTCTATCTTGAATGTAGAAATTAAAGATTCTCTCTTTAAAATATAAATTCCATTTCATACATTCAGATCCTTTGAGTTATATTCCTAGCATGCAAATTCTCATTAAATTAACATTTATCTACCTAACCCACCTCCCAAAGAAGTCATGTCTTAATTTCCAGAGGCAAGAGTGCTCTAAAACATCACAAATGTATGTTGAAAAGATCAGAAAACAGCAGTAGTTCAGAACGCTCAGTAGAAAAAAAAAATAATTCTACTACATTTTACTACATGAACACAATAAGATGCCCTTCACAGAAAAGGGCAGAAAGACACAAAGGCAAGAGAGGACATGTCAAAATCTGAGCCCAATACTGTTTTCTAACTTCAATTAATTTACTTCTAAAACCATATTCCATCTCATACTAAGAAACATCACCATTACTATAAGCCCTCAAGGTACGTGAACACAAGACAGAAAAGAAACCTTAAGAGCTCAGGTTGCAAAGTGTCTGGGAAAAGAACTGAAGTCAGATAAAAGGCAAAGAAAAACCATAAGAAAACCCCTGCAGGTATTTGGAATGGCCATTTCCTTAGAAGACTTCTTCCTATCCTCTAGTAATAACTTCTTCATATCAACAATCTTTTTTGCTTGCAAAGAAGTTTTGCATTCTACTTACCTAACTGTGGTTATTACCAGTTACATTCCTCATGGAATTTTCAAAAGATTAGTTCTCAGATGGGAATGATTATTTATATGATTACATAAACAATACTGCAGTTTGCCTAGGTACTAACTACTAAATCAAATATAAACTTGCAACTCAAGTATCATAGTTTTGCTGTAGTCTCAACAGAAAGGGAGGATTGTTTACATGCTTAGAGAGCAAGATTTACCACATGAACAGGGTTTTGCTCTAACTCAGATGAATAGACATTAAAATACAATCTTTCCCAGCTTCATGAGGTGACATTCACCCAGTAAAACAATCTGGAGTGGTTAAATGAATGATGATGATGATGATGACTATTATTATTATTATTATTAATATTAATGCAATGACTTTCAGTACTGACAATACGTTATTCAAAGCTGCTGGAGCACCTTTAAAACTAGGCTTTACTAGTTCTCAGAAAGGTCCCAAATTCAGCCTTCCTAAACAAAACTCGCTGATAAAAAAGTTCTGTCCCCCTCCTCCATCCCTCCCCTAATGACTAAATTTGGTGAAGCAAGCAACTTCTTTTGTAATTTAATGTTCCCCTTTTGTAATTTAATGTCCCCCAGTTTGTAATGCCAAAGGGACAGCAGACAGTTTTTCTGAAAGACATAAGGAAGACTGGATCACCAATTTACTGGATGAACAAAAAAAGGCTTTTGAGATCAAAGGTCTACTGTAGGAAAGTAAACAGTAAAGATAAGTTCTGGGAGATGTTCCTTCCTTCTCTCTCTACTAAACTTTGATGCTAACATTGCTTTAGCACACTGAGTAGAATTGATTAAATGAAGAATTAACTATTATAGGCCATGATACATGTATGTCATCCCGCAGAGGGGCAGCTAGCGACAGTAATATTGTTTCCCTAAATACTAAGTTCTGAGTTCAGAGTATTGGATGTAAAGATTTTAAGAAAAAGTGAGACGTGTTAAGGTTCTTACAAAAAAAAAATAAATCACTGAATCCAGTGGACTCCAGGACCCAGAGGATTCCTCCATTCTACATGCTGAAGTCCAACGTGATATAGTCTCACACCAGCTTTCCTGTCCTTGTCCCATGGGTGCAGCTGCTCGTCCTCCTTGCAGTCAGAGGCAAGACTGAGCACTCATTACAGAGAGACATGTTCAAACACACTCGCAATACAACAACAGCCACACAAAGAGAGATGTGTCCCTACCAACACACATGTAAACACCAACAACGCTTACTTTAACACTACAAATAAGACTTGCTCCTCTTCAGCTGATTAGGGTTGAAGTTCATTTGTGGAAAAAAAAAAAATATACATTTCTGTCTCACTTGGTTCACAGGCATACATGTCTCAAACATCATCAGAGACTCCACATCCATTTGATATCCATCCTTAGACTCTGGGTGCCTTAGTCACTGCTTCAGACCTTGAGTCTTTTCAGATGCCAGTTTGGCATTTTCAAGCTCATTGCATATGCATAAAACAGAACTGCAGCTCAGTAGGAAAGGGAAACCTGGAGAGGTTAGTCGCTGACACCTAGGCCTACAAGCCCTGTGATCCACGGCTACTTCTTCAGTAGTACACCTTTAAACACAGACACATAGTCCCTCCAATTGCTGGTATTTAGAACCTTCACCACACATGCATGTTACATGGAAAACAAGAACAAGTTTTATTAAGAAGATAGGGTAGTGCTGGTCACTGCAGTGACAAGGTGCTAGGTTCAGTCAGCCAAACATACTAACCAATAGGTGCTTACATGTGGCTAGGCCCTTATCCTCTTCTCTCCATTTTCTTATGCTTGTATTTCCCCCAGACCCATAAAACACACTCCCAGCCCTCCCTTTCCCTTTTTCCACCACGTTTGTCTCCTCCTAGCCAATTTGTCCCTAACTCCTGTTTCCATATTAGTCCCAGTTTGGCTTCATCCATGTTAAAATCTGGAACTTCTGATACTATTACCTATCATAGAATCATAGAATATTCCGAGTTGGAAGGGACCCGTAAGGATCATCAAGTCCAACTCCTGACACCACACAGGTCTACCCAAAAGTTTAGACCATGTGACTAGGTGCACAGTCCAAACACTTCTTAAATTCAGACAGGCTTGGTGCAGTGACTACTTCCCCAGGGAGCCTGTTCCTGTGTGCAACCACCCTCTCTGTGAAGAACCTCTTCCTGATGTCCAGCCTAAACATCCCCTGCCTCAGCTTAACACCATTCATGCAGGTCCTACCACTGGTGTTTACAGAGAATAGGTGACCTGCCTCTCCACACCCCCTCGCAAGGAAGTTGTAGATTGTGATGAGTTCCCCCCTCAACCTCCTCTTCTCCAAGCTGAACAGGCCCAGTGAATTCAGCCACCATTCCTCATATGTCTTCCCCTCTAGGCCTTTCATCATCTTTGTCGCCCTCCTCTGGGCACTCTCCAACAGTTTAATGTTCTTGTACAGTGGTACCCAGAACTGCACACAGTACTCAAGGTGAGGCCGCACCAGCACAGATTAGAGCAGGACAATGACTTCCCTCGACCGACTAGCAATGCCATGCTTGATACATCCCAGGATACGGTTGGCCATCCTAGCTGCCAGGGCACACTGCTGGCTCATATTCAACTTGCTGTCAACCACAACCCCCAGATCCCTCTCTGCAGAGCTGCTGAACAGCATCTCATTGCCCAGTCTGTACGTATAGCCAGGGTTGCCCTGTCCCAGGTGAAGGACCCGGCACTTGCTTTGTTAAACTTCATGTAGTTGGTGATTGCCCAGCTCTCCAATCTGTCCAAACCTCTCTACCTACGTCATCTCTATCTTACATGGCAATACTGATAAACTTATTTATTATTCCCCTCCAACTGTTGCCAAAACTCAGCAATAGCTTACATATCCAAAACCCAACCATTCCTCATGGCAGTACCTATGTCAACTTCTCAACTATGTTTTTTCCCCCCCTCCACATTGAGCAGTCTCACGTCATATCCAGTGGTTTCTCACAGTCCATTCCGTTAGCTGTCCCTCAAGACCAGGACCTAGTCTTTTGCCCACATATTTTTAGCGGTATATACAAACATCTGCCTCCAAGACTATAAGCTGCTTTCAACTCATCTCCAATGACTCTAAGAACACTGCCACCCTGCGAGTTAGTGAGCATGTTTCCCTTTCACTCCTACAAGTTCTTTCACCAAAACTGAAGAGCTACGTCTTTCCTGATAACAGTTACTTCTACTCTTGGTGGATGGAAATTACAGTGGACTAATGCAATAGCTGTTAAGAGGTTGGAAAAGCTTTGTTAGTTGAGCACAGAGAAGCATACGAATGAAGTAATAGTGTTGCCTGTAAGAGAACAGTTGCTAGGGTACTGCTATTCTGGACTTGGGAGTTCATTTACACATTGCTTTTCTATACAAAATTAGTGAGCTGATCTCAACAAGAAGTCTCAGAGGAAAAGCTTTGTATTTTTGGCAAGGTCATGCTCCCATGTTTTAACAATAGGCTAAAGCCTCAAGAAAATGAATATGTTTGAAGTCCCTTTTATGTTGCCAGAACAGCATATTGGGAATTTAATGCAAGTGAAAGTTGCATTACTTTTTGATTAATATTGCTGCCATGGTTACAAGTCTCTTGTCTGGCACAGAAATTCATCAATCATTACATCTGTCTCCTCAAATTAAATTAAATATATTAGGCATGAAACAAAACAAACAGCACAACGACAAAAACAAAAACAACTATAAGGGGCTTAAATAAGAAAATTTAGGTCAGAGGTTGGACTGAGTGATCTTGGAGGTCTCTTCCAACCTTAATGATTCTGTGAAAAACAGAGTGAAATTCAAGACCCAAAAAGGCAGCAATGCCTACCACACAAGAGCTTGCCAGGGGCTACTACTGCTGAACACATCCTACGTTCTGTTTTGTAAAATACAAGTGTTTTCTCCAAAAGTAAATATCCATTAATAGATTAGCAAAATTCTTCTCTATTAAAGCTCAGTGAGGTCATCTTATGCAGTATATGGTATTTATTAGTTTGGGCTGGAGTCCAGCAATGACAAGTGCAGGACAGCCAAGTAATGGAGTATCTATTGACTGGGCCCCTGAAACCTTTACATGATGTTTAAACCCACAAAAGGAACTCAATTTCAATCCATCCAAATGAAATCATAACTTACGTTTTAAACCACAGACTCCTGGGGAATTAATCTGCCAGCAAAAACAGCATAAACATGCCTGCTTGCTGATAGGCCCATTATCCTAATACCAACTGAAAATGCTTGTAATCATTTATCCATACCCAGACAGATGTCTGAACTTGTCCACTAAAATTTGAAGACAGACAGGACCAATGGTCTCCTTGTATTACTTTTATTATTTATTTTTTTATAGCTACTAGCAAGCAGCCCAGGAGAGTTTCAAAATACCAAAAGTATTGTGGAGATCCTCACCAGGAGCAATACCTTCCCATGAGTCTGCTACAGAAACATGGATTTTCTGTAACAAAAGAAAAAAAAATCTCCAACTAGATGTTCTGACAGAGCTTCTCTTGTAAAAACTGTTCTAAAAGCCATTAAGTATGAAATATGGATGAAATACAAATACACATGGTACTGATATACACATTTGGAAGAGAAATTAGGAAAAAAATAGCTCATTATCAAATTCCTTTGAGACTTGGAATCTGACCTTGTATATCAAACTTCAACTGAAATAATTTTTAATACAACCAAAGTTATAAACTTCAGAAGCCAAAAGCTGTAATGAAAACACTGAGTGACCTGTACTACAGCAGCAAACACAGCTATAATTTAATTTCCCCTATGATTCAGAAATGAGTCTAATTTCTTACCCTTAATGGCATTCTACACTGACCATTTAAAGCCTACTTATTAGATACTATATAGCAAGATACACTAAAAAGAATTTACCAATTAAATAGAATCATCTTATCTCTTTAACCTTTTTTTTGCTCTGTCCCTGTTGTGAACTGACAAAATTTTCTTTCCCCATGAAGCTCTTTATATTTTCTAAAGCAGGTGTTGCCTCTTCTTAAAACCAGTCAGATCTTGAGGTCAAGAAAGGGAGGGTGATTGCACTTTCAAATACTGAGTACACAAATTAGTTGGAGAATTGAGTTGAATTGGACTTGATTTTTTTCCTAGAATTAAAACAGAAGTGATTATTGAAGCTTAGCCGTTCTTAGTGTTGGTAATTATTCACAGTGGTAGACATGACTTGAAAAGTAGTTTTGTTTTGAAAGCATATCCTTGCAGTTTATCATGCTAATGCTAACAAAAACACCAAGGCATATTCAACTGAGTCTGTAAATTCCTGCAGACTGGTGTCCCACTGAGCTCCTATTCAGGTTTCACCAGAACCACCCAGGTGGCAACCGACCATTCCTCACCTTCAGAATCCACCTGCAGGTGGTCCACAACTCCATGTCTGGTTGGATGATTAACTCTTCATGCAGTGGTTCACAAAGTAACTCTCTCACAAAAAAAAGTCTACCTTTCTTATGCTTCCACTTCCTTGTTGCACCTGCACAGAGATGCTCATGCCATAATAAGAAATTATAATTTTGATTTAGTTTTCAGTATCAATTAAATGGTTTGTAAAGCTAGTCTGGATCAGTCTTGTTATTGAAACAGCTTTTTATGAATTTTGGATCCTCCTTCTTGACATTTTTGGTAAACAGCAATTTAAATATGAGCTAGCAGCATGCTGTGACAGCCTAAAGGGCCAGCCATATCCTGGGTTGCATCAGGCACAGCAAGGCCAGCTGGCTGAGGGAAGGAATTGTCCTGCGCTGCTCCAGTCCAGCCACACCTCAAGTACTGTGTGCACTTTTGGGCACCAAAAGATAAGAAAGATATACAACTATTATAGAGTGTCCAGAGGAGGCCTACAAAGATTGTGAAGGGTCCAGAGGGGAAGATGTATGAGGAGTGGCTGAGGTCCCTTGGTTTGTTCATCCCGGAGGGATGAACAGGCTGAAGGGAGGCCTCATGGTGGCCTGCAGCTTCCTCACAAGGGGAGTGGAGGGGCAGGCGCTGAGTTCTGCTCTCTGGGGACAGCGACAGGACCCGAGGGAATGGCATGGAGCTGGGACAGGGACAGTTCAGGGTGGGTGTTAGGAAAAGGTTCTTCACCAAGATGGTGGTCAGGCACTGGGACAGGGTCCCTGGGGAAGCAGTCACAGCAGTAACCCCACTGGTGTTCAAGATGCATTTTGACGAGACTCCCAAATATATGATTTGCTTTTTGAGTGGTCCTATGTCGAGCCAGGGGTTGGGTCCATGATCCCTGTGGGTCCCTTCCAACTCAGGATAGTCTATGATTTTATTATTTTGCAAATACAAGAGTAAGAGATAAAAATAACCATAGAATGGTTTCGGGTAGGAAGAGACTTTAAAGGTCATGTAGTTCCAAACCCCCTGCCACAGGGGGTTCCACTAGACCAAGCTACTCAAAGCCCCATCCAACCTGGCCTTAAAGACTTCCAGAAAGGGGTCATCCATAACCTCTCTTGGCCACCAATTCCACTGCCTCATTATAGTGAAGAAATTCTTCCTAATATATTCCTAAATCTACTTTTTTAGTTTGAAGCCTTGTCGCACTGCTACACTTCCTGATAAATGGTCCCTCTCCAGCTACCTGAAGCACCTTTAGGTACTGAAGGCCAATATAAGGTCTCCACAGAGTTTTCTCTTCTGCAGGATGAACAACCCCAGCTCTCTCAGCCTTCATAGGAGAGGTGCTCCAGCCCCCTTGATCATTCCCGTGGCCCTCCTCTGGACTTGCTCTCACAGGTCCCTGTCCTTCTTGTGATGGAGCCCCCAGAGCTGGATGCAGTGCTCCATGAGGGGTCTCATGAGAGCAGAGCAGAGCACCTCCTTCACCCTGCTGGTCATGCTTCTTCTGATGTAGGATAGTGTCCCTTTTAAAACATTCTGTTTTTATAAGGAAAAACAGACATGCCCTGTATAGAGTTGTGTTTATTTTAATCTCCCAAAGTGCAACTAACTAAAGGATGCCAAAGAGGTGAGTACTGCAGCATGTACCTTTCCTGTCACCAACCTGAACTATACAGAGCTTCAAATCTAGCCACTTTGTCCAAGTGGAAAGTAGAACTTCCTGCATGTTTTGATCAATTGCTGTTTTTGTAGACCTAAAAGCATTTGAAATTTCATCAAAAGTTCTGGTTGAATTTTCAAAAAACTTTTTTTAAAAAACAAAATATTTATCTTTTTTTTTTTTGTTTTCCCCATCAGAACTAACTTTCCAAATGCATATGTGCAAGGTGCACTCCTGCCTATGGTCAAATGCTAGTACAACCTCTACTGAAAATTGACATGAAGGACCTGGGAGCTGTGGGAGAACCACAGGCTGCAAATGCTGTGATGATGAAAGAAACTTCATTGAATAAAAGGGAAAATAAACAAAGTAGCTGCCTGCATGGTGGCAGGGCCAGACTTGCATTTAAAAAGACCTGTTTTTGAAGTTCATTTTCATCAGTTTCTCTAGTAAACCAACAAGCAAAAAAAAATATTTTTTTTTCCAGTTTCTATTTGAATAGAACCTGGTTGAGTTTAAGAGCCTTCTAATCTTCTTTGGGAGCCCACATCACGATCCTATTGCAGCCATTGAACAGGAGGAAGGAGATCTGTGTTACATGGAGATCTGGTGTGATCTGGTATGACTGCTCTTTAGAGTTGTTAGATAAAATGCTGGGCTGGGATTCTAAATACAATTAAATTCCTGACACTGCCTGGACTTAAGGTCACTCATTGTGCATCAAATCCCTGGCTGCAGAAACATGACAGCATTTCCATCTTCCTGAGAGGTACAGTAGAGATGAAAGATACAAGAATGGGCAATGGAAGAAAGCAGATAACATTAACTCTTCACAGCATCAATGGTGTTGCAAGGTTGTTATAGTATGGAACTGTAATGCTTTGGTGCTCATTATGCAGGCACAGTATTCTCATTCATATCTGATATTCCATGGCTGAAAATGTAGGAACAACAAAAAGGAATGTTTAAGACTGACAATAGCTACAAACATTGACTAATTTACACCTTAGTGTAAATGTCTGACAACACGGTAGGTATACCTGCACCATCTAGAGTCACCACATAACATACAAACATCAGATCATATTTATCACCAGTCTGATCTCTCATGACCCACAAAACTCCCTTTTCAGAACAAATCCACACATTTTATATTTCTTTTTCAGAAAGTATGAAGAAAATATTTCATAGTCCAAGTGCTTTCTTAAAAAAGTAAATATCAATAATGCAATTGCAAGCTCAGTATCGGAAATGAAATGATGCAGTTCATATGTTCCAGTGTTTTAATATATGCACAAGGACTCATACACAGAGAAGCAAAAAGTTGGAGTAATTTGCCAAAATTCTAGTAACAGGTTAGCATACCTTATATCATATAAGGGTTGCATCAACAAAAATGCATCTTAACTGAATTGTATCACTAGGACATAGTGGAAGTGCTTAGGCCACTTTCGAGTTATTTTTAGTCCAGGTTTTTATTTTGCTAAATAGGTTCAACTGCTCCTTTTTTAGCTCCAGGGTGTCTCATAATGAGCAGCATAGCTATTATTAAATGATGTTTTAGCTTTCTCTAGCTCCTGTTTTCTCCCTTTGTGAAAGCATTAACAATTTCCATCTCAGAACACTAAAAATATTAGGCAAGATACCTGGAGGGATGGTGCACAATCTTTCTACATAAACTACATTTATCTGTGACTGTTAAGGTCTGTTCTTCCCTTACCCAGATAGCTGTATCCTCTAACTATACCTGGGTTTATGATTTTTATTTCCCCTCTAGGCAAGGGCATTCTCTTTCATTTCATTTTCATTGTCAGCTGAATATGAGCCAGCAGTGTGCTCAGGTGGCCAAGAAGGCCAATGGCATCCTGGCTTGCATAAGAAACAGTGTGACCAGCAGGGCTAGGGAGGTGATCGTCCCTCTGTACTCGGCTCTGGTGAGGCCGCACCTCGAGTACTGTGTTCAGTTTTGGGCCCCTCGCTACAAGAAGGACATGGAGGTGCTTGAGCGGGTTCAGAGAAGGGCAACGAAGCTGGTGAGGGATTTGGAGAACAAGTCCTACGAGGAGCGGCTGAGGGAGCTGGGCTTGTTCAGGCTGGAGAAAAGGAGGCTCAGGGGTGACCTTATTGCTCTCTACAGATACCTTAAAGGAGGCTGTAGTGAGGTGGGGGTTGGTCTATTCTCCCACGTGCCTGGTGACAGGACGAGGGGGAATGGGCTAAAGTTGAGCCAGGGGAGTTTTAGGTTGGATGTTAGAAAGAACTTCTTTACCGAAAGGGTTGTTAGACATTGGAACAGGCTGCCCAGGGAAGTGGTGGAGTCACCATCCCTGGAAGTCTTTAAGAAACATTTAGATGCAGAGCTTAGTGATCTGGTTTAGTGGGGATTGTTAGCGTTAGGTCAGAGGTTGGACTCAATGATCTTGAGGTCTCTTCCAACCTAGAAATTCTGTGATTCATTTGAGTTTAAAAAATAAACAAACACCCCACACTTAGTCTAACTACTTATACAAAAAATAATCTTAGAAATCTTTAAGACAATGTGCAAGACTATCAAAGAGGAAGACAATTTTATGAAAGGACAATGCTCAGGTGCAGATGAAACTGTCAAGGGAGGTGAAAGTAACAAATGTTCTCCTGACCACCTGTGTTGACTTTAGCTATAGTACCAAAGTCACCTTGCCCGGCAGATGCTAGGAATGGTACCATCCACAACTGAGGATGAAAAAAGGAATCTAATTGTTGCTATGATACCTCCCCAAGTCAAAAAGCAATAACTTATTACTTCTTTGTCTAAACTACAGAAGTTAGAACTTTGTTGTTGTTAAAATAAGAATAATTTACTGTCAATTAAAATATAGCATTACAGTAAGAAATTACAATAACAAAAACATCTCCCCACACACCTTCTCTTCTTAGGCTCAGCTTCCCTCCTTCATTCCCAACTTTTCTACCTCCTGTGGAATAGGGGCTGGGATCAGTCCTTAACAGCTCTTCTCCGCTGCTTTTTCCTCTTAGCTCTTTTGCCCTGCCCCACCGTAGATCCCTTCACAGGCTAAAAACCTTCAAGACAAACCTGCTTCAGCATGGACACTCCATGAACCAGAGTTCCTTCAGAGAACATCCATGCACTCCAGCACAGGGTGCTCCACAAGCTGCAGTATGGATATCTTATTCACTTATAAAAATATTGTATTTAAATTGTAGTTTCTCCACAGAGATTAAGCTAACGGTGCAGGTACACCTACTGTGCTGTCAGAAAACATGTGACTATTTAGTTTATTTTCCTTGCATGAGATACAAAAATCTGAAGTGTGTTTTTGTGTACTCAGAGTGTCTCTGGAAATTCAAAATAAGATTAAGGCACTGATGATCAACTCCAGATTGAATACATATGCATCAATGGAACATAAAATGAAAAAAAAAATTGCCCATATCAATTCCTTTGTTCCAAAATCTGCAATAAAGACCTGATAAAACACCAATGAGAAGTCTTCAGGAAAAACAAAATTCTCTCTTCAAACGGGATATGATTATTTTCTCCATGCCTCAGTGGCAAGTAAGATTGTAGCAAAGCTCTCCTAAATACACTGATTTATGCAACTGCATAGTATATCTACAGGAACAGTATATTACCAAGCCCACTGAATGAGAACACTTATTCTGCTTATCAAATAGCTGAAAACATCAATTCAAGACATCTATTGTATATACAAAGCAGCAGCAATAAGAAGTCAACAACAGAATACAGGCAGAAATTTTTTTGACACCCAATACCGATGACAATCACACATTATGGAAGATAAATTCTTCCTCTTAAAAACTACTAACCTTAGCAGAACTCAGGTAAAGTTTGTCCCCGTATATGCTCAATTTAAGTATGATAGGATCATTCATATTTACACATGTGTTTATATGTACTCTGAATAAGCCTATATTGCAAGATAAAAAGAAAAGGATTCAAAATTTCTCACTGATTTGAAAACCCTAGATAAAACTCACTTAAAGATCTAGAGGTCTGTGAATCAAATCCAACTTATGAGAAATTCAAACTTGCTTTTTACATACAACTGTAAGTCATAAGGTCAAAACCATAAAAGAAATGTCAATTAAAATAACTGTAGCAGAATTAACTAGAATTGCTTTACGGTGTAGTGCATTATTTAGAAAAAAAAAAAGGGTTGAATTGGAATTCAGTGGTATATTTAGTCAAAGTGAGCCATGATGTAATGGGTGCATCAATGCAGTGGAAAATTCACATAGAAGCTTCCGCTTATAGTTTTGGGGGATAATTCTTCTTCCAAACAACCTCAGTCCACAGCATTCCCATATTCAAAATAAGAAATGAATAGCAGGAGTTCTAAAAATAATTTCTTTCAACTTCAGAAGAAATTTGCAATCAACTGAACCAATGAGTAAGATCAGCTAAGATGCAAGTTGGATGATAAAGAATTAAAAGAACTTAAAATGGGGAAGTCAGGTGTCAATATTTCTTTCTTCAGCATTGAGATAAAATTATTCAGTAGGAAGATTCAAAATCCATTACTAGCACTTAAAATAGGCTTCTATATAATCTTTTAAACAAATGTGGAAAGATCTTCCTGTTTATAACAAGATAATAGTATAACAAGCAAGTAAAAGGTAAGCTAAAATGAGTATGACCCCTTTGGAAACTTTCTGGTGTTTCACTTTGACATCAGCATCTCCATTGTCACAAGATCGTAGTCGAGTGGTTATATGTCCACCACATTTTGCCCCTACAGTAGCCACTTGTTGCTCTCAGGAAAAATACCTGACTCCACAAACTACTAGAAGTACTGGTTAAACAGTCAATACTCCAAAGATGTATTTATTTATTTAAGCCTCAGGTCAGTTTGGAATGTCCAAACTCATTAACATAGTTAATGTTAGTTAACTAGAAGCTCTGTGTCTTGCTTTGCAGATTTTAAATGCAGGAATCACTCAATTTCAGAAAGCAATTCAGGTTTCAGGAAGCATCTTTTTCTCTCTCCCCCTGCATTAGCTGATTAAGAAATAAGGAATGAATTGGCCTTAGCAGAGCACCCTGGTCTTAAGCCAGTGTGCTGGGTGTGGCTTGGATAGCTAGTTTTTCTTCACAGCAGCCTGTATGGTGTTATGTTTTGGATCTGTCATTAAAACAGCATTGATAACACTTTTTTTTTTTTTTTTTGAAACAATTGCTGATCAGTGCTTGTACAGCATTAAGGCTGGAGGTGCCCAAGAAACTGGGAATGAACAACTGTGACAGCTGACCCAAACTGACTGAATACATCTGGCTTGTACTCCATATCATGCTCAGCAATGAAAGCTTCCAGAAAGGAGGATGCAGGAACGTTCACGGTTATGGCATATCTTGCCAAGCAACCATTCTGAGGCCTTGCCAAGAAGTGGCTAGACAGCTGCCTGCCAAGGGGTAGTCGTAAATAAACTGATTTTGCTTTGCTTGTGCACAGTTTGCTTGCTTCACCTGTTCCACTGTCTTTATCTAAACCCACAAGTTTTCTTTTGTCCTTCTGACTCTCTCCTGAATCCTGCTGATTGGGTGGGAGCTTAACTGCTGACCAGCATCAACCCACCACAGCCACTTAAATCGTTCTCTGGAGGATTGATCCTCTCTACTGACTGACTGACTGAGGCATCCAATTTAAGAGCTCAGTGGGAGAAACCTCAAATCTTCAAATTATACTTTTTTTGTTTGTTTGTTTCAATACTACCACACACTCAATTCCACAACAGACTTGTTCACTTAAACAAAAAAAACATACCCACTGCATTTCTGGAGAGCTACCAAACAGGCAGGTTTTGTGTTTTTATTTATTTATTTATTATAATTACTTCTTCAGAAAACATTAAGCTATTTTTAAAGTGATAGCAGGGTAAGAGGGGAAAAAAAAAAAAAAAAAGGTAAGGCATTGAGGAGTACAAATGAGGTTTGCATCACTGTAACTAGCCAACACCTCAGCACAGACTCTTGCATAGTCCATACTGGCTTATACCAGAGTGTTTCAAAAGGCATGGCTCCACACAACTGGGAGTAAAGGCTCTGTGAAGTCACTTTTCCTCTGTATTGACTGAAGAATACACTTTATTAAGTAATAAGACACTGCCTGTTTACTTAGTCTCATATGTCCACATCAATCTCTCACACAAATTAATGCTTTCCTTTAATCCATCTATAAACATTGTTTTCTTAATGCTAACAAATACTAAATGACCAAGGCTTAGTAGTTCTGCTAGATGTAAAGACTTCAACAGTACTTTGGAGTAGGTGATCTTAATAAAAAATGACAGCAACATACTTTCATTAGATGAATATTTCTATTCCTCTATTATTTCACCAATATTTATGTAGATGAAAGGTAAAATACTCTATGAAAGGCATAGACTTTCTACTTCCTTTCCAGTTATCAATCAAGAAGATATAACTGAATTATTGCTGGCATCTTATTGAAAAGTTTGAATAATTTAAATATCTCTGTACATCCTCCTTAATATATCCTTCAAAAGAAGTTAAAAAGATCTACTTCTCAGTCCTCTTCCACTCTTACAACATAGGTTAAGTCGATAAAATGTTAAAAAGTGACTCAGACTACTTCCACAAAATAAAGAAAAATATAGCTTTTAAATAGTCTGTATTCACTTTTACATGAAATCAAGTTTCATTGTCACTTAAAAAACAAACAAACAAACAAACAAACAAACAAACAAAAAACCACAAGGTGCTAGTGGTTTTGGTCCTGCAAAATCAAATCCTCATTTCCTTCATTAGAGCAGAATTATTTTACTTAATCAGAAGTTCTACTAGCTTCAGTAGAAGTACAAATGGACCTCAGTGAAAACACAGAATCACAGAATCACAGAATTTTCTAGGTTGGAAGAGACCTCAAGGTCATCGAGTCCAACCTCCAACCTAACGCTAACAGCCCTCCACTAAACCATATCCCTAAGCTCTACAAAAACACCAAAATTTGTCTGTTAAATCTGGAAAAGGAAAAAAAAATGTACAGAATTCTTCAAAGCGCAGGGAAGACGCTCAAGGGACAAACATGGAGCATACGGCCTATCTGCCTACTACCTGTATCCAGCTAACACAGAAACTTGCAGTGGAAAGTTATGAGACTTTAGTTAAAGAGACAGTCTAAAACATAGCTTCTCTAGCCACAGAAAGATGCAATTTTAACTTTCAAGAACATTATAATATAGTACAGAATTAAAGAAATAGGTTTTGTCATCCAACTCACAGGAGAGTACATTTTAAAGCACATACCATAGCAAGTAGTATAAAAACACAGAATAAGAACATTACGATAATTTCACTACAAGAGTTTTGAAAAACTGATAATGCATCACATGCCACGATATAGCTTTTTGACTCTTGTGGGAAAATGATTGCTCTTTTAAGAATGGGCAGTTCCTTTTCACTAATCACATCCTGCAGTTATTCTCCGTACAATATGCAAAAGCCAGAACTGTAAAAAGCTTTTCACACCTTTTGCTTCTGTAGCTTTTTGGAATGTATGCTGTACTATCTACAGCAACCAGCTGTGCTCACATTGGATATCCTCAGCTAAGCAGGATCAGATTTTGGCAGTGCTATTATTAACTGCAAGTATTTGTTTATTTCCTTAGTGCCAATTATGCCCTGTTGGGACTGCCAATGACACACAGTGATTCACGAGGCAGAGTTAATAAATAAGCTTATATCAGCGACAAATATTCCATCAAGTTGCAAGAAAGCACTGTATTTAAGATTAGCTATTTTTCAAAAGGTTACAGCTAACTTCTGGACAACAGGATTTTATTTCTTTTTTAATAAAGTTATTTAGGCCTCTAACTTTCACATTAGCTGTGGATGTGGAATAATTAAAAAACAGCTCTCAAATTTCACCAGACCATTGCTCATTTACAGTTAAAGGAATACCCTTGCTTCTTGTTCAGCATGAACGTGTCTTTTAGCTTACTGATTCAGAACCTGATGCAAAAATACTTTTTCTTTTCGTGTCTACAAGACTATAGGGCTATCTGCAATAGTAGTTTAACTTCATAAAGCTCAGCCATGGACAACCAGACCTAAACTTGAAGATAGTCAAGAAAAAAATAGCATAGAAGTCCACCATTCTGTATTAAATTGGAATAACATCAGTGAAATGGATGGGAATAAGAACAGGTAAATCACAGATATCATCATAAAAATGATAATAGCAGCAAGTATTGAATTAAATTTCTGGCTTGCAGCGTTCACTTCAGAGCAAAGCAGAAGTGCTAAGGTGGTACTGGAAGAGTTGTCCTTCATCCTCAGATAATTCTATGCCAAGGAATTTGGGGGAAAAAAAAGATGAAGTCTGTTTCAAGATCAACCAGTCTCAAGTGTTTAGATAGTAGTGCAATTTGTCTTTTCCCTGTAAAACCACAAATTGCTTAACAGGACAGGATGTTACCCATAAAGTACATTTTAATTGTTAGATATTAACAATTTGTCAAGCGTACAATTGCATCCAACTCTCCTTTTGTCATACACACAGCTTAGGAAAAGTCTCAAGATCTGAATTTTTCTTCCTGAGATCAGCAGTATAAAGACTCAGATCTGCTCTAGTCTCTATGCTCTAATTAGTATAAAAAAAAAAAGTAACCCTATTACTAAATTTGTAACTTGGGCAAAGGTCATATACTAATGTAGAAAAAAACACAAACAAAACAAAAACAAACAAACAAACAAAAATAACCCTACATGGTGGAAATTTTGATTACACTATTTGGGGAAAACATACTAGCTATCATTCAGGGGAGACATACAGTGGGATGGAAGGTGGCATACCAGATAGCCTGACCTCTCAGCAGTTCTGTTCTAAAAGGAGAGTTCTGCCCACATGAACAAGAGTTCATTCCAACCACAGGAAGGACCTAGAATTCAAGGACCTAGAAACCAGGACGATTTAGAACCAACGTAACCACAGAGAAGTAGGTGACAAATCATTAACAATGTGAAACAATTCTTCCCCTTTTATTTGGGAAACCAACTTAAGCCTGAACAAATACTGTATATCATGAACCATGGCAGGACCCCAGATCTCCACAGTTCTCCAGCTGTAGAAATCTGCTTGTTCTCATTAGCTTCTTAACCCACATTAGAAAGTATTGAAGCTAATAATCTAGTAAGAAAATCAATGTTCTTTGAGACACAATCAGAAAATAAATGGTCAGTGATAAAGGGAATTACTTGCAACTCCAAGGTTCCAAAGTTGATCTAAATCTTCATTGTGCTTTCCACCCAATTTCAAATAAAGTTAAGAAAATATGCTTTAAAAAGAACTCACTGTCAGTCCCCGTAAAACAGTTTTTTGTTTTTGTTTTTGTTTTTGTTTTTGTTTTTTCTTACTGTGTTTACATTTATATACTTACAGGAAAGGGAAAGCTCTAAAGAATTCTATTTTGGGGAGATTATCTGTTTCATAAAATATCATCTGCACTGGATATTTACTCAATCCTTTATAAGATGAAATTTGGCAGCTGAATATTATGTATGACAGACTTCTTTCACACCATCTGTTATCTGCAGCAAATCAGAAAGCATTTCTGTGCTGCTTTTTGTGCAGGACTGGATACGGTTGGAACACAAATAGCAAAATGTATTTGCTGTTTGAGGAGAAATAGCAACAGTGGTCATTCTTTCCTTGGTCTTCATTGCCTTGCTCTTCAGAGTCCCTTCTCAAGAGTACACAAGCTTACAAAAAGACAGAAACTTTAAAGGTTATAAAATTTGGAAATAAACTCCTTCATTTTCTCTTTCTAATCTACTCACTGCTGAGTTAATCCAATTGTCTTTCATGTGAGCTTGTTCCGCACAAAGAAAACTTAGCTCAAGTGAGGCATTACTTTTAACGTCATTTGGTCACACTGAACAACTTCAAGCTGTTAACTTCTCATCATCTGTTAGTATGAGCATTGACTGAAGCCAAAACTTTCTTTCAGTGTGGGTACCCTCTCCAGACTGGAGTTCATGTTGTAAGAAAAATCTCAAATAGTTTTCTTCAGACAGGATCTTCTGTGAAGCTATTTTATTTGCGATTACAACGGCAGGCGTCCTGTTAATCAGGAGCGCATTTTAGTAAACAAATCATAACCTTTATTCCCTATTACCCGACACTTGATCACCTCCCCTGTTTCCTCATTGGCTGAGTACTACAGGTTCACAAGCTACTTGATGCTCCTCTATACTATATATGTGCAATTTTTCTTTTCTTTTCTTTTCTTTTCTTTTCTTTTCTTTTCTTTTCTTTTCTTTTCTTTTCTTTTCTTTTCTTTTCTTTTCTTTTCTTTTCTTTTCTTTTCTTTTCTTAACCCTTTAATTTCTCCTTTTTCCTTTTTTTCCCCGTCTTATGTTTTGAGAACCTGTGATCTTTGTTTTACTGTTCCCACACTGCTCATCCTGTTTTTCTTCAAGCTTCCAACTTATTTTGGAACAGTTTCTACTTCTTCTGTCCACTTCTTCCTTCTACTGTTCACTTATCTACTTAGCATTTCTCCTTATTATGACTACACAACTACCTTGGAATACAGAAAATTAGTTCTCTACTGCAAAAACACAACTTAGTTTCTCACAACGTGAATTAGGCTTTGAGCAAAGACATAAATAACTATAGCTATAAAAAACAGCAAAAATTTAGACTAATGATGTAGGTGGGTTTTTTTTTGGTGTTACCACCAGATGTTTATTTGCCCACTTCTACACTCCAGAAATTTCAACCACTGTTTCTTTCCCTGACCGTGAATACAAATATGAGGTGCAGAAGTGGTTTGAAAACCAATTTACTCTTACAGTTCCACCCTTCCCAAGACACACAACTACTAGGTATCCCGAATAACTGAACTAGCACTTGAAAAGAGCTAAAACATCAAATCAATACTGTTCTATCACAAATCAGGACAAACTTGATCATTCTTTAAGCAAAACTATAACTAAACAAGGAAGTACAAAATAAGCTCATCATTAGCCTCATACATAGTCCACCTATCCAAATTCCTCTGGAAGATAAAATTTTACAGCGATATACTTTCTAGATTGACTGAAATCACTCAGAATATCTGAAGCATGAGAAACAAAACACCTTAGTAGACAAGTGAGCACTAATGCATGCTTCCTATCTTTTCTGTGGATGTAGCTAAACTGAAGCCTTTTTACTGTGGAGATAGTGTTACATCTTTATCTCTGAAAACAGATCACTAATCAGGAAGTTTAGTGAACGTATGCATGTTGTATGACAGTATCTGTTTAATTCACCTATATTTAGTAACTGTAGTAATCTGTATGTACCTCTTTCCTACATTTCCAATTACTCTTTGCTACTACTAATTGCTTCCGTCTGTTTTGTGAGTGCAGAGGTTGTATAAATAACATCAATTTGTGCAGCTGAAGGTTTATCCCCAGCAGGCACACACATGCATGCAGCCAGACACAGATCAACATGAAATGAAAACATGTAGCATAAAAATAAATGGCACAGATGCCCAATCGTGTGTTTTCTACAGCAGATCAGGATGGAGTCTGCTAGTTGACTATAAACACACATGTGTGTGGTGGCTTTATAGACTAAATCTATCTGGTAGGTGGCCCTAGATTTTCTCTGGTCTCTCCACCTGCTAGTACCTCATGGTAGAAGCCTCCTGAAAGCCTACAGTCTCTCCTGTATCTGACTGCCAGATCTCTTACCATGCTCAGCAGGCCATTTGACTTGAAGTCAGCTGGTGAGATACAGCACTGTACTGCACTGTGCAGCACTGTAGCTCCCTAAGGAAACAGACTCCCTTCAGTCACTGGCACTTTGACCTCAATACAAATCCAGCTGGATCAGTCTCCAGTGCTTGACATTTAAAGAAGCTTAGTATGAAGTTCAGAACTAGGCTAACTTCTTTAGCTTTGGTATTCTTTAGAAGTCACAAAATGAGACTAATTTCATAGATGTTCAGAGAATTTTCAATAACACTACACTGAAGACAAACAGACTTTCCAATCTGCAGTTCATATAATGAGAGTAGTTCATTCTTTGTAAGAAATGCAAATAGAATGAACAAATTCTGCAGTACATCCATAAAACATCTGAATGATATCTTCAGAATTTAATTAAATATGCACTTTTCCCCCAGAAAAATAATCCATAAGTTCCTTTGGTTTACTCATTTCTCCTGCATCTTGACAGGCATCTGTATACTGCAAGGTGGAAGCGCAGAATCTTTCAGGTATAATAGAAAGTCTTATGAAAACCTAAACAGGAATTGCCATTGTAAGAGGTTTTTCTCTCACGCTAAATAGTTGCCTGCAACTAAGATTGGTTTTGGGATCTAACAAAATCGCAGACATTGCTGCTTCAAGAGGGATTTTCTTTTAACAACACTTTTACCCATACATAGATTGTATCCTATAAACACAATAGTTTTTGTCTGCCTACTGCCTTAGAAATATACAAGCCTTTTCATAAGAGGTTTCGTATCCTGCAGTAGTAGGTCTACTTTCTTTTCATTGCCCAGCTCTTATTTTCATGCACATGCTTCATAATTTCTCTGGCCTTGACTAGTTTGCAAACTGAACTAAGGCCTACCTTTTAACCATCTGTATACAAAGCCACAATTACAATACAATTGGACTTCATTTTGACCAAATATATTTTGCTCTATTACCCTATAAGAATGAAGAAAGCATTTATTCTGTCTGCATCCAAGCTGTCATATTTATTTACTCTCTCAGCTGGTCCCACTCATGCTCCTAGGATAGCCACTTTTCACTAACAATTTCAAACAGATTCCCTCAGTGGTTCTTTTGTTCTGTTATTTAGGAAAAGAAAAACAAAAGCACATGTGAAGTGCTATAAAATGACAATCCAAGCCCTCTTCCTCTGACCTTTCTCCTCATCTCATTTAGGTATGTGCAAAGAAGGTAAAATTTTGGATGCAGTTTTTGGAAGAATTTTTCATTTTCAGAAGTAAGAAAGAAATTAGTCACACCTATGCTAACATAGATGAAGAATAGCTGCACTTATTTTGGAGTTGTTTTTTTTTTGTTTTGTTTTGTTTTTTTTTAAATAATTCACTATGTTCTCATATTGAGTTTATGCAAGTTCCACGACACTTCAGCATTCAGACATCAGCGTGATTATGGTACCAAAAGATGCATCTGCATTCAGTATAACTGGACAACTTCTGACTTCAGTGGATCCATAATTCTGCCCAGAATACTTCAAAATTCACTAAATACAGATAAGGAAATACAACAATAAAGAACTCCTATGTACAAGTGCGTAGGCATAAAGTGTAATGTTTTAAGAGAACTGATGTCCTCGGCAGAACTCCTGTGCTTTGACCACCATTCTTCTCCCACAGTGAAATACTATATTACATAATGCTTAAGTATGCCATTCCTGTTACCTTCACTAGCAGAAGTAACAGCATGACACCGACCAGTCAAATTATTAACAATGAATGTCAAATCACAGACTGAGACGTAACAATGAAAGCATTTAAAAACAAGAAAGCTTTCTCCATAACAAACCTTACATAAAACTCCTTAAGTAGCAGAAACACATGGAAAGTTATCATTCTGGAGAAAAGAAGCCCGAAGATCTAATTCTTAAATCTACTTATAAGTTGTGTTATCTAACTAAAATATTAATTTATTCCACAGCAGGGAGTGCTTTTTCCCATTGGTTAATCAATTGGTTAATCAATTCACTCTCATCCAAATCATTTGTATTTGTAGCATTATGGTCACAATCTTAGACATTTTATTAAAAATCTAAAGGTTGACAATAACTTTGTATCAAAATAATCAAAACTCACAAATGAGTTATCAAAGCTTTATTACTGAGAAGCAGAATACCCTTATAAGGTTTTGGAAACACTGCGGGGGAAAATTACATATGAAGTAATCTGTAGTTTCTCACAGCTAAGTACAGGCTCTACAAACCACCTAGATGCAAGAACAAATGAAGCTTTTAGTCCTTAGTTGAAGTTTCATACTCATTTGCTAAAGACCAATTACTATGTGCACAGTAATGGGTAACAGGTCTTTTAGATCTCTCTGTGTCTGACTGCAAGACTGACCTATGGCTTTTAGGACATTTTTTTTTTAACAGATAGCAGTACTAAAAATTTTAAAATTAAAAAAAAAAAAAAAAAAAAATCAGGGTTGACTTTACTGTACCTCCAGGAAAAAAAAAAAAAAAAAAAAAGTAAAAAAGAAGAAAAGAAGAAAAGCCATAATCATTACAGATATTAAATAAGCAATCTACTAGTCTAAAGCCCTTAATCACCTAGAGTTGAAGAGGGAAAAAAAGAGAACAGCCCTTATGCACTGTAAGAAAATGCTGATGACTTGCTCTTTGGATAGGTAGAACAGATTCCTTGCAAACTCCTGAGTCCTGAGAAGTGGATGAGCCACAGCTCAGGCTAACAGGAATCACATGAAAGTTACCCTTCCCACCTTCATCAGTCCTAGAACTCACTTTCCATTTGCAAGGCTGGATTCCAGATTTCTTTTTATAGATAATTCTTTCTCACTATTTGTAAATGAACAAGGGGGGGGGGGGGGAGTGGGCACACGCTGTCTAGTTCTCGTAACATGACATCTTGGTTATGTCTGGGATAGAGCTGTGTTTTTTTCTAGCACTTGGTATGGTGCTGTGCTTTATCAGTATTGTTCTCATCCTAAATCCAACATGCTGATGTTTTAATTGTTATTGAGTAAGCAGTGCTTACACAGAGTCAAGATCTTCTCAGCTTCTCATAACACTTTGCCACAAGGAGCTAGAAGGGGACATAACCAGGACAGCTTACCCAAACTGCCAAAGGGATGTCCTTTGAGCATCCACATTGTGCATCACTGGTTTTGTATATTCTGTTATAGTCTTGAATATTCTACTTTGTATATTCTGTTATCATTGCTACTATTATCAATTCCTTTTCTGTCCTATTAAAATTATCTTTATCTCAACTGATAATTTTTACCTTTTTCTGGTTCTTTCCCCCCATCCCAGGAGTGAGCAAATGGCTATGTGGTGCTTGGCTGCCTGCTGGGTTAAACCAGAATAGCCCTTCTGGTGCCCGCCCAACATGGGGCTTGAAGGGGTGCGATAATGATAGATCTGACCAAAGCATGTTAAAAGAAATTTTTTATAAGCATTATATTAGTTTAATAGTTGCTGGTCACAATGTTGATTAATTGATTGATTTTTACCCTGTGTTGTTGTGCTTGCTCTCAGAGTTGTATTTTGTAGTACCTTACTTGCAGTGTATGCTCCCTGTTGTGCTGTTTATCACTTCGGGTGGGGGGGGGTGGGGCATGGCGGTGGTGGATTGGTTATCATTTTGCTGTACCGTGTAACACCAGGTTACACATACACAATATGATAAAATTACCAGTCATTAGACTAATCCAGCATTTGTACTCAGCATTACCATCATCCCATCATCTCAATCTGTCTGGAGCCATCTCCTGAAAACTGTTAATAATTACACTCTCTACCTTTCCCCCTCAGAAAGTCAATCTATGGGGGAGACACTTTCCCCATGTTTTTTACCTTCCTTTTCACCTTGACCTTCCCCTTCTCCTCCGGGTAGCTACATTAGCTCTTGAGAACTTTGAATGTCCTTGGGACGTTCAAACTAGCACATTCCTGTTTTTATGTCTCCTGAATGCGTTTCAGGCTTTGCTTATGATTAAATAATTATTTATGAATATTACCCAGAGATCTACCCCATGTTTGGACAGTTATGAGTGGCAGGGTGTGTGGGACAGTATGGGCAGGCACCTAAGGCAGTGGGTACCTCCTATGTTTTGGAATTTCACCCTTGAACAAGTAAGAACATTTGAAAAGCTAGTAAATTATTTAGAAAAAGTATTCTGTCACCCTGACAAATCCAGAGAGACACAATCTCTGCAAAGCACAGGTGCCTGACCTATGCCTACCGAGCCCCACTCACCTCTATTCAGCACCATCAAGGGGTTTGATGACAAAATCATAGGCATGGAAGCTGAACCAGAGAACCAACCTGTGCTATTATCTGTCTCCCTATATTTAAGAAGACACAATGGATGTGAAAGTCAGCTCATTTAATAAGGAAAGAAACTCCTACTCAGACAAGGCAGAAGAAGAAGTGGGCAAAACAGGCTACTCTGAAGCAGGGCCATCAGAAAAGGGAGGAGGCAGAACTCACAGATGCAGCACTAACCGCCCTATCACTAGGTGACCCACAAAATGTGAGTAAAGATTTCAGTCACTGCCCAGGTGAGCACACTTACCTGGCTGCTCTGAGGCTGGGATAACAGGGCTAGTAGCACAAAATCAGAAGGCAGGGAAGCCAGACAGCTGGGATCCTTCTAGGGATGGAGGCATTGACAAAGCAGTTGGAAAAGGGGCACAAGTCTTCAACCTCTGGAGGCAGCTCTTGTCAGGCGTGAAGAAAGGCATTCTTTCAAGGAAGATGATATGTGTCACCCAACCAACCAGACCACTATGGAGAGTACCCCAGGGAATTCGCCATGCTGGAAATTATTTATGATGACCTAGGTAATTCTTTCTGCAAATTCTTTCTGTGAAAGAACTACTTCACGGTGAGGGTGATGGAGCATTGGAACAGGCTGCCTAGGGAGGTTGTGGGGTCTCCTTCTCTAGAGATATTCAAGGCCTGTCTGGACACCTACCTGGGTGGCCTGCTCTGAGGAACCTGCTTTGGCAGGGGGTTGGACCCGATGATCTTTCAAGGTCCCTTCCAACCCCTACAGTTCTGTGATTCTGTGATAATGAGCAGTTATCCAAAGATCCAGATGAAGTCACGTACATGTGACCCATGTGGCAGAAGTTTGTATGGAGCGCAACATCATTGTATGCCAACTCACTGGCAGTAATAGCTTGGAAAGATTTGGAAAGATTGAGAGGAACAAATAGTGGATGAATTGGCTGCCAACTCCAGCTGTATGAAGAAAGCCTCTCTTTTTCTCTATGGGCTTGCATCTCAGCTGTGGAGGAACTGTACCAGGAGTTCCGGCAATTAAGAGGCTATGCCCTATTCCCCATTTGTACATAGCAGTATCTCAGCTATTAGGAGTAAGCATTCCTCTGATAAGGAGGAAGGATATAGTGGGTACACACCACATGCTACCCAGTGGTTTTACCTGTGTGACCACCGAGAGGACATGAGAAACTCAGATGGAAAAAATCTACCCCAGCCTAGAGGCATGGGTACATGTGTTGCAAGAAAAACCACCACAAAAGTGCAACAACGATGGAACCAGAGCTGGCCTCAGCACACAGCAATCCAACATTGCACACCATCTCTCCTACCCTGAAGGACTGTTATGACAGATGGAGCCCAGAGCCATGGACTAAAACTCAATGGACATTTTAGGGGGGTGGCCAATAAGCTAAGGGAATGGTATCTGTGTGTGTGTATATATATATGTATGTATATATACACACATATACATATATATGTATGTATATATATGAAGAAATGTGATTAATTAGGATTAATAAAAAGCATGGAACCTGAGCATGAAGTAAACAGTATAGAATAAGGGGTAGATATTGTCCTGGTTTCAGTTGAAATAGATTTATTTTCTTTATAGTGGCTGGTATGTTGTTTTTAATTTAAGAGAAAAAAATGTGCTGATAACACACATTTTAGTTGCTGCAGATCAATGCTTGCACAGAGCCAAGGACTTTTCAGCTTCTTATACCACCCTCCCAGCAAGGAGGCTGGGGTGGACAAGAGGCTGGGAGGTTACAAAACCAGGACAGCTGACTCAGACTGACCAAAGGGATGTCCCATACCTTGTGGTATCAAGGAGAACAATAATACTAGGGGGTTGGCGAGGGGCTGCTACTGCTCAGGGACCACCACTGCTCAGGGACCAGCTGGACATCAGTCAGCAGGTGGTGAACAATTGCTTTGCACATCACTTGCTCTGTATATTCTTAAATCAACACTGCCCTCCCTTTTCTGTCCTATTAAACTGTCTCAATCTCATCCAATGTGTTTTTACCTTTTTTCCTGATTCTCTTCACCATCCATCTGGAGGGGAGTGAGCAAACAGTTGTGTGGTGCTTAGCTGCCTGCCAGATTAAGATAACACATGAGATGTTAGCAGAGATGAACTGCCTTCTCTACATGTTATCTAGTTCGGTTCACAAAGCAGCTGAGCCTACATAAAATTGGTGAAAGTTTTCTATCAAAGTATGCAGTGGGAATGTTTTGTAGTTGGAATACGTCAGTCTTTGGAGACTGCCAGAACAGTTCTGTTCAGCTAGTTAAATGAAAGAGTGAACATACTCTGCTTAAAAACAGTGAGAAACTCTAATCCTAGACACTGAAGGACAATCCCCTACTGTATCATAATTATTCCCGATTTTCTCTAATGAACAAAACAGGCTAATATTTGACTTGCTTTTTGAAATAATTAATTATTTGATACCTCATTTTCTCATTTTTAATCAATTTCCAGAAGCATTGCCCCTTTCTAAGTCAGCTCTGACTTAGAAAGACAAAAGCCTGAGCAAGATCCACTTACCGCAGAATGAGGATGGAGTGCTTGAATATTCTACTTTCTCATTCAAAATTTTTTAGTTCTAAAAGCTTCCTACTTTCTCCTTTTATCACCTTTTAAGTCATCCACTCAGTAGCGAAAACTAAGCTCTGAAGCTGATTTCCAAATCATAGGCAACTAAGTCTTTACTTCAACTTCTAAGAAACCATTTTCCTAAATGCAAAGAAATCAAAGCTCCACAGGCTGAGAACTTCAGTCCAGTTATTCTGCTACCTAACCAGATTCAAAGGCCTCTTATTTAAAAGGCCTCTTATTTAAAGGAATATTCAAATGCAGATGGTTAAGCAGCACTAGGTCTGAAGCCTCACTAAGCTTCCACGAACATCAAATAGAAGTCTGAAGCAATATGATTCATGAAGACTGGCCCTTCATTCATTAGGCTTGAAACTCAGTTACCTTTTAATCCAAACTTCTAGTCCAAGATGCACATTTACTGAAGTGTCAGGGAAGAAGTTGTAAAAAGTTCCCAAGAATGAACAGCAGTTACATTTTAGGAGCCTAGAATTGAAGTGACAGTATTTTTGTTACGATTCTGTATGTGAAACTCATACTTAAACAGCATACATAAAGAAATAGATCATTCTTCTTCAAAAGTGATGTTCATAAAATTACTTCCAATCATAAGTCTTCATTTATGCAAGCAGAGTCATTCAGTTCCTTAAGGGGGGCGGTTGGACAGAAAGTTTCTATTTGTGGTGGAGGAACTGGGAGAAGTTAGACTTTGTAAAATAGGTTTATTTTCTCTAAGATCAGTGAAATCATTAGTTTGGATTGATAATAATGCACACATATAAAAACTCTTTAAGAACTAGTTAGCATGAGTTAGCATGTAGGAGTAGGTGAAGGCTGGCATACAAGCCCATCTTCCAAACAGATTTGCTCTTTTAGGAGATTTGGTGCTTTTCCAGGGCCCAGAACCTCAACCTTGCAGAGCATGCTGGAACCCACAGAGGTCTTGAAGTACTCCTCCTTGTTGCCCATCTACATAGGTATGAGGGGACTGAGAAGATCAAGGGAAATTACATGGCTCTGAGGACTCAGGTGAAGACTACTGAGGTCTGCAGGATATTCTCCTCAAAAGTCAAGAAGACAGATTATGGCAGCAACATTGAGGATCAGTGAGACCTCAAAAATGGAGACATGGCAGCTATCCAAAATGGACATGGACAAAATCTTATTCAGACCATTGAAAGATGTTCCAGTCACATATTCATTCTTAAGGATGACTTTAGACACTTTAATATCTACTATAAAACCAATATTGCATAGCACAATCAATCCATAAAATCTCAGCATTTTTTAATTTTATTTTATTTTTTATTGCTGTACAAGACAGGCCAACAAGGCAAGTAAAGGGTATGTAACACCCCTACGCAAACACACAGAAGATATTTAAATGCTGAGTCAAAGTAAGTAAAATTGTTGAGACTTTGACCAGAGAATTTTTTTTTATAACAAAGAACTCCTTCAGTGAATTGCAGACTAGCAGATGCAGAATCTTACACACGTGATGGACATAAAAATAGGTGCCAGTTATTAGCTCTTCCTTTTTCATTGGTTTCCATGGTCATTTTAACAGAGCTGAAGTCTGTCCAAAACACGACAGTAGAGAGCTTTTCCATCAGAAATCATATATGTCTAGACAGCTAACACTTTATCCCTTTTTAAATTCTACTTCAGAAAGTAGAATTGTGTCAAGAACCTCACTTAATGAAATCCACAAAAACAGGTACTGAAGAAAGTTCTGTTTTTAAATGTATTTTTAATGAGTACTGCAAATTCTTGTTCTAGTATTCATTTTGCCCATTATTCTACATTTTGAATCACCTTATATAGAGGCATATGTATTTTACAAATGAAAAGTATTCAGAAGAAGATTGACTGCTTCCTTTGAATAAATATAATTACATTACTGTTTGAGTTTCTTCACAGTCTAAGCATATTTTGCAATAGTATGGATGTACCTAAATATACTCTAGCAATTTTTGCATCTCAAATCAAATATATGGCAATGATGGCACGCATCACTACCACTTTATATAGTTTTACTTGGTAAAAATCCCCATTCTTCTTATATTTAGATGAGCAAATACTGGACAGCATTAATTATGCATGTTTGTAACACACGCACACACCATTATTTCCCTTTTTCTTTCACTCAACCCCTTAGCGTGAAGGATTTCTTGAGAAACAACCAAACTTATAAAATCTATAGTCTCATATTTTGGTGATCAATACAAAGTTTCTAGCCTTGTAGTGAAAATGCCAGTAGAGTGACTAGCACTAGTGATCTGAAATAACAAATAGAACAAAGAAAAGAAAATAGGAAGGAAAAACAAGTTTCAGGTATACATAATCTACCTCCACGATTCATTAAATATCATTTATTCCTAGTGTGCTATTTTAGCTTAACATGCCTTTCAAGCTATTAGAAGGTGGTGATGGTATTTTTCATATTGATATATGTTAATTTAGCATATTTTGCCTTTCCCTAACATAAGTGACTTTTCTTCCCAGTTTTATTGAAATAGGATCCTGTACTTGGGGAAAAACAGCACAAAAAACATGATCTTTCTTCAGTTCACAAAGTTCCAATACAGATTTAATTGAATTATGCAATGCAGGACAAAATAATTAAAAATTAATAAATCCTCTCTTGAAGCAAAAAAAAAGCATTTTCATAATTAACTTTCTTAATCTCCAAATTATCTTCCAGTTACTCAAATTCCTGACTTTCAAATCAAGTACCATCTAAATCTTCTAATATTATTTTAAGTTGTACAGTGTTTATGTGGCAAGGTTGTGATAGCTGGAGGTTTGCAGAGGCGGCTTCTGTGAGAAGAGATTAGGGGATGCCCTGATGTTTGACAGGGTCAGTTCCAGCCAGCTCTCTTCAAAACAGATTATTCACAAGCACAGGGCACAACTGGACCACCAGCCATAGATATGGCAGCACTGTGATAACACATCTAAGAATTCATTTTATTTTTTTATTATACTTTGGGCAGTAGCTGAGAAAAGGGAGTGAGGAAAGAGGAGCAAGGAAAGTGAAACAACCCTGTAGACACCAAGGTAAGTGAAGGAGGGCTAATAGGTGCTCCAGGCACCCTCTGCAACTCATGGAGAAGGCCATGGTTGCTCCCCAGAAGAACATGGAAGAACACGTCAGAAGATATCCACACTGCAGCCTGTGGAGGACCACACACCAGAGCAGGTGGAAGTGCCCTGAAGGAAACTTTAGCCTGTGGCAAGCCCACACAGGCAGCAGGATTGAATTGTATCTCCTATGAAGGATCCTACACTAGAGCATTGGAAAAATGTGAGGAAGAAGATATGGCAGAGAGGAAGTGTTGTGGACTGACTGCAACCCCCATTTCCTCATCCTCTTGCTCTGCTTGGGGTGAAAGGGGTATGGAAGCATAAGAGTCATGAACAAAGGAGCAAAGTTCAGCCTAGGAAGAAGGGAAGGTGTTATCAGTTCTGTTTTTGTTTGTCAGCATCCTGCTCTATTTTTATATAACTTAATCTTCCTCAAGTCAAGGCTGTTTTTGCCCATGATGGTAATTGGGAAGTGAGCTCCCTGTCCTTTCATAGAACAGTAAGTGTTGTCCATCTTTTCTCTCCATCTTGCTAATGAGGAGTGACAAAGTGGCTGGGTGGGCATCTGGCAGCCAGCCAAGATCAATCCACCACAGTTTACCTTTATCTTAGTAATTACAATAACAGATTTAGGACAGGCATCTAAAAGCAACCAAAATGCTAATGTTTACATATAATTTATTAACATCCAAGCTCATCTCCAACACCTTTAACCCCAAACCCAGCTAACTATCAATATAATATTAGCTATCACTAGCAAGCCTAGGTCACATTAAGATCCATTTTCTATTTGCAGTACTTTCAACTGTGTTCTACAGATTCACTCATTACTGAAGACTAGTCAATTTGTAAGTAATATTCTTTAAATCTATGCCCTGATTTTTATCCCCACATAGAACAAGTATCAAATTACAGATATTAAGTCTCCATAATCAAGCAGAGTGTGCATCAGTTTTCATAGCATTGTGAAAGGGAAATTACCAGTCTTCTCACCCACATGATTTTCAGCACTTTAAATCTTCAGTTTTCCCTTCCACTTCAGCTGCTGTCACTTCCACTTTCATAACCACTTCCATTAGCCATCTCCCTACTTTAAGTTCAATGTCACCACCAGTCTAAAAAACAAAACAATCATTACATTCAAACAAATTAATCTCGACCCAAAGCAACAGACTGTCAGTTCTTGACACACTTTCCTCCTCACTTTGCTTTCTCCACATGATTTAGGATACCTAAGATCATGTTAAGTTTAGGAATAGTATCTCACACATGAGTTCTTATACAACTTTTTAATAGTCTTATTTTTGGACATGGAAAACAGGTTATGATTCCCAGAATTCAAACAGTACAAACAAAATAGCAGGTAAAAAGCCCGGAGGACATGAACGCTTTGCACTATTGGTCCCGTACTTCTCCATGAGGGCACAACTACAGGCAGATGTTGCAGGCAGGACAGCATCAAGTCTTACCCCAGTTAATTTACTGCCAGCCCACACAAACTTGTGACCAGAGGAGCCAGATAGTGGCTGGGACCTCTACCCCACCCCAGGGGCACACAGACATCAGCCTTCACCCTCCCCAGTCCTAGCAGGGCAGAGGGGCAGGCGGCCATCACAGTGCTCCCACTACCCCACCTCACCATTCCCCAACGACCACTGAGGGCCACGCACTCATCTGACTGGGCATCTTTTGATGCCTGTCAGAGGTTTCTCCACCCACCATTTTTAGTTACCCCAGGTTGGCTGGGACCAGTTTTCCCCAGCACAGGGCAGTTTGTGCTGCCACCAGGTGCCACAGCAGCACACTGCTGCTTGCAGCTTGCACTATGTTGGGGTTGCAGAGGAGGTAAGCCAGCTGCTTAGTCAGTTACCTATCAGAGTTCACAAAACTGTTTCCAAGAGCTCCAACAGCTACTTGTGTTGGGTCAGTCTGGGATGGAGACACTTTTCCCTGCAGCAGCCCACACAGTGCTGTGCTCTGCACTCATAGCTGGAATAGCACTGATATCACTCCGGTGTTGTGTCTATTGCTGCATAGTGCTGGCACAGTATCAGGACTCTCTCCAAGCCCCCAAGAGCCAGCAGGCTGGGGTGGGCAAGTGATGGGGGAGGGGACATCGCCAGGGCAACTGACCTAAACCAACCAAAGGGATATTCCATAACACCTGATTTCACATTCAGCAATAAAAAGGGGGGCTCTTGTGTGGGAGGGGGCTGTTCCTCCTGAACAATCGTTGTGTTTTGAGGCCCTGCTTCCCAGGACATGGCCAAACCGCTCATTGATGGGAAGTAGAGAATAACTTTTTTTCCTTTCTCTCTGTGCTTCCGCGTGGCCTTGTTGTTTCTGTGGTTTCTTTTTCTCCCCATTCCCTTTCCCTTTAATTAAATCATTCTCATATCAAACCTTGAGATCTTTGTGTTGTATTTGCCTCCCCTTCGTCTTTGGGGGGGGGGGGGGGGGGGGGGGGGGATGAGTGAGAGAGCGGTTGTGGTAAAGCTCAGCTGCCCACTCGAGTAAAACCACCACACTACTTCAAAGCATTGCATAACCCAAACTTTAAACCTGATCATTTCCTTGTTTTCTATAAGATAACAGAAGAAAATATCAAGTCTGGAAGTGTTGGAAAAATACTGACTTAAGTTATCTTCTTCTCCTCCTCAAGGCTGAATATTTTGCCAGCTTTCAAGGCTGATCAACGCAAAAGACAGCATGCCAATTCAGGCACTGTCTGCAGGCAAAGGAGTGACCATGCATCAGTCATAGTGACATATTGTCGAGAACAGGAGCAGAATAAAGAAAGTGAACACATCTGAAAGGAGGTAGCATTTGCCTACTTGACGTAATAACAATCTGAGTGTGTTTACTTAATTTGTGGATTGATTGAAAAGAATCCTTGCACAGAAAATTTCACCTCTAATGTCATTTGTTTTCTCAGAGTAAGGGATGGAGTAAAAGAAGTTGCTATACTTACTGCAAAGAACATTTTTATCACCTTTTAAATATATTTAAAGTTATTTAGACAATCAGCAATCTCATTTCTCTGAAGGACAGATTATTGTGAAACATACTATTTACAGTACTGGAAGTACAGATGTGGTCTAGTTTTAAACAGCGTTTTCAGTCGCATTAAATTATTTTCAAGGATAGTCTTGCTATGATTACTTGTTCTGAGGAATTTAGCACTCACCCTAGATTTTCAAGCTTAGAGGACAGAAATCAAGTTCAATTATATCTGAGAGCACAGTTTGTCGGCTTTAACATCAATGCAGTTACAGGACTTGCATTCTCTTTTCAGAGTGACAGGAATAAAAGTTGCATTGGGACATGAAGTTCAGGAATAAGTCTGAAAACAACACATCCATTGAGTGCCTTCCCAGGCCATGGAAGAAACGTGTTCAGATCAGTGAGAGATTAAGATGTGTTACTTTTCATGGTAACAGCAGAATCCAATTACATTATTTTCCATCTCAAAGTATTTATGACAGAAGATAGTGGTAAAGGTGCAAGAGCTGTCTAAAGTCCGTTAAAAAAAAAAAAATCTACTTCAAATTTATTTATGGTTATCTGAAATAACTGCTAAGGCTATACAAAATAACAAACCACAAAAGCATCTACTGGAGTGAAGACTGAGTGTAAGATTCCTGAGTTGTCACCCATGCAAAAGAACTGCTTCCGAGGTACTCAGTATCAGACAGGAGAGAGCTTCCATTTAAGAAAGAAGTAGTTCTTAGCTACCTAAAGAAACACTGAAAGATGTCACAGTAACTGAATTGTTTTTAAAGAGAGATATCTATGGAACACCACTGTAGTATTTAACATCTTTCATTTATGACTAAATATTTTATATTCCCTCCTTCAATTTGCATTGGAGAACATAATTTTTCATTTACGGTTCACTGATTAAAGAGTATCAATCTAATGCAACTGTGACAGTGACCTAGTCCTCTATTAGATTTTACCAGCTTGTCACTCTATCAATTCAGATGTATTACCTTTTCCTATATCAGTTAAATCAAGGCCTGATTAAAAAATAGTCTAAAGTTTTGGTCAGTGAAACTCTCCTTTTAAGAAGACTTAAAATATTAAGGTAACTGTAAGGTTACCTTAATTCTTGTGCTGTTTCACACATTCCAATTCAATACTGATAAATATTTCACTTTGATCATTACATGAATACAGTATAACTGTTAGGAGGACGGGGGAAGTGTGAATAAACAAAGGCAGATGAGAAACTTGCACAATCTAACTAAAGATCAGAAATCTAGAGCAAGATTAAACTCATTATGAAATGTCTATCTTAAATGTATGCCAAACTCTTGCATCCACTAATTTGCAATACAATCAATCTAGAAGCAATAGCATCACAATGTTACAGTCAAGAGTAAAAAGTCCTCAAAGAGCACAAGGAAACTTCAATCCTTTAGTTTGGGTAGTGTGTGGGGGAGAAGTCTTGATTAAGTATTGGGCCTTTAAATCAGACTTGCAGGCTTGCACACTGAACCAATTAAACGATCACCTCCAGGCCACATCCACCTGCTCCACTGGGGACTCCTCCATGGGCTGCAGCATGGAGATCTGCTCTGCTGTGCATGGGCTGCAGGGGGACAGCCTGTTCCACCAAAGGCCTCTGCACAGGCTGCAGAGGAGCTGCTGCTGCATGCCTGGAGCACCTTCTGTCCTCCTTCTGCACTGACTTTGGGGTCTGCAGGGCTGCTTCTCACTCCTTGCTCTCCTAGCTGCTGTTGCACAGTAGTTTTTCCCTTCCTTAAATCTGCTCTCACAAAGATGCAAATAACATCACTTGTTGGCTCAGCCCTGGCCAACAGCAGGTCCCTTTGTAGCCAGCTGAAACTGGCCCTTATCTAACACGGGGCAGCTGCTGGACTCTTCTCACAGAAGCCACCTCTGGAGCTCCTCATCACTACCAAAACCTTGCCATATAAACCCAATACAAAAGGTATTTTTGAGCAGATAATGAGCAGACCTCACTATCATTCTCAATATAATTTTTACGATCAGTTAAATGTGATCATTACAGGGTCAGTCTTGAACATGATTAGGCAAGAAAACAAGAGCAAAGAAGAACAGTCTGAAAGGGAGCAAATGTAGATAGGGAGCAGGGAAAGAGAACACAGAATACAACTTTCTTCACTGCGTAAGACCCAATAGACCCAATTCATCCTTGAAGGAAGATTGAAAGCATTACACAGTAGATCAAGCCAACTATCCTTAAGATAAATCAGGTAAATCAACTCATAATCAACCCAAGTTCCCACCAGAAAAAAAAAAAAAAAAAAAAAAAAAAAAAAAAGAGCAAATGATTCAAACCACCCAGATCTGAAATCAGTCTCAGTGACCCTTGTTCATATTCAAAAGGTAGCAAGAATAGCTAATTTTGTCCCTTCTTCTTGGTAATAGATTTGAGTCTCCAACACATTAGACTTCAAAACATTCATTGCTTCAGCTGAGGTCAAGGGAATGCTCTTTGAACCCTGATATCCTAGACTGAATCAAGCTATGTACAATTACAGGTTATTTCTTACAAACTTCATCTGGTATTCCAACCTATGCCTTAGGGATTGCAGGTCTCTGCCTTTGGAAGGGTACGTTAGGTCTGAACCAGACATTGCGATCACAAGAATTACATAAAAATGTTAAGTCAATCTTTAAATAGGGTGCTAGCAGTGTTCAGAAAACATGTTAGGGTCATATCTCAAACACCAATCTGAGTAAGGACTCAGATTTGTAGACTGAAACAGAAATATACAGGAAAAAAGATTGTCACAGAGCTGAAGACTATAATAGCAGACAAGCAAGGAAGTGAAATTAAGTTTATGCTTAATTTTGTTTTGACTAGCTTTGCAGAATTGTTAGCAATACTGAATATTTAATAGTCAAACGATTTTCAAGCATCCCCTCAGTTATTTTTTTTAGAGAACATACTACACTTATAAATACTAACATTAGTAGAAATTATTTAATTTCTTTTAAAGTATGTTTTAGTATTCTTTTTCCAGGCCAGTATAATGTACAATAATATGCCCTGCTATATCTCCCCAATGCACCATGGTGTAATTCACATTCAGAAGGAATGATACATACAAAGCAAGTGTTTAATCTCTCATGGGCAAGAGGTCACTTTCATGGGAAATTCATTTCATAACAATTTCATATCTGTAATACTTAAGAATGATCTTCTAGGATCACAGAATGAAATAGAAATCTTCTTGGGAAATGATACTACATTTCTCCTTAAGATTTAGGTCATCTGTGTTTTGAAGAACTATGTTTCTGTCAGAATGTAAAGGTGTCCCTAGCGAATTGAAAAGGACACAATAATAAAACTATCTGAACTGGGGAATGTGTGCAATAGGAAATAATTTCTGTAGGACACAATAGAATATAAATTAAAGGTTAGAAATGGAAGCATTATAACAACTTGTAAAGAAAAGGTACCAGATGCGTATCACAAATTATCCTATTATAACAAGGGAAAATACAGAGGAAGGAGAAAAGGGGAAAAAAGATATTTGGAATGTAAGAGAAACTTATTTCTATAAATATCCTTCCTATGACCTCTGAAAACATTTCAGACCAAACTACTTTTTCCTGCTATTTTATATCAATGAGAAGGCAGTGAACACCTATAAGCAATATATGCTATTACTCTGGAATTCAGGATCACAAGATTGCTGTTAGCTCAAACTAATTCATTAGGAAATCTCTTAGATATATTGCTTTTTTTTTTTTAATTGCTCTGATTTCAAGAGGCTCATAATGAGTTTCATACAGAAGCATCAACTTAGAGGAACATGAAAGAAAAATTTAGAAGAGGTTTTGAGCACCTTGTATCTATGAGAGGTATACATTAAAGGACTTAAGCAAGCTGTACTCCCTTGAATATACATATCCTACTATTTTTAACCCTAAAAGACTCAGCTCCAGCTATTAACTGTAGAAAAAGAAAACACTTGTTCTTTTCTTGATCTGAATGTTATAGCCTAGGTTTAGAATAAAGGCAGTAGAAACAGAAAACATGCTTACTTATAATGCTAAAGGTCACACTGTATCTGTCCCAGTTGAGAGTATTCTCCATATGAAACATATGTAAGGACAACAGAATAAAAAGGCTAAAACATCTGTTTCTACATTGCAGTGTTTATATTGTATGTGATTTGTGTTCAAAACACAATTTCTTCATTGTTGTAAACTGTTCAATAGGCAGAGTACTGCATTTTTGTTTAATATAGCCAGTGTTCGATACTCAAATTTTTAACTTTAAACTACATTGGAGGTCAACACACCTAGGACACATTCCATCAACTGCTACAAATGTCCTTCTCTATCTTGAATGGATTTCTCAGTAAACAATAGGTCCCTAGTCCCAGAACAGAAGAGGTATTTGTATGCCAGAATGATATATCAAGCTTTTACTATAAATTGTAAGGATTCTCTCTTACTATACCTACAAAAGCCACAGAAGTCATAAAATGACAAAATAAAACAGTGAAGGAAAACGTTATTCATTATTCTTTCAAAGTGGACATTACTTGTGTTATAGCAAAAATCAAGCACTGAACAGCTTTGTCTTCATATTGCCTAATCACATTAATATTTCTATAAAGTTCTGTCTGATATACGTGCATATATATTATTAATAGAAATCATACTGCACTTACTAAAAACACTATCAGTCTGAAAATCAGACTGCTTTTGGCTAACACATTGCCAGTTCACACTGAATTATGAATTAATTTATGACAATGATATAAGCATTAAAATAAATATATATTTATCAGGCTCAGTCCCATAGCTTTACACTAAGCACTTTTATTCAGGCTTTTTGTTGGTATACCTCATACAGTCAATAGAGTTGTTCCAATTTATATTGTTCAAAAAATGGCCCATGGCTATCATATGATTAAAGAAATTAAATTTGACAAAGTTCCAATATCTTTAATGGAATATTAAATTTTAAAAACAAGCCATGTAAGTTTTGTTGGATTAAAAGATTCCTTCTGGGTATATATTTGATGGATAGCATATTCAGAGTTACTTTTTAAACAAAAAAAAAGCTTATTTAATCAAGGTATTTTTAGTGTATTAGTAGGCTTCTATAAAGATTAACATTGAAAATGTAATAGCCAGAAGTAGAGCCGCAAACATAGGGCATTGGCCCCAGAAGGAATTTTTAAGTGGCCATAATGCATTTTAAAGTGCCAGGAATGGCAGAGTCCATCAACTGAGAAATGTGGCCCATTCATGTCTGAGGACAACTTTTGACATAAAAATAAAAGGCTCTTAACTCCCTTTAGCTAGTAATAGAAGTATTTTTTTTGTCTTCTACCTTCCCATTCTTCTAATAGTCATGTGACAGTTCTAGTAACCATGACAGCTATGCCAAAAAAAAAAATATATATATATATATGCTACTTAAAAAAAAAACTAAAAATACATATTTTTTCCAGAAGCTTTATACCCCTTTTCATTTGAAAGTTACTCATATTTGCACAAAAAAATCAGGACCTATCTGAAAAGTAATACAATTCTAAAAGGGCCAAAGCAATGTTAATTGGGAAACTAACAAGTTCTGCCTGGTGAATAAGATTTTTGAAGAATTACTGCAAGCACCAAGAATAATTTGCCTTTTTCAGTGTTTCCAATCAGCAGGGTTCATTACTTGCTGATTTTGAAGCCTGTTAGCAGGCAGCATGCATGAATTAGGACATTGTTACATATGCTTTCAAGCTGTATGAGGTAGAAAGTCATAAGATTAAGAGAAATTCACCTTCTGGTTAAAGACTTTCAAAAATGGTTAACTATCCCCCAGTTAATCTGGAAAGTCCTTCCTTATGAAAGGGGACAACTGCAGTAGTTGTAGCTGGGGTGGGTGCTTCTTCCTGTCTGCCACTTTCCTGCCTCAGTCACCTCCTTTTCCCACTCCTTTTGGAGTGGGGAGTATCAGCATCTCAGCTTCTTCCCTTCCCATACAACCTAACTTGGTCAGATCTGGATTGCTTTTTTTTTTTTGGAAAAGAAAAAAAAAAGTACAAATAGAAGGTGCCGATATGATATGGGTGATGTGGATGTCATATTTATGACAAAGGAATGCTATTGCATTGCTAGTCTCTTATTTGCTGTCAGCAAGAGGTAAATTACTGATTTTGGGAGAGGTGAAAGCAGATAAAGCGTATCATTCTCCCTTCTCATCACCATCTTTCTGTAACACCTTACATTTGTCTCCACTAATTCTTATCTACCAGCACTCATTTTTTCTAGTTTTTCCCATAACTGTGTTGGAAATCAGGCCAGACTCACTTCAATCTCAACTTTGAAGAAGTAAAAATACTGTTTCCCTGATTCTCTGGGGGAAAGCAGATGGATGGAGTTGCTTTTCAGCTCCCTCCCTTCCAACTACTTCCTGAATGATCCCTGTTGGCCGTGACAGCCCTGAATCATAGAAAATGGGTAAGGATTTTTTTTTTTAACCCACCAGAATAGTCTTTCCCAGCAGAACCAGATCAGCTATTGCACACATGACTACTGGAGAGACTTTTGGCTCAAGATGGAGTAAGTAATACTATGCTTCACATGGAGAGTCTGAATGTCCTTATTATAGCATCTGAAAGACATGGTGGTGCTTCTGCTAAATAAATACCAAACCAAACAAATGCTGAAATCCTGTCTATTGGACCTCCTGTACATGAAGATACCTTTGTTTTTTTTTTCAAGTTAAAAATTCTGCTTTTACAGCTCACTTTATTATGTGATCATGCACAAATCACAACCTTACTGGCAGAGTTTAATCTTGCATTATTTTGTTAAAGCAGCTGATTAGGGATGCATCTATCTAGTACCTTCATTGGTACCACAGCCTGTACTAAACCACTAATGATTACATTTTGTATCACCCTAAAATGCTAGCATATCTAATCAAGATGTTTTGTAGCTTAGAGTATATCTTTCATCCTAAAGCACCTTAAAACAGAAAGGAACCCAAGGAGTAAAATGACTAAACAACAGCTGTACCACTAATGATTTCATGTGGTCCCAACAATTCAGAGAACTCAGAGCTCTGTCTCAATTTCAGCTGCTTAACAGGCCATAGCACTGTACACAATTTAAATTATCACAAGGATTATCTCAATCCATAACATGCTGGTTTCTGACAGATTTCTGAGTATCCATCAAACTTTGGAAAGGGTGTTTTTTCTTGCATCACTTATTTTCTAAGATAGAAGAGGCATTTTCAGAATTCCTTCATAATAATTTTACAAAGAAAAAGATCACAAGTTACAGGTAGGGCATACAACATCTGTTTTGTTTGTTTGTTTTTCCTTCCAACTGCCTTTTAAAAATTTTCCTAGAGTGTGCAACAATGAAAATTAGACATTTTCACTTACTTCAGTTTTCACCTTTTACAATCAGCAAAATAATCAGTCTTCCTCATTTTTTTTTTCCCCTCAAGGCATATTCCAGTAGACTAACACCTGCAGATCCATGTGCTGTCATTTAAACTCAAAGGACAGTACTACATTTTGCATTGACTTATAAAGTTGTCTTGGACTGCAATTTACACTGGTCCCTGAATTAGTTTTAAAATCTCCCCTTCATAATATGTTACTGCTTTATCACCACATAGTGCCTTGTTTGCAGTGCTTTAGTCAATTTTCAGCCCAACCAGTCTAAATGGGAAGTATCACTGACAAATATTTGTATAGATTACAAAAAAAAAAAAAAACTGTTCTCTTAATCCCTTTTTAATAAGGAATCAGACATATAGTAAGTTTTCTTGCATTACAGTTCTACAAACCTTCATACCAACATGAAACCACAAGTTTTGAGTTTTGAATTAAGTTCACAGGGTTAAATTAATATTTACCTCAAGACATGTTTAAGCTTATAATAATGGATAACAAGAGAGCTCAATCATGCAAGACTAAGTTGAATCCTTTAGCAGTCCAATATTTCACTCAATTTCACTCAGTCATTGCAAATGTCCAGTGAAAACTCGAACAGGTAGAGGGCAAAAAGGACAGTCACTTAATTACACCCATTCCTGCTTTGACATTAGTTTAAATGAAGCAATGAAGCAGTAGTGATAGAGCCTCCTGAGTTCTTACTAACATAAGCTAACTTAAGTCAAACACTCTATTTTTTCCCAACCAACACTGGAAATGCCTTTTGTATTTTGCATATTTTCCCAGCTCTTAGTACTGTAAGTTTCTAAACTGAAGAGAGATTAAAGCTCTATGAAGATTTACAGTTTAATGGTTTAACACTATTCTGAAGTGGCATAAGTAACAGAGGGAACCCTGAAAACAGTGGAAATTCTTTGCAATGTGTTGGTGTTACCATAAGCAGCCAAGCAAATACTGGGGTGTTCTAGCAGCATGTTTCTTCATTCTGATATTACATGCTCTCAAGCAGTTAAATAAGCTAATATATCTTTAAAGCCTGCCTCTGGTTTATTTTACTGAGGGGAAGAAAAGTGTTTGATCAACAACCATGGACTCAATTACATAGCAGGTTACAAGGTTTCTCTACCCTCCTTTTTCTTCATGTCAGTAACCTTTTGGAAAGCATTCGCTATTGCAGTGCAGGTATATCTTTTTCTCACTTCTGTTTCAAGAGATGAATTTGGTAAACATTCTGTGGCACTGGTAGCATGAACAAAATCTGTAAATGTTGCTGGAAGACACTGAGGAACTCTTAATTGAGACTGTTAAGACAATGCCCCTTGTTGTCTAAAGCTTTACACAAGCCAAGGACTGTTTTACTCCAGGATTGCTATCTTTGCTTACAGAACTCATTTTCATTTTTGCAAGAAGCCTTAGCTAAGTCTTAAGATTTAACAGCTAGTCACAAGACAAAGCTCTAGGACAACTGACATTATGCAACTGCACTAAAATTTCCCACAGAAGCTTAAATGCTATTCTACGGAGCTCTGATTTTATTATTATTATTTTTTAATGTACTCTTTCGATAGAATAGCAATTAATATAAAAAGTTCTTACTGAAGAACACAGACCCAGAAAATATCAAATGAAACATGGCCGCCCACACTTCAAAGAAAAGAAGATTTGAAGCTCCCAGGACTGTCAGGAAATTTCAGGTGCACTAACCTTAACTCCTTGTGTCTAGTAAAGCTAGTGAAGAGATTTTGGAAACAGTTTACTGACAACATATAAGGTTAGTAATTTGTTTGTCATAAGAATTTAAGTCTTTTTCACTTTGATGGCTGCTTTTTTTCCCTCACTGTTCAAGTCTATATCAGCTAGGAAAAGCATTTTCTTACAAGTCATGCAGTATTAAGACAGTTTGATAAAAGGTTACTGCTTCATTATTCTAAAAATAACATTTAGTTTAAATCAAGCTTAATTTTTCTGTAGGCAAGGAAAAGTACTAAACCAGATTCTGTCTTGATCACAGATCCCAACATTCGCATCTACTTATAAATGAAGCTGTATATAATAAGAACTGCAGTTTACATTGTAATGCCTATATACATGTTGTATTAACTCATTCATTTCTTTCCTTTCTGTACAAGACTAGCTCAGTTGCTAAGGTGAATTGTAAGTATTTGACATTAAAAAACAGCCATGTTTTGTAAAACATTCAGTAAACATGTAGCATACTAAAAGCAACTGAGGACAACAGGACCTGGCGTACGTTATCTGATGGTGTAAATTGATTCCTTTAGTACAGTAATTCTACTGGCAGGAATATTCAGGTTGGTGCAAAGGGTATTGGGTATTTTATTTTACTTCAATTTCTATTTCACTCCTTTAAAAAGAGAGATGAGTACCAGTGTGGCCCTTGGAAAAAGGAGAGGACACTTTCTGTTGAACACAAGAACATACACTCTAAGATATTTGGATGGCAGGGTCTATTACCTAAAAGGAGCTGGAGAGAGAGATCCACAATCAGGTTTCAGAGGCAACTGACAACTCTCTAGGGACTAAAAGGAATCACTGCAGATCAAGAAATTAATTCGTAGCCTGCAACCAAGCCTGAAAATAGTGGCTCACCTGTACAGTGGGCACAAAAAATGTTTATTAGACTGAGACTGTTTTACCTGACCCAATTACCAAGTTGTCTACATTTTAAGAAAAGTATAGTTAAGACTCTATTTTATTTATTTTTATTTATTTTATTTAAATTAATCTCAAAAGCCCTTTAGTTTCCTTTGGGGTGTTGATCATAAAGGATAGAAATGTATTCCATTAAAGTTCTGACCAAGCTAGACCCCACACTATTCTGTTAACGTCTGACAACAGAAAAGACAAGACTGTTTAGACCTTCTGAACTGAATTATATGCTGTCATAAAACTGGGAGTAAAGATTTTGTTCAGAAATAGAGTAGAACTGGTAGAGAAGTCAATGGAGAATGAGGTACAGAGGACTTAAGTGTTCAATAAATCCAATTTTGCAATTATCCTACAAACTACAATTTTTCACTTTAATAAACCTCAGTCCACAACGTATATAGTAACTAAACATTTGCTAGAGCACTGCCTTAGTAGAGTCCATTAGGAAGGTGGTGGGAATCCTGACAGTTTCAAATTCTCCAAATGTTAAGTAATAAAAATATGAATAATGATAACGAAAATACAAGCCACTCAGAAGTGCAGCTCTATCCCGCTCACTTAGGTAGCCTTGTGCTTAGGGTCCCAGGAAGGCAGTAGCACCTTAGTAATTTCTGTAATGTTTTCATGCCTGCTTGGTGGGAACAACAACTCCTGTAAACTTACTTAACTAGGACTTGGGACACTGATTTACAGAGCTCGCACCCTCTGAAGTGATGTGCCAGCATAGCATCTGTGCCCATCACTGCCTCAAGGCTACAGAACCCCGTGCTGAAGACCAAAGCCAGGAAACGAAAAAAGGTAATTGCAACACCTTCACCACGGAGTCATGGCTCTGAATTACAAGATATTTAGATATAAGGGCACAGACAAAACAACACATAAGATACCAGTACAGCCTGAAGGACACAAAGGTGTCCTTTGTCAGACTACTGTCACTGTATCTGATGGATCGCCTCCAGCTCAAATTGTTAAATGGTTTACCATAATTGATTATCATGTGCTGGTATCCTGAATACAAAGCTCTCTCCACTTTTAATGAAATGAGAATCCTGTAAAGCACAAGGATGACACTGACCTTTAGAGATGTGTTTCAAGATGTTATTTTAGCTTCCCAAACAGGAAAACATCTGCACTCAGTATTAGCATGAAATAGTTTTAACAGGTGTCACCCAAGACAATGGGAGAAGTCTGAAGAGACAGATCACTTTTTCAGTAAGGCCAAGCCAGCATTCAAGAGTAATCACTAATCTGGTTTATCATTTAGAGATCTGTGGCTGAACACACTGGCTAGTTAGGGAGTTATCCAAGTGATCTGGTCACATAAGAGAAAAAGTTCCATTAGAAATATGGTTAAGAAGTGTGGAAAAAATCATTAATTTAATAAATGAAATTAGTCTTTTTCAATGGGTGTTTGTATGGGAAATATCATCACTGGTGCACGAGAATCTTTTTTCACATTTCAACAGCTCACTTCAATGTTTCTTACAGCAGCTATACGACATGACAGAACTTTAGGAAATTCAGTTTGACTGAGGGATGGGGTAGACAGATCCAGGAAAAAAGTTTAAGTTCAGTAACAGCTGAAAGAAGAAACATGGTCTAACTCTTGCATATGTTCCTCACAAAGTATTTTTATTCACTCAGCTGGCATTAAGGAGCATTTTCTATTGAACTTTTATGAAAAAATGATAACCAAGTGAATGATTACAGTAATCATACATCAGTATTTCCAATAGATATTACAAAGATTAAATCCCAGGCTCCTTCCTGATGTAAAAGCACTACTGTGAAAGTGAATCAGAGTCCACTACCAACCACTTCAAACACTGACATCTATACATGTATTTGAACTCTAATTACACTGACTTGAACTTGCCTTAAAAGTATTTTCAATACACTATTATGCTGATTTACAATACTGATGCTTCTTTACTTTGCATATACTCTGCTTGTATATTAAACCTTGTTTTTAACACAGCTATACAAATTACGACAGTGACAGTGCACTGCTGGACTATAAGCAGTTATAATACTTTAATCCTTCAGCGTGATGCCACAGGAGTGAAAAAAATGTTTTTGTTTCAGTGACTGTTTGACTGTTGTACAGAGTAAGACTTTCCTCCAGAGCATTTGAAATTCAGGAAACAGAATCTAAGATCAGAATACAAATGCTGTAAAAGATGCTGAAGATGTTAACAGATTTTTGCTCCCTTAGGGGCAGCATTGAATGAGCAACGGAGATAGGTTAAAAGAATAAAGACTGAAAAGGTTTAGGGTTCTAGAACAGAGACTGTGCCCATACTGTGGAATTCAAGAGATTCATGGTAGATAAACTCCAATAAGCAACACTGGATATCACAGCAAACAGCCACCAAAACGTGCTCCTGCTATCTAATAAGAACCATAACATGCCATAATAGCCTGTTAAGTCACTGTCTTGCCCTTCTATAAGTTACCTTAAGCTCTCAGTGTTTAAGAAGTGGTTTTTTTTGTTTGTTTGTTTTTGTACAGAGGCTTAAAGCTGTCTTTAGCCAATTCTGATCTAAGATTATGGGTAGCAGTAAATCTCTAGGGTGTTCTCTGAACACAGTAGCCTCTGATCACTTATTTAGATTAACAAGCAATTGCAAGAGATTATTTTCTAGAAATCTTAACAAGCAGATAAAATTTGGTCATGGTACAGACAAGAGGCAGCTAAAATAATGCATTAAGTCTTCATATTATTGCTTTTCATAACACAGCATGACATTCTGAATTCCCCCATGGTGTACCATTTCTGGGATCTGTGCCAAGAACTGTAGTGCAAGTATCCCAGAGCAAAAGAAGAAATTTTGCCTTAAATCAGGCTACTGTGCATGTAAGAAAAAGGCATGTGTGAAGATGAAGGGGTCTACTCAAAAAACAAATTCAGCACAAAGGAGGAGAGACAAGTAGAAACTTCCACATAGAGCTCTAGCTATATTAGATATTGTAGTATTAGATGTTGTACTTAGATATGTTCAACCAGGCAGCTCTTAACATTTGTTTTTGCATTGAAGTGGAATTTCATCTTAAGGGACTGTCTGTGCTTGCACTGCAGGCAATAGCACAGTTCCTGTTACTAGAGACATTCCTAAATAAGGATAAACAACAGAAGAAACACACTTAGAAAGCTTCAAACGAAATTACTGGGCTAATGAATGATGCAATGAAGGTATAGACAGTTTTGTCCACCTCTTCTAGGAAGAAAATATTGACTACTTAAGTAATTTGCTCAAGAAATGGCTTATAAACTCAAAGACGGTATCTCTGAATGAGCACCGTTTTCACCAGTGGAAGCTGTTTGCTAAGAGTCATCTTAAAAAAAAAGGTGTCTACAACTAGTTTTTAGCTAAGTGCTTACATGCAGAATGTTTGAGTGAAATGATTTACTAGCTAATCTCTAATATGCTTTAAGAATATTTACAGGAATTTTTACATTTAAATATAAATAGCCTTTAGAAGAGTTGTGTAGATTTACTAATAAACCCTGTAAAATACAACTACAACTTCAAGTAATCCAAGAGCGTTATCTAATCAAAGTTGAAATGAAGTTGTCTGGCTTTCTGGCTTGCTAACTCATTTTGCAGCAAGAAATAGTATTTCTTGGTTTTATTCCTCCCTCTCTCTCCCTCCCCCCCCCCCTTTTTTTTTGAATGTCAATCTGATTTGAATAAATTTCTTAGATTAGCTAGGATATTACTACTATATGAGTATTCACTAATCTCTAATTAGCATTTTAAATCCTTACATTTTGAATTAAACATGCATGAAGTCTAATCTCTGTAACTGCAATTAGAATCACTTATTTAATTAAATACACTTTGTGCTAATGAATGCATTGTTCTAAAATTGTTTATCACCAGATATTTCACAGAACAATAATGGAGACTATAGAAGTGTCCATAGTAATATATACTTTGATTACTTCCTTAGTGACAAGGTGTTGTGGGTTTTTTGGTTTCCTGGCTTTTTTATTATTATTATTATTGAGGTTGTTTTTGAATTTCCTCTGATTTGATTTAAAACCAACATTAGCCCCAGACAGATATGATGGCAACCTACCAGTTTATCCAAAATAGCTCAGTATGATTGAGATTCATAGATCTTTATCTGCAATAGAGGGCATTCTGCCATGAAGTTGTGGCTGTGACATTTCTGCTTTTTAATAAAGATCTGAAGATTCTTATTCTCATCTCTCAACTAATATAAACTTTTAAAAAACAATGAGTTAACACAGATGTAAGCCTCACTGTGCAGACTGGTAAAGCTCTGTTCACTTTCTGCTTTTAAAAATAATTGAAAATTCAATTGAAGAGCAAGTTTCTTTGTAAAAGGTCTTTTTACATAAAGCAAACCACCAAAGCCAAAAAAAAAAAAAAACACGGTACCACATTTAACAGCTAAAATAGCTCTTTACCTGGATTCAGTGCATCTGCACTAAGAATCACATGCAGTCCACCTGTCCTGAAGACAGGTCTGATCAGTCTGTGATGCCTAGCCCTAGACTTAAGCTGAGGACGGAGACAAATTTAAGTAGAAATTGTTGCCCTTCTATTTGACAGGAAAGCTTGAGAAAAGCTTAAGATGCCTAGATGCTCTGGTAGGTGCCCTTACCTTTTGAACAGCACAGGAGGCCACATCTGCAGCTTGAACAACAATGACAGCCTCCACCATTTAGTCTTTTCCCTTGTCACTGGAAAGAGTCCAACTGCTCAGCTGGACATTTCTGGGGCGTAATGAAGGTGATGAGGGCTGGATGCTCAGCCAGCTGCAAGAACTGGCTGCTCTACAGCCCTGCAGCACATCATTGCCCTTGCTAGGTACAAGTTTTCAAGGCATCAGAACAGAGGCTAGGCACAATTGCTGTACCAGACTTTTTCTTGATTTGCCTTCAGCTTTCTTTCACTTGGTTCAGCTGTGACAACAATTGTCTCATTGAACAGGTGTCTATCGCTGATTTGTTTCCCTTCTGTTTATGTGGTACAACCACAGCTATACATAGATAGAAGCAAATGTTTACTCTTTGCAAATATCTCCTACAACATTCTACAAATTTTACAGAAGTCTAGTGATGAGGCCTACTATTGCAGCAGAGGCTTTGAGAAGTGGAGGCAGCATAAGATGCACGTATGGGATAATGAGAAATGGGGCATGTGCTTGGTGATAGAAACCCCAGGTTTCTACAGGTACAAACAAATCAGCAGTGGTCAGATTAAGAAGTGCAGACAGGAGCTGAGAAAAGCTGGGATCTCAGATATCCCAGCCCTTAAAAGAAGGGTTCTCTAATTACAATTTCCGTGAAACATCATTGAAGCAACTTTCTGTTTCCCGATCTGTAAACTAAGTTATACACATTCAAGAAGAAACAAAAGTCAGCATTTCTAGATCTACTTGCATTTTCTTCAATTTATACTCTAGAAAGAAGAATATTCTTATTTTTGATCCAAATAAGGTTTTCCCCACTCCTCACAGAACCCAAGTAAGTGACTGATTATCTTGAAAAAAGCATAATGAACAATTTCTGCAGCTTCAGGCTTGAGTTGTGATTTCATTCAAAATACCCCATGCACAGCTCAGGAAGTCTGCAGACATACAGATACAGTCCACAAGCACATCTTCCTAAAGCTGGATGTCTTCATGCATCTTTGCTGTTGAGCAGTTTAGATCACTTAAGCTAGGCCAAAAGCCGTGATGTTAGCCAACTAGGTTAAACACTGATTTTAATAGAGGGAGGAAGTTGGAATGATTTTTTCCCATTTTCTGTACAATGTCACAATATTGCATTTGAGATTTTTGCAAGTGCAAAGACCAGTTCTTGAGAGAACAGTGACTGAAGGAAAGCACTTTTAAAATGAAGATTTTAGGGTTCAAACTAGTTCTTATTTATACTTACATTGAAAGCAATATTTTTTCTATGTCATTTTTAGGTCTGGGCTCTTCTCCCCTCTGTCCCATTTCCCAGGGGAAAGTTAGTTTTCAATAGTTCAATGTTTTACATTTCTATTTGTCATTTTCAAATAACTTCAGTGAATGTGTTTCCATTAATATTTCAGCTAAGCTTCACAGCAAGATATCTCAGGCTTCATCACAGTCTTTATAAGTACATGAAGAGGTCATTAAAAATGCTTGGACTGTAATGATTTGCTGATAACAGTTAGGTGTGAACGTTAACTTGGAATGTAATTTCATGCATTTCTCACAAGCTATATATGTAACAGAGGGAGGACACCTTTCCCCTTCACATCAATCAAAATCAGCATATGATATTTTACTTATTCAATTGTCCTTCTAGTTCCATTCTAGTTGTAGATACACTGGTTAACACAGATTTCCTGAACTTAACTTCCACTAAACTCTCAGAAGCGCAAGAGACTTTCCTTTTTTCTGCTACTACAGAACAAGGAATGTGGCTACCTTTGAGGCCTTTGACATGCAAATGTCAGTACACAATAAAATATCACCAATCTTTACATTAGGCATCTCAATCCACAAAGATCTTACAAAATTAACATAGACTAAGCAGTTCCAAAGATCAAGGAAAGTGAGGAAAAAAAAGAACCATGCAAAACATGGAGAACCCTAGAGGCTTGCCACATCTTCTTTGGGGAAGAGGCTCACAAGCGACAAATGGCAATATAAAATACTGTGGTGGCTTACAGGAATACAATATGTTGTCAGATCTGATTGCACCTAAACTCATCAGAATTGGTTCAAGTGTAAGGTATGTAGCGAAAGGAATGTCAAAATCAAACTAGACAAAAACAAGGAAATTAACATTTCAGTGGGCTTGACATCAGTTTCCCCAAGGGTTTTCACAAGAAGCCATGAAGTTCATTCAAAGGCTTGTTAGGAATTTCTAAATCTATCCTCCCATCATCTAGAATGAGCCTCTAGAATTTAACAAAAGCTCCTTTATTCTCTTTGAGGTCTGAATATTTTGGAAGATTTCATGCAACTCCAAAAACTTTCTTTAGTACATAATCCCATAAACCATCAGACTCTACTGAAATTGTAACAAAATAATATTTCTGCTAGTAGCTGCCTACACAATAATCTAAGTTGTTTTTGTACAAATGCCAGGTAATCTTAGGTAGTCTGGAACATCATCTGCCTCAATAATTATAGACTGCTTCTTTTCGTTAGACAAAAAACAATGTTTTGAAAGATTTAGTGAAAATAACACTAAGAAAAAAACTACGCAAGCCCCAAAGCACATTACAAAAACATGAATGGACATAAAATGAAGTTATGACAAAGTTACTTGTACTCTAGCTTGCTCTTAGGAATCATAATACCTCTTTCAGTTCAGTTAATTGGAATTAAGCATGTTACTATGAAAGCACTTCACTTTGAAGTGGGATTATTTAAATGTCATGGGTCATCAGCATCTATAAAACAGTCTCTCAAGAATAAAATCATGAATCTGTCAGAGATTAGGCTCTAGAATTAGGATTCCCTATTTCTAAGGCTAGGAAATCAGGGTTTCCATTCTCAAATCGAGACAGACAACACTAAGTTTTATTGTCTTCAGAATGAAGTCATTATTTAAGAAGCAATCAAAAAAACTATAACATGAGACAAGAATTAGAAACAGCTTCTGTTAGATCTGTTCACAACTCTGTCTCAAGTCAGATGATTAGATTTCTTTAGCACTTTCCCTTCCTGTTTCACCATATATTTCCTGTCTGCATCTAAAATGCAGCTATGGGGAAGAATTTATGTTATGACTTAGTATAATAAGTGCCTACAAAACTCAATAGTTCAAGAGAAGTTGACTGGAAAAGCTTAATTAGCTTGTAAGCATTCTAAACATGTGAAGTGCAGTAGCAGTGCTAAAGACTAATAACCTCTCTGGTCACTCTCATTTGCAAAGATAAAGATGTAATTTAAATAAAATACCTACACTATCACAGTTATGAAGCTGATATTCAGGAATTGTCATTTTAGAAAGCCAATGCTGATCATTGTATTTAAATTCTGATCTTGTAAAAAAGCAAACGCCCCATCTCCTCTCTCCAAGTCTCTCCCAACCCCCCAAGGACACAATTCCATTCCACAGCTGCTGCACAAAACATCATTATAACTTCAGGATGCTGGCTTCTGTTGAAGACAACAAATAAGGTGATTTTAGGCCTTTCATTACACTTAGTTTCATCCCCATGCTGAGGTAGCAAGTAAGTAAAGCATGTAAGCCCAGAACTAACCATTGGCTTTAAAAGAGAGAGGCCTCCAAATGGGGAGCACAAATCTGAACGTAAAGCACATCTAAATTTTGGTTATAGAAAATGTAGCCCAGAGCTAGACTTGTAGAAGAGATGTCTCTGCACTCAAGGTGACAAATCAAAAGGAAGCATTTCAAATGTTAAAGCATTCCTTGAATTACCAGTCTTTGTGCCTGAAGTTCACTTCTGCCTTTCACGGAATGGTTGAAGTGGGAAGGGCCCTCTGGAGGTTATCTGCTACAAATCCCTTGCTAAAACAACGACAGAGCAGGCAGGACAATGTCCAGACAGGTTCTGAATATCTCCAAGGAGGGAGAGTCTACAACTTCACTGGGCAACATCTGCCACTGGTCAATCACAGTCACAATAAAGAAGTGGTTCCTGATGTTCAGACAGCACCTCCTGCATTTTAGTTTGTGCTCATTGCTTCTTGTCCTTTTACAGGGGGCTGCTGAAGAAAGATTTCATGTCTATATATGTTGAAGAAGTTACCCTATGAACCTTCTGTTCTCCAGGCTGAAGAGTCCCAGCTCTCAGCCTTCCCTCCTGTAAGAGATGTTCCAGTCTCTTCAGCATCTCAGTGATGTTTTATTGGATTATTTCCGGTACATCTGTATGTCTCATACTGGGGAGCCCACACCTGGACCCAGTACTCCAAGTGTGGCTTCACCAGTGATGAAGAGAGGGGAAGAATCACCTCCCTTGACCTGCTGGCAACACTTGCCAAATGAAATCGAGGATACTGTTAAGCTTCTTTCCTGCAAGAAGCTGCTTTCCAGCTGGATGGGCCCCACCACATATTGGTGCATGGGATTATTCCTCCTCAAGTGCAGGGCTTTGCACTTCTTTGTTAAATTTCATGAGGCTCCTGTCAGCCCTCTGTCCTGTTAAGGTCCTTCTAGATGACAGCACAACCCTCTGCCATATCAGCTACTTCTCACAGTTTTGGGTCACCTGCAAACTTTCTAAGGGTACAGTCTGCCCCATCATCCAGATCATCAATAAATCTGCAGAACAGAAATGGACCCAGCATTGGCCCCTGGGATATACCCACTAGCTACCATCCTCCAGCTTTCCTCCTTTTGATATGGTTACTATCCATTTGTTTTCTTGGTATAAAATAGACTTTTCTGATTAGAATACATTAACCTGTATAACGTCAATTGTTTAAATTGACAGCAGGAAGTCTGCAACCCATGTATGTACCATAAATCAGATGATAGATTTTCACTTGCTGTGGGTTAACCCTAGCAGGCAGCTAAGGACCACACAGCTGCTCTCACTGCCCCCAGACCTCCAGTGGGATGGGGGAGTGAATCAGAAGAGCATCTGAGGAAACTCCTGAGTTAAGATAAAAACAGTTTAATAAAGAAAAGCAGTAGGGGAGAAAAGAAAAATGATGGAAAAGCAATTTTTTTTTTACCACCAGCCAGCCAATTCTAAATCAGAACCCCATCATATGAACAACAAAACAACAACAAATAGAAAACCCTGCTTCTCACCTCTGTCAGTTTTCACTACTGCACATGACATTATATAGCATGGAATATCTATTTGATCAGCTGTCCTTCCTATTCGATCAATTGTCCTGACTGCATTTCCTTCCAGCCTGCTGTCTATCCCTAACTGTCTTACTTTGGGTACAGAGTGAGAAAAGCCTTGACACTGAAGACACTGTTCACACTGTTCAGCAACAGGTGAAAAAACAGTGCATTATTAACACCTGTTTTCATCACAAATCCAAAAAAAGCACAACACTAGCTACTACGACAGAAATTAACTCCAGACAGCCAGACCCAGTACACTGCCTATTCACAATTCTATTTTCTTCAAGACTGTTAAAAAAAAAAAAAAAAAAAAAAAAAAAAAAAGCTTTTTGTTTAAACTTCAGTGAGGTTTTCAAAGAAACCTAAACACAAGCCACACAAAAAGCATACCACCAAAACCACACTGCAGGTCCTGCCCCCAATGCTTTTCATTAACTTTAATGAGCTTCAAATAAAACCCCATCTTTATAGATTTAAAGGAGTGATTTGTATAGTTGTGAAAGCAAACAACTTCCTCCTTACCAATTTAAGTGCTCAGCATCATTAAATCCTCAAAGAATCTATCCTTTCCCATCCCACTTCTTCCCAAGCAACTTCTGTTAGCTTCTGGGAATGAATCACAGTAGAGAAACAGTGGTTATCTCAGATGCTCCCTACTACCTCCCAGTGCTCCAGTCTGTAGGGACTATGGGGAAAAATGAATAGGGTCTCCTTCCAGAAGCTAGGCTTTCTGGCAAAGCAGAAATAACTCATTAATTGGCCATTATTCACATAGCAATGATCTCAGTAGCTGTTAAAAGCATATGCTAAGAACTTTCATGAATGCGTTAGTGATACTGATGTTAAAGCTAACTTACATACCTGGGACCCTCCCGAAAACTCAAGCTTTACAAGGTATCTGGTCCCATCCCCTATTGTTCCCAACAGATCGGGATCTTTTTAGTCACATTTCTTTTAACACAGAAGCCCCTTTGGTGACACCACTCAACAAAAGCTGTACACATGGACGTACTACAAGTATAATGTGAATTTCAGAACATTAGATAAACTTTTCTTTTTACTGTGATGACTATTAAATAACAGGATTGGCTAACGCCATAGGAACACTGGCTGAAGTATAATCAGTCATGAACAAAGCAGTATCCAAAGCAAGCAGAGAAATTTTAACAATTCATGTATACATCTATCCCTCAGAATTTTCAGTGTTTTGCAAAATCTGAGACAACAGTCAAGCATGAAAGACTTAGAAAATTAATCTTTCCTAATCAAATGTTCAATATAAGCAGTTTTAATAAGACATATATTTCTCCCCAGCCTCAGGAAAAAAATGAAATCCTTGAATAAAGGAGGATCAAGTATATTTTCAATTAAATAATGTCTGTAGTGCTGTCCTCAAAAGATAGTGTTAACAGATCCTGTATTTTCTTAACTGTAGTATGTAACTGTAGGTAGAGAAGTCATCTAAACTACTTCATTATGTCTAAGATTCAAATCTCTTATCCCCTGTTCTCACACAGCCCTCACAACAATATCTGCCCCAGATGGATTTACTCATTTTGTGTAATGCATTTATTCCCTTTACAACTTGGCTTACATGAAGATTATCATTACTTACTATCTTTAAATAAAGATGATAAAGCACAAGAATGCTAAGAACCAGAGCAACAGAAGGATTTGTCTCACTGTGTTGACTATTATACTATGTTTTCTAGAAATTTGTTTTTTCTACCTACTTATAGAAAACCATTGCTATGGTAAAGCTCTTGTTAGATCTTGCATTATCTGAGGTCCCCCTCATGCATTCTCATCTTGTAGATACTAAAGTGACTCCAATACTCTATTAATTGGTGCATAAAACATCAAGCACTTTTAGATATGCTTAAAATATACTTGAGAACTTAGGAACCAGCTCCTCAACCTCTCCAGACAACCAGGTAAGTTTTATGAGGCTGATTTTTTTTTTTTTATTTTATTTTTTTATATATTCATGTGTGATGTAAACAAAGCCAGAACAACAGTAGAAGCTACTTTCTTCTCTCCTCACCTTCAAGAGGATAAACAAAAATATGCAAGGGTGAGTTACTGATTCCTAAGAGAATGAAGCCTTGAGTGGAATCAGTTTTAGAGAATAAACATGCGCCCAACATCCATGAATACCCCAAGTACTGCAAACGAGAAGGTACAACTCCAGGTAGGGCAACAGAAAGAACAGAAGTATTATTCCAGCATCACCTCCCACAGCTCAGGCCAAACACAGACCAACACTGCTACTTAAACCATAAATTAAGTCATTGGTAAAATTAACAGTTGACAGCTTCCCCCCCCAGAAGATCTTCAGTTTTGAATCTGCCTCTTGCAGCACTTTGCTACTGCAGACTCAGCAGTGCTAAGTAACCTTAAATTGCTAAATGCCTTCCTATATATTCCAAGTCACCTTTCCCCAAGGCCATGACAAGGGGAAACAAAAAACCTACAGAAATAAATACAAAAAGCCTTCAAGTAGTGACAAGAATTCACACAAACTGTTTAGAAAAATTATTCCAATAAAGAGGAGCATGAATTAAAAAAAAAAAAAAAAAAAAAGAATCACAATAACCTGGTACTGGATATGTACTTCAGGTAGAATTCAAAGAGCGCTGTAGCTAAAATACTAACTTAACAGTAAGCCTTCAGCATTCAAGGTGCCCGTATGCATTCCAGGAAGTTGTATTTGCTTTGCAGTATCTTCGTGCAAAATGCTACTAAATATCAGAATTAGGATCAAAAAAGAAGCGTGCATCAATCCCAATGGATAATACTCACAAAAGCCGTAACCATTATTAGCGACAGAGCTGAAAATGCTGCAGAGTCTGGTGAGCTGTGAAACATCAGCTCCTGCTGTTTGTCATAATGTGAACAAATTTAACATAAGATCAATAGACTAAGCACTGAATCACTAGAGAAATATTTCAATGTGAAACACAGCAATTTATATCCATGAAGGTAACCAATCACACAAGGAGCCTTTGATACAGCAACAAACCCCTTTACCATGGGTAGAAGATGAAGGGTAGAACTTTGCTGTTAAGCTCTACTTTAATTTGGTAGAAGCATTGAAAGTTTACTCTTAAATACGTTAACAATATAGTAGCACTTCAGCAGCCAAGGACTTTCAAGTCAGTAAAGCGTAGTCTTAAAGTGAAGAAAACAAGGAAACCTTGAAGAAAACAGGGATACTGGTAGCCTTGAGCTAGCAGAAGCAAGGGAGATGAGGGATGAAAGCTTAAAAAAAAACAAGGAGGTATACAGCTGAAGGAAGATTCCAGACTGACCTTTTGCTCTTTAAGGGTCAATAACACATTAGAAAACACACCCATCAAAATGCTAATGTATGCAAAAGTAGGACTTGGTGTTCCTCCTGCTGGTCGTCTGTAACATGCAGACTCAATAGAGAAATTAGACAAGATAAAACAACCAATCAGAAGTAGCCAAAGAGATAGTTTCACAAGTTACCTGTGTATAAACGAAGGTGATTCAAGTCACTGGTGTGCTTCCTTTGCAAAAGATCACTAAGCACCTGATTCTGCAGAATTATATATTTAATTATTTAATTAAAGACTTCTCCGTGACTTCTAAATCTGCATACTTATCAGCAAGGCAAATCATGCATAAACCTATGGATAACAAAAGAATGATTCAAAAGAAAAAGTGTTGAGAGTCCCCTCATAACCATATTTACAGTACAGTCAAAGTACTGTGCCAGTCACAAGGGCTCCCTCTGATTTTTCTGATCATCTGAAAGATACGGTGGGAGGCTGCAGACCACAACAAGCATCCAGTGTGAATACAACAGGGCTAATGGGAATATACGTGACCTTTGTCACTGAGAACTGTAAACTTCAATAGTGCAGCTCAATGGTCTTTGTGTCCTTGATTGTTATATAGCAATGCTGCTGGTAACTCTGAGTACAGCCTCTTATCAGTATAACATATATAAAATTCACAAGTGCTAAAAGGCTTAAGCTTACACACTTTGTCTGTTCACTATCATTTGAACAAAAAGCCTCGCTTAATTTCAGTTATAAAAGACTGCTAATGAACTGCTTTAGCTACAATACTACACAGTGTTGCTATGTGCATAGCTCGATGTTCAAAGTCTTGCTGATTCTCATTAATGCACCAAGACATCCACCTAGTCTTTCTGATTTGCATCCAAATGTCCTACTTATATTTTTGCTAAGCACTACCTCATTTTTGCAATTACTAGACCAAGGAAGTAGTTGCTAATTTTAGGATGATTTATTTACAACAAACATTGATGTGTTCACTTAAAGTGATTGACAAACCACACAAATCATCAATGCTTGAATTTTTGGAAGAGCTTCAACAAGCCTTTGAATACATTCTTGCTGCTTGGGACTTGATAACTAATAATACAACAAATGGTGTTTGGGGGAAGTGCATTCACAACTTCGAAGGCTTTAAAAAAACAAAGCTCAATAGTAATTCTTGAACAAACTGTTGCATTTGATGAATTAGAAAAGATACTCTAGAACATGGATTCATAGAATTGCAGGAATATAAGATAAACTTGCTGGAGAACAAAGGCGAAAAAATGAGCTTTCAGAAAGCAAGAGTATGTTACAAGAACATGTGCAGTTTCTTCTGACTAACAAGGTTCAATTTGTTATGGAAATACAGTACAACATGAAGCAAAGTCAGATTTACAATTTTAAAAAGGTAAACACAAATAGGACTGTAAGAGACAACAACCATCTGAAAATGGAGAATTACCACATAGTTTAAAGTCCTATCAGTCCTATAATGTCTTTTCCATTTCAAGTGGAAATATGCTTTTGCACCTGTTTTATATCTAGCTCATGTACTCCACACTCATTCCTATATCAGCTGTGACTGGTGATAGCCCAGGGCTACCTCCAGTATATATATCTCCAGTATATATAACTCATCCACCTCCACCAATCCCATCAGCTCTCTGATATAAAGGACTATCTTCACAAACTCATGAATTTATATACATAACTACTTTTAAAGGCATATTATTATTTGATTACACTTATTATCATGTAGTCTGGTTCAAACTAGTCTTTTTATTAAATAAAGTTTTGTCAAGTACGCGTGGATATGACAAGAAGTTTAGTCAATGGAATTAACCACTCTATTTTCCATTTAAACAGTCCATAAATACAGATTTCTGTAAAAACAAGTTCCCTTTAGGGTGTATCAATCAGCATCAGAGACAGACTACTGTATGCTGTATTGAGCATAGAGCTGTGAGAGCATACTCTGCTGTGGCAGGACATGAAGACATGAACACAGTGAATCTGTGGTTGGTTGGACATACAAAGGTAACTCACAACCAACAGGCTCCAAGAGTAAATAAAATACAGAGCTATACAGGTAAGCATTATGTGTTTAACCTTTATGAGAGCAGCTGGGCAGGATATACTTGAACAAGGCTTTTTCCAGATCTATACAAGCAAGCTATTTTTTTAAAGTCATAGTCTCATTTAGTAGATACCAATTCTTAGTTTTTTGTTTAAAAACAAATCTTTAAAGAATAAAACAGATACAGAAAGAAAAAACAAAACAAAACAAAACAAAACAAAAAAAACACAGAAGAGATACAGGTGGTTCACAATTATTTTAAGTAAAGTTTAGACATCACAGTACAGGAACGTGGAAAAAAAAAGATCAGACTAAATACAGCATACACTGGACAGAGCTTCTCTATGAAGATCTGCAAGTAGACAATAAGGCATAGTATTTGCATAAGCATTTTACTGTCACAAACATCAACAAGTTTATCTTTGCATGTTGCAATACAGCAAAAAAACACAAACTCATGAAATTTGCTTGTGTTCTGTCTTAGGAGTACAACACCAGCTAAAAACATTTACAGTCACTAACCTCAGATTTCTTCCTTAACTTCAACAATACTTTATGCTGAAAAAGACAGATTTTTCTAAGCCTGGAGTAATTTAGACAGTTCGCTATTTCAAGCAAGGAAAAAAATAAAAATATATCTTGTCCTAGCAGAACACCAACAAAACCAGTACAATATTAGGAGACAGACTTGCAAAACAAAAGCCGCTCCACTGCAGGCTTCAAGTACTTCTAGCTTCAATACAGAATTTTCAGTTCACTCCTGAATCCTCTCCCCTTTCTTCAGGGTCTCAATCACCACTTGCTCACCCCACATATACCAGATCCACTGTTAGATTCCCCATACTGTGCTCCAAATGAGAAGTCAAACCCCAGGGGAAGGCTGCACTACTCCCTCCCTATGTATCCTTAACAGGAAAAAAAAATCACATTTTTTTCCCCCCACATCTTAGATACAGTTCACTCACCTTATGAAAGCCAGGCCTTCTTCCTATTCTGTACTCCCAACAAAATGCAGAATTCCCAATACAATAAAAGCCCCTTTTAACTTAACTTTTCAAATACAGCAAACAGAAACTCAAACCCTCCCTCCTTTACAGAATAAGGTGTGGTAGCAGCCTACTTTTTTCTTTTTAATTGGCTCAGGGCAGCTGGCGATCACTCGATATTTGAATTGATAGTTTTTCTTTTAAAAAAATACCATTTTTTTATTTTTGTAGGTTTTCTTTTTATTAATTTTTACTTTTAGTTTTTTAAAATCAAGCCAATTCATAGTTTTGTTTGTTTGTTTGTTTGTTTTTTATAAATGACTTGGATACAGGACTTGAAAGTATAGTAAGTTTGTGGACAACACTAAGTGAAGAGCTCTTGACTCCCTCAGGGGTATAGAGGATTTGTGGAGAGATCTTGACCAATTGGAGGGCTGGGCAGTCACCAGCCATATGAAGCTTAACAAGAGCAAGTGCTGGATTCTGCACCCGGGAAGGGGAAATGCTGTGTCTATGTACAGAGCGGAGTCTGAGAGGTTGGAAAGCAGCCCTGCAGAAAGGGATCTGGAGGTTCTGATCCATAGGAAGTTGTATATGAGCCATCAGTGTGCCGTAACAGCCCAAAGGGCCAGCTGTTCCCTGGGGTGCATCAGGCACAGCACTGCTAGCTGGTGGAGGGAAGGGATTGTCCTGTGCTGCTCTGCCTGGTGTAGCCTCACCTTGAATACTGGGTGCAGTTTGTAGCACCACAGCATAAGGAAGGCATAAAACTATTCGAGAGCCTCCAAAGGAGATCACTAAAGATGGTGAAGGGTCTGGAGGGGAAGTTATGTGAGGAGTAGCCGAGTTCATATGGTTTGTTCAGCCTAGAGAAGAGAACAGAGGGGAGGTTTCATGGTGGCCTGCACCTTCCTCACAAGGGAGAGTGCAGGCACTGATCTCTGTTGATAGCTACAGGATTCGAGCAAACAGCATGGAGCTGCAACAGGGGAATGTCAGGCTGAGTGTTAGGAAAAGGTTCTGCACTCAGAGGGTGGTCAGGCACAGGGACAGGCTCCACAGGGAAGTGGTCACAGCCCCAAGCCTGATGGAGTTCAGGAAGCATTTGGATAATGCTCTCACACACATGAGAGTCACATTTTTACTTTTATTTTTTTTTCCCAAGTCTTTTAAGCCTCTGCTTTTTCCATAGGGTAGTAAGGGTAGTAACATTATCTGATTACAGCTACTGAGTACTTGTTTGAATACTGCATTTGTCTTAAGGTCAAGTAGTAACACTGTAATGCATAGCAGAAGGCATATAAGGCATACATGGTGCCTAGCAATTATTTCCATGTCCAATGCTTTCTATAAGGAAATAGTTTCAAACAGTTTCAAACCAATCAAAACAAAGCACTTGTCCTAACTGTATACTCAGCAACAGGAAACAAAGCTGCCTTTATTCTGAACTGGGAAGTGTTGTGATAAGAGATCTAAGAATTCTTTAAATGTGTAAGACAACCCTATTAAACCCTGATAGCAACAAATGTCTGTAAATTCCTTATGTCTAATGACTCCTTCGTAAGGACTGTGAATCAAAACTAGGACAGTTTTTTGCCTATGCCTTTTAGAGGATGGCACATCGAAAAACAATAAACTGCAGAGGAAATTGGGACTAGAATGGATGAACTTAACCAATAGACTGATTTGCAAACAGATTTATTGGATGGCTTGGATGATACATGTTGCTTTCTACTCCTTCAGCCAAAGGCAAACTTTCCATTTTTAATTCTAATTGATGCATATTTATGCACATATACACACATAAGGCAAACAACAAAACAAACAGCTGACTGTTGCTTAAAGTGTTACCTTAAAAAGCCAGAACACAACTGTGCAAAGAACAAAATGCTGTCTTTCCTGAAATACTGTTGGGGAAGTGTTCATAGGATTAGGAGAGATTTAAATTCCCATTTTATCTTTCTATTGCTAAAATTTCTTAAGTTCTGGATAATCAATGATCTTATGGTACCTAAAGTGGACCAATTTTGCCTTTTGAAAAAGGTCCATTTTGCTAAAGTGGACCTTTTGCCTTTTGAAAATTAAATCCAAGAGATTGACACTAAAATGATTAAAATCTGTGCTAAATTTTGCATACCTTGCAAGCTCACCACTACAGTAAGTTGTATATGACTTTGTGGCTTCAAAGTATACTTGTGTGAACATGGTTTTATAGTACAATGGCAAATTGAGGAAAAAACTAAGTTTGCTGTTTAATTTGTGACTTGATGCTGAGCATATTGTACTTCTCCCTTTCCTGAAGAAGGCACAGTCAAAATTCTGCTAAAGTAGAAATCAGCTAAAATTGCCAGACTGCCTGCAGATGAGAATCTGATTGTGTGATCCTGCCAGTACTGCCCAGAGACAGAGCAGATCTTCCATGAACAGACCTATTCTAGCTTCCTAGAGCCCCTCCAGATCGTAACACACTGGGCAGGTGCTGCAGCTAAACATAGCTACTATTTACAAAACGTTCAGGCAGGAAATAAGAGCCTCAGTTTGGAGTTGTCGGCTAGGGAGCAGGAATGTACGCAATGCATCAGTAAGGGTTGAGAATGATGGATAGCTCAGCCCTTCTGATGTCAGGAGTTATCTGTACAGCCAGTAGTATTCACTGCTGCTCAGGATGGAATTCACTACATTAACTTAGGAAATACCTATACAAGGTAAAAGGGCACAAGAAAGGGCTTACAGCTGTAAGCCAACTGTTCTTTCGAGAAAGAATATAAAGTGCACTAAGCTTGTATTTACAATGCTATTTGTTGTTGTTGTTGTTTGTTTTTTAATTTGTTCATTGTTTTTAACTACTTCATGTAGTTAAGCTTAAGACTGTAATAGAGCTGACAACTGAGTTGGAGTTCCTTAATCTGCAATCCTGCTGCTTAAATATAAGGCTATTTGCCCTCTGCAGAGGCTTTTTGGCTTTTTTTTTTTTTTCTTTTTAATAAACTAGCTAATAACCAGCTGTAGTAATTAATCTTGGAAAACAGATTAAAGACCAAAAACAAGTGAAGAAGTTAATCACCCTTGGCAGACATTATGATCAGCCAGCCATTGCTTTACTATTTGAACTATCAAAGTTCAGCTAGCACAAAGGGCAAAATAAAATAAAATAAAATAAAATAAAATAAAATAAAATAAAATAAAATAAAATAAAATAAAATAAAATAAAATAAAATAAAATAAAGGTAGGTATGCAGTTGAAGCAAAAGCTTTTATATAGAAATAAGAGCCATAAAAGAGGTAATTTGTCATGTGTATGATTCCCTTACTTCACATATAAGCCAAAGGCACTACTGTGCAGCATACCTTGGAGCAAAATGGCAGGTTTTAATTATTAAATGTAACTTCAGGGGGTATGATATTAGATGTAGCTTTTTGTGTACAGTTTCAGGTACACATGAGACCATATCCCACAAAATGGAAAGCTTAGTTGCTTTGTGGATGTGCTCTAGGGAGTAGCACACTAGTCTGTTGTAGTTCCCACTATTCAATAGGAGGGTGGGATGTGGAATATCTTTATTTTTAGATCTTCACATTCTGAAACAGATGCGTCTTTTCTTTAGGGAAATGTATTCCATTCAGTCTAAAAATCAATGCACATACACATTCCAGAACACTAAGACTTGATTTTAAATATTTTGGGCTTCATTCATTTTTAATTACTAATAATTACTATAATGCAAAATGCTGGCCAGCATTAGTGTTACAGTGGAAAAGATTAATTTCTCTGAGGAGTTAATAGCAGCCATCACTCTCAAGAGAGTCACAGTTTCTAGGAGCATTTCAGAAACAAAAAATGGGGCAAGAAAATAAAAATACAATAATCTACATTTGAGGTAATAAGGAGTTCAGTTTGTAGACAGGTCAGAATATTGTCTAATGGGTTGTCTTAGAAAACTGAAGAAGACAGTATGATGAAGCAAAATACACTAGCTTAGAGTATGTCATAAATAATACACTACTGCAAAACAGCGCATTGGCCTACCCAATTAATATCACCCCATGTTTTCCTCCAAATTGATTTTGTTGGAGTATTATCTCCAAATCCAATTCTGTTATGCTCCCAACTCCTTGAAGTATTTTGTATCCTATGTATTACTGCAAAAAAATTCTCCAGGACAGTGGTGTCAGCTCTTGCTCTTCACTGACATGATCCAAATGCTGTCGCTTCTGAGCTATTTGAGTTTTCAAACCAGGAAAGAATTTGGCATTCTTTCCAACTGTGTTCTAAAATACCAGTTGCAGGAACTGAGCTTGCTATCTGGTTTAGAGAATTTATCCATGCTATTCCTTTTGTAATGGCACCAGTCAATACTGTTGAACAGAGAGGAGAAATAGCAGTGTATCACGCAAGCAACATTAATTCCTCATTAGGCTACTTCCACAGACGGTAAAGCAGAACACTGACTTCCCTGTCCCCCTTCATCTCCCATGAAATGTTATTTATGTCTTTCTGATGATGCTTGTCATCATCTCTATTACCCAGTATGGTCTTTTAGCACAACGAACTTAAGTTCACATGACTTTCCCATATTCTTTCAAAATACAGGATTACTTGGAGATTTCTAAATTGTGCATTTAAGTTTTTCAATGTTAGAAGAACAAACCTTGAATTAACAGAACATGATCATGACTAGTTCTCGGGAAGAAACAGAAGTTGTTTTTCCAGTTAGACCTATCTTTCAGGAAAGGAAATCAACACACACCTAAAAGCTGTAAGTTATATAGCATGGCACGGTTATGAAGGAAGTTTTCCAGCTTCAGTGTTGTCCAAAAGCTAGCAGTTCTTTCCCACTGCTTTCTCTTCCACTCCCTCTATCAGGATATTTTAATCTGAGAAGCATTTCCTTTTCAGTTTAGTAGGGCATTTAAGCAAGTACTGAAGTCTCTGAAAGCTCTGTTTAGTTCTTCACAAGCCACTGATATCCATTGCAAGCATAAAGCCCTTATTGACATAAGATCAACAAGCAAGACTAGAAGACTCCTAGCAAGGAAAAAGAACACTTCAGAGAAAGCTATCTATAACAACTGGGAAAGTAGCAGAGAAATTTCCCCCCTCATTTCTTCCAGAGATAGTTTTTCAATGTAAACGAAAAATGAGAAAAGAGAAAAGATAACAATGTTTTCCTTGCAAAAAGACATTTATATCAGTATGAGATCAAGTGTTTTTTGCTTAGCAAAATATAAAGTAAGAATAAAGTAAGCAAGATCTGGAAACTACAGCAACAGTTTAAGTCGGGCATTGAACGATCCCTGAATCGGTCACCATTGTTTCTACTTGTTTTCACCAAAGAATAATTGATCTCCCAAAGGATGAAGAAGCCATACCCCAAAGTAAAGCAACAACAGGCAGTAACCAGTCTCACTGCTTCTGCTGCTTGTCAGTCAAGGCCTGAGGTCTGTGAGATGCTGAGTACAGAGTGAAAGGGATAGCACCTGAAAGCCTGTTAGTCACGGAAATGCAAACCTGGATAGCATTCCAATCTCAGGTATTATGTAGATGCATACCAGGAGAGACTACACAAGTCCCAGTCCTAAGTAAGAGCACATATTATTATTATGCTTGGTTCTGCATCATAATATGTAGACCTAACCCTTCTGTCCTCCCTCAGACAAATCAGGACCATATATGCTAATAATCACTGAATTACAGACTGCCTAAAATGCAAGCACATAAGTGGTACAAAGCTCTGCTATCTTCTGTCTAAATTTGGAGCAATTTAAATAACCTAAGTACACCCTTAAAGAGAGAAATGCACTTAGTACATTAATTAAATAAATTGATTTTTTTTTTCCTGCTGGAGCTACAGCAGCCAATATTACAATTGAGAGGTTTATAAATGCACGGTAGCTTGTCCAACTTTCCCTGAATTATTCATAAACCCGATTATGCAAGAATCCTGTTGACCAAGTTTGATAAGGTTGAAATCTTCACTGTAAATTCTATTTTTCGGATACAGCTGGGCTTCATGTTTGTTTACTTTTGAAGACTTTGTTTTTAAACAATAAAATTTTCATCTACCTCTGAACAGACAGGAAATTTCTGGCTGGAAAACATGCTCTAGCTATATGTAAGATTTCATTTTCAGTACTATTCCAGTAATGAATTGAAGCTCTCTCCTGTTTTCATTTAATAACAATATATATATTAAAGAGTGCAGTTTAACTGCTTCAGAATTTTACTTCTCCTCTCTTTCTCATCAGCTCACATATTCTTTGTTTCAGCTTTGGCAAGTGCTGCAAGATGTCAGCTACCAGCCTCTGGAGCACATATGTAATAATGATATTTTGCAGCTTCCTACAGTAGGGAAAGTCAGAAACTCCTAATATAATCTCTGGGTCAGGTCTTCAGTAATGGCTTTAAGTGGATCAGGAAGAGACTCTGTGCTTAACCTATTGCTTATGTTTTTATATATGCATGCCATCTCTTTGCAAAGACAAAGTCATAGATGTTTTAGTGCATATTAATTTTCCTCAAGATGTACCTATTAGAGGATGAAGACATTCCAGTAAGCACTTCAGACACGTGCTCCCAGCTCCAAGCACAACAGTATTTCAGCTTGTCCTAATGAGCACTATAGTTTGCATGTAGTAGCACCCAGCTTTCCATCTCTAAAGACCTGTGCACCTTAGAAGAAGCGAGTGAATCTATAAAATGGATGCAAACTTTTACTCAATTTCTACATTTAGAACCTCCAGAATTTCAGTTATATCCCTTGCACAAGGAATCGGCTGCACAGGACCATGCAAAATATTCTTTTAATGGTGATGAAGTATTGTCAGCTCATAGTCACCCCATCTCAGACCTGATATATCAGAGTAAGGTGTTCAGCCACATCCAGGAAAGCAGGGCTCACCACGTATAATGGTTTCTTGGGAAAACAAATGCTATCACTCTGAACATCTCCCCAGCAATCCCCTCACTCCCCCCTTCCTCCTTCTTTCCCCCAGCTGTTATTGCTGAACATGACACTACATGGTGTGGGACATCCCTTGGGCCAGCCTGGGCCAGCTGTCCTGGCTGAGTTCCCTCCTGGTGCACCTCCAGCTTCCTCGCTGGCAGGACAGCATGAGGACTAAAACATCAGTGTGTTATCACCACTATTTTCACCAAAAATCCAAAACACAGCCATCATGCGAGCCTCAGTAAAGAAAACTAACTCTGTCCTAGTCAAGACCATGACACATACCTTCCTTATACCACCTGTTGTTGCTGTTTGTTGCTGTTTTGTTTATTTTTAATCCTCACCCTGCTGTCTTTGGACTGTATATCCTAATTCCACTATGGCTCATTCTGCAGCTTGGTGCCTGATGCAAAATACTTCCCCACTCATGGCTTGGACAGGTATACACTTCGTTGGGTTAAAAACTGTATGGGTAACCAGGCCCAAAGAGTCATGGTTCATGGATTTAATCCAGTTGGAGGCTGGTCACTAGTGGAGTCTCCCAGGGCTCAGTACTGGGGCCAGTTCTCTTTAATATCTTTATCAGTGATCTGGGCAGGGGGATCGAGTGCACCCTCAGTAAGTTTGCAGACGACACCAAGTTAGGTGTGTGTCGATCTACTCGAGGGTAGGAAGGCTCTGCAGGAGGATCTGGATAGGCTGCACCGAAGGGCTGAAGCAAACTGTATGAAGTTCAACAAGGCCAAGTGCCAGGTCCTCCACCTGGGGCACAACAACCCCAAGCAGAGCTACAGGCTGGGAGATGAGTGGTTAGGAAGCTGTGGGGCAAAGAAGGACCTGGGAGAAGGCCAACAGCATCCTGGCTTGTATAAGAAGCGGAGTGGCCAGCAGGGCTAGGGAAGTGATTGTCCCCCTGTACTCAGCTCTAGTGAGGCCCACCTTGAGTACTGTGTTCAGTTTTGGGCCCCTCACTACAAGAAGGACATCGAGGTGCTTGAGTGAGTCCAGAGAAGGGCGACCTAGCTGTTGAGGGGTCTGGAGAACAAGTCTTATGAGGAGCGGCTGAGGGAGCTGGGGATGCTCAGCCTGGAGAAGAGAAGGCTCAGGGGCAACCTTATCAATCTCTGTATGTACCTTAAAGGAGGCTTTAGTGACACGGGGATTGGTCTATTCTCCCATGTGCTCGGTGACAGGACGAGGGGTAATGGGCTGAAGTTGTGCTGGGGTGGGTTATGTTGGATATTAGGAAGAACGTCTTTACCTAAAGGGTTGTTAGGCATTGGAACAGGATGCCTAGGGAAGTGGCTGAGTCACCATCCCTAGAGGTCTTTAAAAGACGTTTAGATGTAGAGTTTAGTGATGTGGTTTAGTGGAGAACTTGTTAGTGTTACGTTAGAGGTTGGACTAGATGATCTTGGAGGTCTCTTCCAACCAGATGATTCTGTGATTCTGTGAAAATGGCTGTCTTCTTGAAATCCATAGCTTCATTAGCTACATTTAATATACACTAATATACATTAATGTACATTTAATATAATCTTACGGGGGTCAGAGCTGAGAATTAGATGATTTCAGTGAAGGCCATGCATGACACTAAGCCTTGTCCAGGCAGCTATTTACTTGTTACTGCAGTCACTGCTGCAATGAAGCGCTGCTTATTCACATTTCATTTGTCCCTCCAAACTCCCAGATACTTTTCTTTGCACAGCTGCAGCCTACTGATGGGGTCCTCAGATGATACAGAGATTTTCTGTCTGAGGTACAGGACTTTGGATTTGTGTTTGATGAAGTTCATGAGGTCCCGGTGGTAGGCTGGTTCCTCCAGCTTGTTGAGGTCCTGGCAAACAAATCTCTGAACCCATCCATGACTGCTACTTGAGAGCAAAGTCTGAGGTAATGGGAATCCACAGAAGTACAGGATTAGTTAAATATGATTGTTATTCATGCTGAACACTGTTGTGGGTATGTTCCAGACACAGACAATCCCAACTCTAGTGGCAGAATCTGGACAAGTCCTTTTCTGAAAAGTTTCTACCCTGTGCAGAGAGATCACACTGGTGTGGAGAGAGGCTGATGGGTGTGCGAAAAGAAAAGGAAAGAAAGAAAGAAAGGTCTGCATAACAATAGTTGTAAAAGTGTAACATGACCAAACCATTGCAATTTTTGTAGATTTTTTTTTTTTTTTTTTTTTTTTGTGCACCTGATTCCTTCTTCCTCTTTATGGAGGGGCTGGCTGGGATGGACTTAACTTTACCCACAGCAGTCTATGCAGTGCTGTGCTCTGCGCTCAATTTATCCTTATCCTGCACATAGAATATCCTCATCTCTACTCACCAGCCTTTTTTCTTTCACATCATACTTTCTTCCCCATCTCTCCCTTTAAGGAGGGGAAGTGAGAGAGCGGTTGTGGTGGAGTTCAGCTGTCCACCAGGGTGAAACCACCACACTCTGTGGATAAGTATGGTAAAGACTTGGAGGAGCCTCAGTGCTGTAGAAAGACAAGGAATACATTACCTGAGACAAATAGTCTTTCAAATGAACTTTAAAGGAAGAGAAATGGAAGAAAATGCAGGGAATTTACAGAAAGATTGTCGTGGTTCCGCTCGAGTGGGCAGCTGAGCTCCACCACAGCCGCTCTCTCACTCCCCCTCCTCAAAGAGGAATGGGGAGAAAATATGTGAAAAGGGCTCAAGGATTGAGATAAGGACGAGAAAATCACGCAATAATTATTGTAACGGGCAAAACAGACTCGGCATAAGGAGATAGTAAGATTTATTGCCTACAACTAACAAGCAAGAGAAGTGAGAAACAAAGGAAAAAGCAAACCAAAAGCACCTTCCCCCCCCATCCACCCTCTCCCAACCTCCTCCCCCCGAGCGGCGCAGGGGAACGGGGGAATGGGGGTTATGGTCAGTCTACAGCACTTCTTCTCTGCCGCTCCTTCTCGGTCACTCTCGTCCCCTGTGCTGTGGGGTCCCACCCACAGGGTGCAGTCCTTGATGAACTGATCCGGCGTGGGCTTCCCACAGGCAGCAGCTCTTTCAGAACTGCTCCAGATATGGGTCTGTACCACGGGGTCCATCCCTCAGGAGAAAACTGCTCCAACCTGGCTCCCCTACGGGCAGCAGCTCCTGCCGGGTCACCTGCTCCTGCGTGGGCTCCTCTCCATGGGCTACAGGTCCGGCCCGGAATCTGCTCCGGCAGAGGTCTTCCACAGGCGGCAGCCTCCGTCGGTGCAGGGCCACCTGCTCCACCGTGGTACTCCATGGGCTGCAGGGGGACATCCTGCTTCACCATGGTCCTCACCACAGGCCGCAGGGAACTTCTGCTCCGGCACCTGGAGCACCTCTCCCCCTCCTTCTACACTGACCTTGACAACTGCAGGCTGTTTCTCACTCCCGGCTGCTGTGTGGCGCAGCGTTTTTTCTCTGTCTTAAATATGCTCTCACAGAGGCGCAAAACAACATCGCTTATTGGCTCGGATCTGGAAAACAATGGGGCCCTTCCCAAACATGGGGCAGCTTCTAGATCTTTCTCACAGAAACCACCCCTATGGCTCCCTGCTACCAAAACCTTGCCACGTAAACCCACTACAAAGATTTATATAGACTTTCCAGAGCAAAACATGTATTGTTGCAGTATAAAACAATTTTTTATTCTAGTGAAGTATTATGGGGTAGAGCTGGCTGGAGAATGACAATTTAATTCTGTGAGAAATTTTGAAGTGGCAAACTATGTCATTCGTCCACATTGAAAGTGTGTCAGGTACATTTTTGTTTTGAAGTGAGCCAATTTTCTGGACCTTTTAGTCATTCTCTTATTTCTGAAAGTGACCATAAGACTCAGCTGGACTTCAAAAACTTTCCTGCTGGGAACTTCGTCAAAATCAGTGTTCCCACAAATTCTGCCTTCCTTCAAAAGAACAGCAAATTTAAGCCCAAAAGTCATATTACTTTTAAGAGAGTCTAATGATCCTACAAATTGTGTAGGCAGAAAGGAAACAAATCAAGGACAATAATTATTCTCAAGAATTATTCTGACTTACTTCAGAGGATCCAGTCGTGCATTGTGACATGGATACAGGGGTTCAGACACACATGCACACACACAACTGCCCAAAAGATGGTGAGACATCAGTCTGCAATGCCCTATTCTAGGGAAAGCAAAGTCTGAACTTCGCAATGGCACAGCCGTGTAACTATGTAACTATGGCTGAAGCTTCTGAGGCAACTGTTTTGTGAAAAAGTATATTTGAGTATTGCCATGCAATATAATGGTAGACACAAGTAAGATTTGAGTGAGGAATAGGTGTCAACCCAAGGACTGACGACAAAAAAAAAAAGGGGGGGGGGGGGGGGGCAGGAAACAAAGGTACCAGACTACTCCATGCCTCTGAAGCCCCATTTTGGGAAGCAGTGGATACTCTTCTATCTAACTACTGGCTGCCTGCAATGACTCACTGAATGCTTTATCATGGTAACAAGCATGTCAGTACTCAGACTAGTAGCTTGTTAATGGTAGCTATTGTCAATGTGTGACACCCCAAAAAATGACAACTTTATACTTTGAAGTTGTATATGGCTGCCTGAAGACTCAGTACATGACAAAAAGGGCCCCCCAAAAGTGCCCCTGTGTTAGACAGAAGGTTCATCTGTTACCACTGCTGATGACCCTGCTGGGTACTGAGAATAAATTTGTTGTTTAAGAACTGCAATAGAGTTCCTAGAGGCAAGTGGAGGCATAAATAAAGTTTAGTGACCTTGGGAGTAAATCTCTTCTGAGGCAATTCTGGATTCATTAGTAAGATATATGTGTGTTGTGGGGAGATACTTCGAATCCTCTTTGACAGGGAGGGAAAAATGACCCTCAGAGGTCTTGCAGTCTGTTTACACAAGTCAGTCAAAACTTTTGAAGTTGGCAAAGAGTGCCTTACAATGCAGAGACACCTGTAGCTCTTTTACAAATTACACACAGTACAAAAACATATATGATTTCAGTTAATACATGTGCAAATAGGGATAATAAGTTACAATACCTATTCACACTGACATTCTGGTATGCAGTGTGGTATCACATTACACTGTCAATCCACGTGAACACTTGCATAGTCCCTATTCAGAACTCAGCCATCAGCAAAGCTGTTAATGATCTCCAATACCTGTGGGGAAATGACAGCAGAGTACTATGAAAATACAGTGAAAATTGTCTGGGAAACACTGAAAGACTAGGAAAAGAGACTATGGGCAGGAAAACAAAAACAGAGCGAGCATTCACAGAACTGTGTGGCAGAGAGCTAATAAGTTACGCAAACACGATGTCAGGTTAGGGAAGACAAATAACGAATGTGATATATAGGCCACCCTTAAGCATAACAATGGGCTGTACTTTTAAACTGCTATAACCTTAGGGCCTCACCTAATTTCATGCACATTTAGGTTTGTCTCAGGAGACAAAGTTTTAATTGCTGCTAAGTTGCCCCAGGAGTGATTGTAGATTCGATTTAAAAAAAAAAGGGGGGGGGGGAAATGTCACTATGTATTGTTATTTACATTTAGCAACCGCCAAGAGAAGACCTTGCTAGTACTACAGAATGGAAGAATGGAATATACATTATTTAAACACTTATGTGTAATAAACTTAACATAATACACCTGTTCTAAACCTTTTTGGAATTCAAGAAGTGTAAAGGAGAAATTACTTTGTTGTTTAATGAAATGCTTGGTATATATCCATATACTCTTTTCCATGTAATTACTGAGGTATGATCCATTTACTTGGTATGTGCTCATACATCTTCTGATAACACTAAGCCACTTTTAGGGCTTGTTTCTGTGTTACCTGTGTTGGAGCCCAGCTGGTGAGCTTCCCTTTAGTTTGCTGGGTCAGTCCTTGGCAAAGGGAATCAGAAGAGATGAGAAGAAGCGAGGTGACTGACTGTGTGAAGGACTATGGATAAGACATGTCAACCTCTGATGTCAGTCTTTAGAAAAGGCATTCCAGTCCTGTTCCTACAGTGCTTCCTACACCATTTAGCAGCACCTTACAGCCAGCACTACCCAGAGGACTGTGGAGGTCAGTGCAGACTTGCCAGTCCCCTGCCAGTGGTCACTGTCAGCACAGCCTCTCATTCCTATTCTTCCTGTGCTGAGGAGAGAAATTTGAATGCATGTGACCAAAATCCTTTGTTCCACTCTCCCCAGCTCTGGGAAAAGATGTTCTATCAATTGATATTCATTTCTAATGATTTCTGTATTGAAAGTACTGCAGTTACACATATGGAGTTTGAACTTAACTTTGGAATCTAGGAGAGGGTGCATCATAGCGTATGTGCAGAGTGAAAGTTCAAATGATAGACTTTTAAGAAACTATTTTTTAATCTTAGTATTATAATTATGTTTTCTAGTTAAAGAATATGAAGCCCAATACTGCATACTAGGGTACCACAAATCCTGCAACAATGCAGAAAATTCAAACTTGCATTGTATCAAGTGGCTTTCTGTGATGCTATTAACAGCTATGTTATAGGTGATTGGTGTTTCCTGCACTACAGACATACATTTGTACTATGCTATTAAGATACATGTTATTTGCATAGAAACATGAGAAGCTGCAGGATTCTATGAATTCTAGAACTGTGATAACTAAAGACAAGAAAGATAAGAAAACAGCAAAGACACAAAGTAACATATGAAGATATTCTGCAAGGTAAAGGAATCACATATGAAAACTTAAAAGAATTAAGAGTCTTCATTGCACAGAATGCAAAGCCTTGCAAAGAAAAAAGTGCAAGACACTAAGAATAGTGAAACATTCTTTGCTTGTGAGTGATGAGACTCCAGCAATCATTTTCAAGGGAAATTGGGAGAAAAGAAACGGAAGTAAGAAGAGATTGGTTGCCACCAATGCTGAAGTATAATATATATTATTTCTGTGAACGTCACTCATTTTCAGACTGTTAGTATATACATTAATTACAGAATATGTTTATCTCTAATATTCTAAGCTTTAACATTTTTTTCCTTTGATAACAGAATGGTAGGAGAAATGAAAGACAGCAGAGAAGTTTTAAGATACTCAGCTACAAAAGCTAACAAGCTATCAGCAGTGAACAAGGACAGCACTCTATGAAGACATTGTTGCTTCTTGGAAAAGGCAAGGACACTGCAAATTGCAGTTCCCTTTTCTTTCATTCTTGCATACTTCTTGTATATGCCATAAGAGCTGCAGTTCTTTTCAGTGTGTTTATGTTTCTTATTGGAGGAAGCACACAGCATTTCAGAAAGATTTTTCCTATTCCCTTCAAGTAACAGCAGAACATAAAATAGCACTGATGTGATCTTGACCTAGCTGAAATCCATAGTACAATCCTTATTGTCTTCAAGGAGACCAGCAGTGGATCTGTGTTGTTGTGAGAACATCTGATTTGACATCTGGAGGTTTATAAGATGCCATGGAAGAATGCCCAGTTCAAACTTCCTATAATGTGCCAGACCCACCCACCTGTGTCCTGCCAGCTCTGCTTTGAAAGATGGAACAGACCTTCACCGTGTCTCTTCTCTTGAAATAGCATTGAGAAGAGCTCCCATACCCTTCTGTAACTCTAGCAGCTCTCCAATAGGCATCTCTGTTCTGCCTATACGGAGACAGAGCTTTCCTCCTGCCTAAGGCTAAGCTGGGATAAAACACAACTGAGTCATTAGCGAACAAAGCACACATTACAGCAGATATCTCAGGCTATAAATCACTTTATAAACTGTGCTACAACGATGCTTATTAAACAAAGAGCACCAAATCCAGCCCATACTTCAGCTGTAGAACTGCTGCTACCACAGAGAATATTACACAAGGATTGAACTTGACCTAGCCTCACGAGGTCCTTGGAAAGATCATTCCCAAGAGTTGTTTCTGCAAAGTGAAATGGCATAGATGCAACAGTGAGACAAAGAGGAAGGGAGGACGGTTCAGACTTTATGTATGAAAAAATACAATGATTATGTCCTGGTGATTTCTGCCCATTTTAAAATTAAAATTAACCACACAACTTAGCCCTTCCTCTTCATACAGGTACTCAAAAATAGGTCTCAAAAATACTTCATAGCTAAGCTATTTTCCCTACCCCATTTTACTAAAATTAATTTTTGTTGAAGCAGAGAGAATAATGTGACCTGCCACATAATCTTTACAATAGGACTGGAAGTTTGGCTCAGCAGCCAGATGTGAAAAAATAGATTAATTTCTTAGAAAAATATGTATCCTCTGAAAAAAAAATGTAAAAGATGTGTACAAAAAAAAAAAAAAAAAAAAAAAAAAAAAAAAACATTATTAATATCACACTGGCAATTGAGGTAAGATACTTCACCTACCTTGAAGCTAAAATTTACTTAATCTGAGTATAAATAGAATGGTCACCCAGGCTGAGATTCTAGGATAATTTTTCCTCCTCCAGATTCTGATGGTTTTTTTAGAGGGGTGGGGGTGGAGCAAAAAAATATTTAACCAATGCTGTTTTAAAACTCCATCACAGCTCTGAAACCAATACACAATAACACACCAGAACACCCACTAGACAAGGAGCCGTAGCTGGATGGATATCCTATAATGGCCAGTAGTGGCATACAACCTCTATGAATTCACTCCAATTTTTACAGGTTGATTAAATTTCTAGTATGTTCTGCTTATCAACTGGAAGTCAGTTGAGACATCTGACATCCAAAATAATTAAAATTCTCCTCCTAATGGAAAGGGATAACTGCAGGCTTTTCAAGAATCAAGAAAAACATTAAAATGTTGAAGGCATGATGTCAAGAGACTGATGAAATGGCTTATAAAACCAACCTTTTCCCTGCCTTCCCCTCTGCCTGCCAAAACCAACCAACCAAACAAAAACAAACAAATAAAAAAACAAACTGCTTTCTCCACTCTGAGTTTTGAAAAGCTAGTTTGATGTTCCATCCTCTCTTCTTCCACTTTTTTTTCAGCTACTCTCTGTCTAACTCTGATGATCCTCTTTTCTGTGATTTGCTCCCAGATTTATATTATCTTCCATTATCTCATCTAGTTCACAAGTTATTTTGTTCTACTAATGTCCAACCTCTTGACATGCAGTTAATTAGGCTTTTATTTCCCCAAATCACTTGAGATGGTGCTTTGGACTGGGTAAACCAAAGTCCACTATACACTCAGTTATTTTGCTTATCTTTTGGTCAAGCTGCATAAAGAAATTACTGGAACTCTCCAAACAAAGTCTGTTGTTTCATTTTAGTAGTTTTAAAGCAGACAGTCATCAAGGTACCTGAACATCTGAACACATTCATACTTGCAAACATTTATCTAAAATGAAGCAAATTCCTATACCTTTTAAACTTCACTGCTAACAATGAAAAAACTTCAAAGTAAAGTAGAGTAGGTCAAAAAAGGCTCTATCATAAGAAAAGAAAAAAAAAAAAAAAAAAAAAGCTTATAATTTGAAAAAAAAAAAAAAAGCCTTTCCCATGTTGACTGAATGCATGTCTTAGCTACAACTGTACGCAGCTCAGAAATGCATTCAGCGTGTATGTAGATGCTGATGACAGACAGATTAGCATACCATCCTAGGAAGACTGAAGATGAGAGATTCTCTTTCACTGAAGTGGTGGGAGAAGGATTAACATACAATAGGGAACTAATGTCTCCTAATGAACATAAAAGCTTTGTAAGAAAGAACTTAAGCCTAGAGCTATGTGACTCATTAAAATCTCAGTTTACTATCAATTCCAATAGGGAAAAAGAAAAAGAAAAAGAAAAAAAAAAAAAAAGAAAAAAAAAAAAAAAAGAAGGAACTAAAAATATTTTGTGTCTTAATTTTCAAATCGGGCAAATAAATACATTTATTTAGTGAAGGAAAATGAAAGCTTCTTTTCAACATTTTCTGTTACATTTGATTTGATTTTTCTAGCAAAAATGAAAGACATTAAAAAGCAGATAGTAATACGAAAAAAATAAAGAAAAAGCTCAGCTTTTTCAGTTTGGAGGGAAAATGAGGATGAAGGGCATGAAATCTGTCGAAAGTTAAATAGCAAGAGATTTCTATGATACTCAACAACTTTTTTGTTATGTTTTGGGATTTTATGGAATACCAAGCTGAATTTTAGAATTTCATTCATGTGTACCCAGAGCGCTCAGCAGACTGAGCAAATACTCTGTAAAGCAAATTCCCTGTTAGTTCTTTTATGAAAACTCTACTGAGGTCAATGACAAGCTAATTGTGACCTGAAGAAGGCTTTATCTTACAATCCTGATAGCAGTTGTATAGGAAACTGCAGTAAGAGACTACCTGAGCCCACACTTACCAGATGGGACAAAGACGATGATTCAGAGATTCAGCTACTGGAAGGCAGACAGGGGTGGAGCCAGTCACTGCCAAATAAGAATCTACAATTAGAAAGAGAAAATTATATGGCACAATTGGGTGCTTAAAAGTGTTTTAATGGAATGTGAAACAAATCATTTACATGATTTTCATAAGTTATGGGAAAGGGTCCTCTAGTCAATAGGTACATAAACCCCAGATTAAGTACCAGGGATGGGGTAGGAACATATGTAGGGAGGAAGGGTTGAGATCTCTCTCACGGAAAGCTCAAAGCTGGGTCAGATTTAAAATGCTGGTAAGCAACACTTACATGTTATCTTCTACAGTTTAAATTTAGGAAGATTCCTCTGAAGTAAAAACAAAGTGCAAGAGTTTGGGTTTTGACTTTTTAGGGGTGTGCAACATGGCTGTAATATGTCTAGAGGCCATTTACCTGTTTTTTCAAGCAATTGCAATACTACTAACAGCAAATGCTCTCTAAGCTTTCCCCTAATATTAGAGAATGAAGTTTGGCCTTTTGTCTAGGTAAACTATTACGTTTACCTAGTCTCATGTCCAGAATCTCTCATGGACTTGAATCTGATTTCTTCAAAGCTAGATTGATTTTGACTGAGTTTCTCCCTCCTCAAACAATTCTTTTGATCATCTGAGTAAGTAAAGACTAAGCAAGAGAAATAGCTAGGTGACTAAGCAACTAAGTTATCTGTATGCAAATCTCTATCTCAACAAGCAGTGAGGTATTTCTTACTAGGATATCAAGAAAATGTACAGAGCTCTGCAGCTACGTTGACAGTATTACAGGTATAGCACATACCTGTCCATTCTAGAAGCACACATTCCTGAAAAGAAAAATCCCCACAAGAATATTCAAGGTTGAACATTTTTTTGTGTGAAAATTATGCTGGAAACTCATAACTGTGTTTCTTTTATTTGGAGGATGCTGTTTAGACTGTATGCTGTTCGGTGCACCTGTATTTTATCTGCATGAGGCCATCTGCAGCACTTCAGTCTCAGTCAATATCAGCAACTCACAGGTCTGCAAAGATGCTGGCAAAAAATGCGGTTCATTCATTGTAAAATTCTTACACGGTATGAATGTATGTTGCATAGTGCAGATTTTCTTACAGACAAAAGCTTCAATTTTAAATGCCAATACCCATTTTGTTTTAATAATAATATTTTATTTTCAGAAATTGTTTCATTGTACCAATTTCCCATTTTTACTGTGTTGTATTACTGTTTCTTGCTGACACAACAGCTCATTCACCAGATCTTTCTATTCAGTACCTTCCTATTTTTTTTTCTTTCTTTAGTCCATCCCTCACATCATCATATGTCAATTTTTATCCCATAAAAGTACACAATTAAACAGCAAAGCAAAGCCAAGGCAACATGAAGTATGTGCACAGGTTCTCTGTTACCTTTTGAAGTATCTGCCATAAGTAGCCAATAAAGAAGCAGAAAGTTCAGACAGATATCTTATTGCAAGCTGCAATTTCTGGTTTTTCATGACCCAAGTAGATCTTAATGTAACAGATTCTTTTGCATTTTCTCACCATTTAAAATGAAACAATACTAGTTATGAGCAAAGGTGCTACAGTGGATTGAGGATGGAACGGGTGGCTGTTACATTGAAATTTCCTAGTTACTGCTGTCAACTGTAGCACAAACTGTCCCCCACCTGATAACATCATGGTAGTTGCGTGGCTGTGAACCACTTCATAGGAGAGATGAGTCAATTCCTACATCACAATGTCTATCACCAAACAAAAGCTGACTCATTTGGAACTAAGGGCACTGTAGAGTGAGTTTCAAAATGCACAGAAGTGTTACCAAAGAATCATTTCTCTCTCTTGAAATGGAAGATTTTGAAATTTTGGACCATGCATTAGTTCTTCCCAAGTTTAAAATTCACACGAGAAACTGTAGTAAAACAAAACCAAAAAATGTGTATATATGAAACATGATAAAATCCCATTTCTGCTGCAGAAGGAGTAATGAAAGATTTATTTTGTGTGTGTGTGTGAATAAGATCTACCTTTCCTGCTGTGACTCTGTGCTTATTTACACATCTAATCAACTGAGTAACAAAACTGATTTTATGTTTGGTAGCTCTGAAAATCTCATAAATTGAATAAACATGTAAGACGGTGACTTCAGTGTTTCAACCTGAATCTTTTCTGATCTAGCCTGTCTCCCCACTAACTAAACTTACTGTTATTTCACACTTCTGTTTAATTATGACTACTGTAGCTTATGGAATAAGAAGCAGTAGCAACATCAGTTGAAGTTAGGCTTCAACTGTCTATTACTTACAAATTGTGTGATGTTAACTGGGTAGGATGTTGAAAAATGGAGATGATAATCTGAACTTGCTTTACTTCAACACAGGTTGGAAGAATTCAGTGAGCAAACAGTTCTGAAGTTCCCATTGAAACTGAAAGGAAAACAACAACAACCAAAATCAGTTTCTGATTATTTTTGCCTAAATATTACTACTAAAAATGTCAGAAATCTTACACTATTTTCATTATTTTCCATACAATTTGTTTAAAGTGTGCATTTGTCATCATCCCATGTGCAATCAGAATCAGCCTTCCCTGCCCTGTTTCCTGTTATGAAATTACACATTTACTCAGTGAAAAAGATTTGACTTGAAAATGGCTTATTTTAATGTGATGGTTTAATTCTGATTTCAAGCCAAATAAACACATGATTAAATTTCAGACCTTTCTAGAAAAAATTAACGTGTCTCATTTGCTTTAGATATTTCATAGATTGTGATAAGTTGTTGTTGAAAAGCATGTATTTTTGATCCAGTTATGTCTTTCTCACTCAAACTTTTTTACTCCATGCAACTTTTGCATGATACTTCAGGTTTTCACCATTTCCAGAGGAAATGATGGTGAAAAAAAAATGAAGCTCCACATTAGCATTTCTGCTTTAGGAGTTTGGCTTTCTCATATCAATAAACATTGAATATGTATGTAATGTACTGCATTAAATAGTCTTGAACTCAGAACTGAAATCTGTATACAAATGTTTCTAACAGGTGACTGCCTAACAATTAATTTCTGTGTTCCCAGGGAGCTCAAATCTCAACCTTGGTGTGTTAGCTCAGTGATCATGTGCACAAGGCAGCAGAGCAGAACACTTTCAGTTTTCCCACTCAGATGAGGAATGCTCATCTGCCATTCAGTCAACTCTTCCAGGAACTCTTTCTGGATTTAAGCCAATATAATTTACAAGTCATTAACATCAACAAAGTAATATCAGAGTTTGCAAGCACTGTTCTTTAGAAAAGCCAGGCATACTGTGTTAGGGTAGTTTCCCACGTGGGACAAAATTTCCCTAACCTATGAATATTTCTTTCCACTGAAAATTTGAGTTACAGTGTGTTGAAAACCACAGGTGAAGTTTTTCACCAGAAAAATTTAGACGATTTTTGCCATAGATTTTGGTGAAATTAAGTTCTTACCCTCACTACTTGTGCCAAACTCAAAGCTTTCCCTAACAGAACCGAGTACTGAGGCATTATTGAAGACTGAGCTGGAAATCCAGCACTGAAGCTTCTTGACCCTCAAAGATGTAGCAGATTCTAGTGATATATTTCAATAGCTTTCCATATGTAGATTTACAGAAGTTGTTTTTCACAGCTGGGGATATTATACTCTTCATGAGGGGGCTCTAAAATTGCTGATGTATTCAATTTGTAGGAATGGAGAAAGTGCATGTATTTTCTACCATAACTTGACTTGTTATCGATGCTGCTCTGTGCTACTTTCAGAGAAACCTGAAGTAGAATTATATCTAAAATAAAGAATTTATTTTGCTTCAGTCAAAATGATATCTGTGTAACCAAGCTACAGAGTTTAGTTAGATGTTATTGTGGATTATGAAATATTCATCACCTTTTCAAAGACTGCACTTGGCTTAGAAAATATTATTAAATAAATTATACATCCTCTTCCTAATTGTATATTTTATGTATCTTTACCAGATACACTTCTACCTAACATTGTTATTATTAGTATTCACTTAGTATTAGAAAAGAGTGCAAAATTTTGTATTATAGAAGTGGTAGTGAGTATTCTATAGCCTTTTGCCTTTATACACATGTGAAACACCAAAGTATATATGCCATACTTTTATTTTCTGTTCCATGTGTCTCTTTTTCAGACACTGATTAAAAAATAACTGATGTCCATTTACATCACAGTTCTTAAATAAAAGTCAGTTAACAACAAACACCAAGAACAAAACAAAATCTATTGATTTCAGTATTGTCTGCCAGGGTAAGCCAGGGTCTGCTAAGTTCATCTAACTTTTTTAATTTAAGTTAGATATTTCCTCTTTCCTATGGAGGAAAAACTAATAGAGCCAGAGTTGTTCTTTCTGTTTGTGGCTAGGTGGTACCTCTGAAAGTTCTTCTCTCTCCTTGCTAGGATTCTATATAACCAGCTTAAATTTAGACGTCTAGCACAAGCTAATGAATTCAAGTGAGCTGAGTTCCATTTTCTATATTTGCTTTATATCTGAAGTTGTTTCTGCAGCTTTGGTTATGTCGGGTTTAGATAAAGTACAGCTACAGCAGTATTTTATTCTCCCTACAGATACCCATTATAGTCAATACCAGTAGTTACAGGTACCAGAAAGCATTGTAAAAGGGAAAAAATTAAATAAGTTTTCAGCTTTTTAACCTGCAACAAGAAATATTTGGATAAAGTGAATTTTCATGGACACTACAAAAGTTCTTAAAATGAAGTGTAAGTATCAGTAGTATCAGAAAATGAGGTAATATGAGGAACGATCAGAGGAGCAGTTAGGCATTCATGCCTCCATTCATCAAGGCCCCATTTCACGCTTAATGATGTGAGGAATCCCAATGCAACCCAGATCACGAAGGTCTAGAAATCAACAACTGCTTCAGAACAGGTAAACAGTATTCAATAAAGAAAGACTATCAGGTTTTGAAAGCTTGCAGTGAAGCAGGTCAAATTTATTTGCAACACGTCTACACAGATTCTTGTGTCTGAAAGACTCTTGATAGCTTATGCTTTTACTATAATCTCAGCAGTTTTTGTTGATTCACTGGTGAGGACAAGCAGATAAGATAAATCTCATCTTCACAAGAGACACCAACACACAGCCAACACACACATGCACACACACACACACACGCACAGATACAGACACACACACAAAATAAATAAATAAATAAATAAACTGACTGAAAAAAAAAATGCAAGAAAAATTATCATTGATATTTTCTGAGCAAAATAAAGAATGCTGTTGAAAAGTATTGCCAAAATGTCATACCTGTTTAAAGTTGTGGACTAAGCTAAGACAGAATTGGCAATGCAGTATTCTCTTTTCATTATAAATGCAGGATTTTCAATTTGTAGTGATAGACTGATTCACAATTTTCATAATATTTTGTCATTCCTAATGAAAGCCTGTGTTTTTTTGTTTGTTTGTTTGTTTGTTTTTCCTGCTTATATTTTAAAACTGCCTGAAGACATTTCTCTCTGTTTTTTGTCATCTCAAGGACTGTTTTTCTACTAAAGCATGGAAGAAGTAATTGCTTCCCCCCTTTCTAAAGAAAAGCCTCTCCCTGGTTTTCTGTGTCCCAAATGCCTACACTGAAATGATTTGCTTTAGATGTAGCTTCAAAGTCATTGTTAGTTAACAGAGAAGTAGGTAAATAAGTACATACTCTTACAGAAAACTGAAAATCTCTACTGTATGAAACAGTGCTCCAAATCATTGTTTGCCACAAAGATGAGCTGTTCTTTACAGCTCCCCCGTTCCTACTTCCCTGACTATGATTTTGCAATAACAAGACCATAGTTTAGCATACTTGGATGTCACAGTATGTTAGACGAGTACAGTGTGAACAAGAACAAAATACTAGGTGCAGAGCCTGCCATCTAAAATACATGTAGTTTTGAAACCGTCAGCTTTTCTTGTGTAGGAAAAAAAAAAAAAAAAAAAAAAAAAAAAAAAAAGTAAGAATTTCTATAATGTCCTTTCTTTACAGGTTTAACAAGTAGGATGTGATCCTGCTGTAAGCACTTACCTAAACCTTTTGTTCCTATGGGGCTAAGCAGTAAAACAGAAATTTGGAAGATTTGTGGGAAATCAGAATTTCCCTGGGATCTTTGCTGTTGTCCAGAGGGATGACATATTGCAGTTGTCTTGCAATGATTGCAATGATCAGCTTTATAACACCATTTTTGGATGCAGGGACTTATCTAACAGAGAAAAATTCGGTTTTATACTGTGCAGTTTCTCAACAAGCAAGCAATAAAGATGGTTAAAGCACACCACAGTTATGAATAGCCTGCCTGACTTTGCATTCGTAGCTTATGCTAAAATTCAGAAACTGAAAATGGGGACAGAAAAGCTTCATGGACTCTGTGTAACTGAAGAAGCAAGCTCTTTTTGTGGGTCACTGCTCCTTGGGGATTTCTCTCATGCCATTTTCATGTATCTGTTTGAATGCCCTCATTGCAAACTATTTTTTAGCACCAGTCTGAAACAGTAATCTAGGGAAACATCAGCAGGAATAACAGGAGCTTTATACAAAGCTTGAAGAGAATGAATTATCAGACACAAATGAAAGGCAATAAGGCTTGGGCTGTTTCAGGATACAGTACCTTATATGAGCAGTTAGAAATTCAGAAAATGTTTGCTTAGATTATCTGAAAAACACTAGGGACTCCAGCTGCCTTTCTGAATAAAAGATCTAGTCATTAATGGAAATAGCTGCCTTTAGCAAACTCTTTGCAGTAAATGGATACTACGTGTAGGCATCATTCCGTGCATCCATTCTCTTTGGAACTGAATTATATCAGAAATTGTATATTTGATAGTCATGATATAACACAGATTACTATCATTAGTGCTAGTCTGTACATTCAAGTGAATTCGCACATGTTCTTGCAACACATGTTCTTGTGTATGCAATTTCTAAATGCAATGTCAAATGCTTTATTGTCTACATGATAGAAGAAACAACAAGAAATTTGTTTGGGAAACACTCTGTAGAATTAAATAGGAAAGTAAATCATACCAATGAAGTCCAGTCAGAACTTCCCATAAGAGAAAAAGGAGAACAGGGCATGTTGGAAAGGGTATGCAGTTGTTCATCTTTATCATTAATATTTTCATCCAGTTCTTTATAAAGGCTGTTGCTGGGCACCATTGAGGAGGAAAATATCACATGCTTTCTTTTCCAGTCATCTGGGTTTTCCTGCAGCTTGAGATTTCATAACATCTAGCTCCAGAGTTTAAAAACTTCTTGTCATTTATTGATGTGCTCATTTCAGGGAAGAGCCACAAGATAGGCTTCAAAGCTCTCGCCATTGCAGGCCCATCTCACACAAAGAAGAGTTTACATCTTATCACACCCCAAAGTAGCTCTTTCTGCATATTGCATGAAATTTATAACAGTAGTGAAACCAAGTAAACTAGGTCAGCAGAATTTCAGAGGCCCATGTAAACACAGAATCTACCCTGTATTAAAACCAAACAGCATTTTCTCTCTAGAAGTTTAATGAGAAGAAATTAACAAAGAGATGATTATTCAAGTTCACGTACACTTTAAATGAGCTTGTGAAAATCTGAATCAAAAGCATTCAGTCTTTTTATTCTTCCACAATTTCTATCTGCTATAATAAATATATTTTATTTTATTATTTTTTTTATTTCTTGTTTGCAATGATTAATATTTTAGTTTAGTTTCTTGCAGTCCTGATGGAAATTAATGGAGAATAGAGTAGAGAAGAAAGGAATATAAAGGATATATGTAATTTCACTGTTTTCATGCTCTAAAGTTTTTGAAAGTCAAGTTCCAGCAAGGTTCCTTGAGTGATAAAACCCCACTTACAGTGTCTATTACTTAGCATACAAAACAAACAGTCACTACACTGGTGAAGTTACTTATGTTATTATTGAAAAAAAAAAATACTTCAGCTACTGATGAGAAACTTATAAAACAGATTTAAGGTTGAGGTTTACAAGCAGAAATCAGAGAAGAGAACAGTCACGCACAGAGGCAAACCAAGGTCAGGAGGTTAACCATGGTTAACTTAGGTGGTGCTTCTGCGATCAGGCAAAGGTCATTCAAGTAAACAAAAGCCACAAATATATCATGAGGCTCCAGAGCAAGGGGATGAAAAAAAATCTTGTAATAGCCATCAAACGCATGCTCAAACGTGAGCTCAATCTACAGCAACCCACTCAGGACCACTGATAATCTTGAAAGTAGCTGCTGCAAGAGCAGATCAAACTTAGGCCCTTTAAATCTAATAGCTGTTGTGTGGGTTGTTGCTTCTGACTTGCAGGGAAATCTTCGAATATTTTTGCTTTCTATTAATTTGAAGGTCCAAATTCTAGTCAAGTATGGCAGTACGCGGTATTCTCTGATAATACTGCAAGAGAAGGATAAAGGCTTCTGGAATGCTTTAGTAAAGGACATGGGAAAAATATCACCTTGCTTTTAATATTCTTTAACTAATTTTGACTCAGTTTATTTCACTTTATAAAACTGTATTTTTAGCTGTAGATTAATTTCATCTGCAGACATCTTTAGCAGGTAACTGAGTGACAAAATTGATTTCAATGTTTGCACTGAGTGACTTGAAATTCAGCAGTTTTTTTTCTGGACTTGTGAGTATGAGCTGGAAAGTCCTGCAGACCACTTTCAATTTTCCCACAAAATGTAAAGCCCTTACTACACTATAGAGCACTTGAAAGTTCAGTATCTGGAAGCCATCCAAAACAATCAATTGGGCATTGAAATGCCCAATTTTTATTAGAGAAAGATGATTTTTATTAGAAAAAGAAAGACAAACAGGAGTAGAAAAAAGAAAGTATGATGGAGTCTCACAGCAAATGCTGAGGTTTGCCAACACAAACCCTGGCTTGAATCCAGATCATTGACTAAGAAAGGCAAGACCACAAATAGGACAGAGCCCATCCTTAAATCATTCTGAGATCATAGGAAAGTAGTAATTTAGATAGAGAGTAAAATAAAATAATATGAATGCATGGGGGTGCTTTGACTGGGATTCTGAGTGATGACTTTCATTATAAGGAATGTTTTTCCCTTCATCCAAGTTACATCCATTGGGATCTCCTTCTGCTGGCCATCAGCTGTTGCTTGCAGTTGGGGGTCTTCTTCCCTTCATCCCATGTCCTTCCTGCACTCTCTTTAGGCATCCTTCTAAGGGGCAGAGGATGGGGGCACAAAACTCCAGCTCCACTCTCACCTTTGGATGGCCGCAGTCTGCACTGTCCTTGGTTCTCTGCAGGGTAGAGGTCCTCCTGTGTCAGACCCCATCCTCTGTTCATCCAGCTGTCTCCCAGAGTTCCCTGGTGATGTGCTTGGATCTTGACAACCTGCAATCCCATGGGTGCTGACACACCTGAAATGCTTCTCACCCCTCCTCCTTCATTCAAGCGGTCCCCCTTCAAGCGTGGTCTGATCCATCACAAGCTTTGTAGTCCAATGCCCAAGCTGCAGCACCTAGACTATCAGAGACTGGCAACACAGGGCAAGCATACCTCCTTACTTCCTCAGTAAACAGAGTTCCTCAGTGAAGCTGCCAATACCTTCCCCACTTTCACCACACTGTGGAGAGACCACATGCCAGGCAAAGACATCCCTCCTGCCTACCTCATGCAAATTTAGAGGCACTGCCCTGTGCTGCAAGAGCACCTCAGCTGCCTAGCATGGACCAATCCTGCGTCAAAAGGCAGAGCCACAAGCAGGGCATCAGGAAACACACCTAGGAGCAAGATGCATCCTGCCCAGAGACAGGCAGGGCTGGCATTTGCAGTCCTGCTCCACTTCACCCTTCACTCAGGCCTCTGTTTTGGGCAACATAACAGCCAGAGCAAGAGCTTATCAGCACAGAAAGGTTTCCACAGTCTGGCTCTGAAAAAGGTGGAGATATTCGCTCCTTTAAAGGAATCCTTTCCCTTTAATATCTGCCTGACAGAGGATAAGGAGACAATATTTCCCATCTTTGAAACAGCAACACATGCAAGGACTATAACAAAGGGAGAAAACAAATCCCAGTGTGTGAGGCACTCCATGAGGTCCTAAGAAAAATACCAGACACAGGGGACACAAGTGGGAAGTAAGAGGCCTGCCACTGATTAGGAAGCTGTGCTGTGCACAGGCAGAAAGCAACTACACACATCTTCCTCCTGTGTTCCTCATCCTGGAGACTCCCCACTAAGAGCAGCACAGTTTCAGCCCTGCCTCCTGTGCCTCCCCTACACATCTCTCAAGAGACACGTGGCAGGGGGTTCACTGCAAAACCCCACAGCCCTCCTCCTTCCTGCTCTACTTTGACAGCAGGGCTCAATTCTGAAAACACTGCAAGACCAGTGCTGTGCTGACTCATGCTCTTGACAACTTTGTCTTGCAGAGGGAGGCTGTTCACTGAGGCTGGCTCTGGTTCGACCCTTGAAAAGGTGAACGATCTGTCACCTTTTGCTGTAAGTCATCATATTTATTCTCTTAAGTTTGTATTAGACCTAGCACCTGACAAGAACAACAGCACTGGTTTATCTGTCTCTCCAAACACATTATAATGAACCAAACCCACAACTGCATGTTTCACAGAAGTCTTCTTTAGCAGCTACAGATGGAAAGTATGATGGGAGGAGGGAGATACTCCTGCTGCCTGATGCTCTTCCAGTGGGTGCAATTTGTTTAAGATAAGCTTGGTTTCAACTTATCTTATGAAACCTTCTGACGCTTCAGAAGAAGGATTAAAAACCAACAATCATAAAATTACACCACCTGTTTAGGTATCTCTTGATTTCATAGGTGGCCAGAATTTCATGTGTCAGAGAAAAAAGAGAGAGGAGAGGGAGGAAGTTATCTGGCCAGATATGAAAAAAAGTGGAAAAAGAAAAAAAAAATACAAAAATACAAACAAAACTGACTTCTTCACAGAAAAAAAAAAAAAAAAAAAAAAAAACAAAGGGTGGGATTTTTTGCCTGTATGTTACCAGTAAAGAATGCCTTGGATCCTTAGCAAAGAGCTTCATTCTTTGCTTCACTGGGAGATAGGAATTGAAGAATGGTATTTATTCTTCTCTCTTCTCTCTCTGAATCTCATTCTCTCTGTGAATGGACTGTGAGTACTTCTTGCTCTGCTAGGGCCTGTGAAAATAAATTCTATTATGCAAGTTAAATCAAATCAATTACCTCTAGCTAAATGAGTCTCCCTGTTAATGTCAGAGAGTCTTCCTCTCTTATGTCAGTCATATGTCTGGAAGATGGGAGGCTGAGGGGAGCTGGTTGAGAAGGGAACACGACAAACATTCACAAAAGATATTATCATCACCATTGTGATAGTAATGCAAACTACCCAGTAGCTAAACTCGTCAAATTTCCTTTAAGTTCTGTGTTTGGACCCATTTTCCTATAATGCTGCCATCCATATTTTCCTTAGAATTTATTATATATTCAGGGGGAAAATATTAAATGACATTTCAGACTGGCCTCACTAAAGAATCAATACAAGCCTGAAACACTGCTTTTTAAGTGGAGAAATGAGAATATAAGAAGGCAACACAAGACCAACACTTAGTAGAGCAAGAACTGATGTTTTTTCCTTCAAAATATCAAAAAAGAAAGGGAAGAGGGGAAAGAAGGGGGGAAAGAATTATCTGGATAAAATTAGAAGAGGATGGGGTTAAAAAAAAGAAAAAAAAAAAAGACAGAGAGAGAGGTATGTGCCATAAAATCAGAACTGTTAAGACAGAGTGTGGAGATCAACATCACACCCGAATCCACCAATAATATGCAGCTGTATTTTGCAGATTTTCAGATCACTGTTTCAAATCTGTTGCTTGTTCACCATGTGACAGATCAATGAAACACTGCCTTCTACAAGCCTGGAAACTCCCTGAAATCTTTTCTTTCTTCCCATTTGTAAAAACAAGTGCAGAGCTGTACTGAGCCTCAGAGTGATGACTTATCCAAACTGTCCCCCACCCTAAGAGCACTTTTGTCTACATCCTTTGATTTGCCCCAGAAGAAGTGGGATGGACCGATGCATTTATAGAAGGATTCATTTATTGTCATTGCTATTAGAACGGGACACAGACCAGTACTTCAGATTTAAGGAGAAAATAGCATTGATAGAAGGACTCAATGAAAATCCGAAATACTCAATTGATGTCTCTTTCAATGTGCTGGGGGCAGTGACATATTCTATGTGAAAAATGTTTTGTGATGAGTACCCAGACCATTTCCAATTTGCCCTTGTTCATGCATGGCTGCCTGAACACACAAAGACACACACACACACGCACTTACATCCTCTGCACTGCTCCTAGCCACTCCACTTGCTTATTTTAAGTGGTTTCACAGCTTTCACATATGCTTGCTTCATGCAGCCATGAAGATGGTTCCTTCAACATCTCCTGTTTCTTATCAGGACTTAACTTGTATTTCTTAGAAAGCATTATCTGTTGTGAGTTTCTAATCTGTTGTTGCAGGTTTTTTTTTGTTGTTGTTTTTGTTTTTTTTTTTTTCACTTTTACATCTGTATAAGCTGACACTGAAGTAAATGTGTTTACTTACCTCTTTATCATTTATAAAATGGGAAGAAAAATGCTTTAGTAAGTTTTCAAAGCATTTTCTACATTATTTCTTCTCCCTTGAAATCTCTTTTAATATATTTTACCTTTTTGTTTTCTCTTTTTCAATTTTCTTCTACTCTTCTCATAATTTTCTTTTTAATCAGTTCTAAAATGTCATCAGCTGCCTTCTGAAATTAATTGGTCTCCCACTGTTTCACCACTTTCCTGTTCTACATTTACAGGAGTTATTTCCACTTTCTCACAGTTGCTTTGTCCTGTGGGATGAGCAGGTTATTCGTTATGACACTTTCCCTTAAAGGCTTGGGGCTCTTTGGCTCAATTTGTGTTAAAACACTGCAGAGCCCACACTTTCTGACAAACAGTGCATGCTGAATTTGCCTCCTGTTGCTTACAAAGCATAATGGTACCAGCATCCCGGGCTTCACAAGGCCAGAGAACATCTCTCAATCATCAGGAGTGAGACTGTTTTTCCAGAGGGTTCAGATTTTGTGCAGGTTTATTCTAAATTAAATTTAAATGCTTATTTATTACAACCTCTTAAGAAAATCTGGTAACTTGTTTTTCTAATTATACAGAGGTTGAATTCTCCAGAAAACTCTGACAATTAACACCATCAACACAGTCTAATTGTAAAAGCAAAACACACATTATGAGCTACTCAAAATTAGAGAAAGATTAATCAGCATACTATGTCTTTAGAGATACAGTACATAGGTGAAGCAGAAAGGCGATGACCAAACAGTAGCACTAAAAAATGCATCACGAACAATTATTTTCCTTAAAACTGCCTTATTATAGCTTTTACTTACAGGTTTATTTTCTAAATATAGTCCACCTCCATGCCCGTTTTTGGGGTACTTGATTTTGTATGAATTCAATCAGCTGAAAGTGCTGTATAGAATATCCAGGTACAGCTGAGAAGCCTAAAACCTCCACCAAACAGGCAGAGCCTAATCTGTTTCAGTGGGTTTATCTGTCTGCATAACATATGCCTGAGCTTAAGCTCTAAACTTGACTAAACTCTAAACATTTTATAGTTTGGGCTACATTAAAACTGCAGGACTCTATAGAGAGTTTCCCAGGTATTAGTTCACCCGTGTTCACTTCAAAACAAGAAACGGGCATGCCATTCTCCAGCCAGAGGCCACAGCACTGAAAAGTGCTGGCCAAAAGGGGTCTGCAAAGCATGCACTAGGCCCCATGCCCTAGCAAGGAGACCATAACTGCAGTGCATGCTACAAAGTGCACCTCCTCTGCTGATGAGAGTTGGAATGGGTCTTCCTAGGGCCATCCCATGGTGTGGCATGTTCAGGGGGACACTTCCCAGCTTGGAACATCAGCAGATGACTCCAAATGGATCTCTATACCCATGTACACTCTGGTGTACATGGGTATGCACCGCTTTGTAATTTGAATACGTAAACCCAACAACAGGTTTCTGTAGCAATTGGGCTGACCCTGTTCCTCCTACATTAATTGCACTAAGTAAACATTGTTTCCTGGTATTTTAAAGAATGTTAAATATAGCCATAATTACTGATTGAAAAATGCAGTTTTATGCTTGAATTAAGCTACTGCAAAACATCATTTTTATTTTATTTTTTTTTATTTGCAAGGCAGAATGAAATATTCTTTGCCCAATTTATACACCGACATCTGTTATATACTGTTACATGAGTTTCTGGCAACGATGTCAAAAAGGTAACTCATAACAATTTGTTACCAGATAAAAGCTATTTTATTTTCAATAACATCTTTCACATTTTTCAACATCCTCTTACAGTAAGAGTCTCATTTAAAATTATTGATCATTCTGCCCAAAGAAAATTCCAGGATGGATTTGTGTGTTACTGCTATTGGTTTTCCTGAATGGCCTGATACATGATCATCTGAGGTCACATTTTTGGAGGACTCTTCTTCAGAGATCTCTATCTAATAAATCGATACAACACTTTTTGTTTTCAAATTGCAAAACTTTGCAAACATAAAACTTCACCTGCTTAAAGCCAAACAATCAAATTTAGAGGAAGGATTAATAATTTTGTGCCATCAACAAATTAAATCAATTGCTAACATTTCCTTTTCTATCTTCACTAATAAGTGGGGAAAAACAGTAATTCTCAAACATTGCATATAGGACAGAATGATGTATGTATGTCTGCAGATAGACAAGCTTACCCGATCTCTTTTGGTAATATTTTGTTACGGTCTATCCAGCATATAATTTATTTTGCACAGAGTGGGTATACTTAACAAATATTTTTACAAAATATCCCCTTGAATTAGTCATCTATTCATATTTATTTAGATACTGAAGTAAAAAGCAGAATTACTGAAAGTGCTCTATCAGTTAAATCAAAAACTGAATACCCTTGTAGATTTGCTGAATTTGATACAGAACTATGAATGCAGATTTTGCATGATTGCTTACCAGTCAATTTGTAGAGAATCTCTCTTCATTATCTAACACTTTTTAAAAATGCTATTTGAGGCTGGGCTATGGCAATTGCAAATTATAGGTGAATGTCCATGCCTGCTAAAGACCATAAGGGTTAATCATAGAACATTTGCAGGGATGCAGTGCATCTGAGTTTTAATCAGAAAAATATTTTAGCCTACAGTGCAACTCACTGAAATGGAAAAATCTCTTTCTGACAGAAAGGTCAACACATTCCAACCACCCATGCTTATGCAGTAGAAAGCTCCAGGTCCATAATATTGGGAGACATTGACTCTGTCTTCAAGGATGCTGACCAAATGTATACAATCAGTGGAAAATTTAAAATATCAGAGAACCAAAGTCTGTAGTGAGAAAGAAATAAAAAGAGAGGAAAAAAAAAAAAAAAAAAAAAAAAGTTTTCTTCAGGAGGTTAATCCACAGGAACCAAAGAATGCTTCTGGACAAAATGCTTTGCAACTTATATAAACGTAAGAGGTATTACTAAAAATCAAAGCCAAGATTTCAGACATGGTATATCTACTGAAAGAAATGTTAAACCACTCAAGAAGGCAAAACAGTAAAAAAAAAAAAAAATCCTTCCCTCCCCCCCCCCCAAAAAAAAAAGAGAGAAGGCAATAAAACGTGACAACATGAGAATTAAGCTAACTTTTGGATGGCATGGCCTTGCATAGCACCTATTACATTTTATTTTATTTATTTTATTTTATTAATTTTATTACATTTAGTGCATTTTATGCATTACAATACAGATACTTAAAATCTGAACTAATATCAGATTCCCAGAGGACCTTTTAAAACAGATATTCTAAAATCTTTTCAAAAACACTCAACTCAAACATCCATTCCTAAGTTTATAGATTTTTTTTATTATTATTTTTTTTTAGTTATGAATTTTTATAAATTTGAGTGCACTACTTTTAATGGGCAGGATAGTATTCAAAAGACATTTAACTTTTCTCATATATTATGCATGCACAATTCAGTTAATGGAGTAATTGGCAGCAAACTGGAAATACACAATCTGGGGGCTTCTATAACATTCCATAGCAGGAGAGTGATTGCTCACCAACAATAAAATATGGCAATAAATGGGTGTAGCATCACTTCTTGTGTTTTCATATATATTTGATAAGCTTCTGGAGTCTAAAACTGACAGATAAATATTTATTGCTGATTTAAAGAGCATAAAAAACACTTTTCAGTTTGACATCTTGTGCAAAAGAGGTCACAGAACTTCACTCAGAGAAAAATACGTATTGGAGATATAAGTACTAAAGATCATGGATTTATTACATTGTGACAGATAGAAGACTTCGGAAGGACAGAAATGTCAAAGAATATTATATTAACATGTGATGTATATTATGGACACAGATTTTTTCAAAGTCATTAAAGTGCAGTTGCACTGCTGTGGTCATAGCTAGTGGTAATTAATGCAAATCTGATTAGTCTTTAGACAGTCTTTATGCATGGAAAAAAGAACTAGTGTTACACACAGACCTGACCTATAGTGAAGGTAAAGGATATAAAGAGACAACTGTAATCTTGGGTCAGAGGATAAATTCACACCATTCCAGAACTGACATGAAGAAGGAGGCTGACTAATCTACATCTGCATTAAGGATCCAATTGGGATGATGGAATAAACCATACCTACTTCATCCTACCAGCCCTTATGGGACAATGAAGCCTGCAGGTCTAGGACTGTAATACAGTTCATAAACCTGCTGGGAATAATCACAATGAATTTCAAATGGATTAAGGACCAAATCACTGGTCTGAAGGGAAACGAGCATAATGTCTCACTCAAAAAGATTACCCAGCAGCTTGACATTCAAGCATTGTTTCTGATAAAGCCAGAATGACAAGCAGTATCATTAATCTGATAGTAATGGCACAAATATGGCATTACGCAAAACAGCGAGTATTCTGAAGTTAATATGCATCAGATAATGAGAGAACTGTTGGAAGGTTATTTGGGTACTACAAAAAGTATTTTTTCCCAGAATGTACAATTTATTTGAATGTACTTCCATTAAATTATAATAATTAGGGTCAAATATATTGCTACAAAATTGAAATTAGATCTCCTTGATGTAATTTTCAAAGTCAGATTCTAGATATTAGTTTTCACTGGCTACCAGGCAGAATCAGTACATTTTGACAAATGAAACAAGCACATTTTGTAATTGGAGTTTTTTAAAACCAACTATAGAGAAATCACAGGGCTTGCTGCATCAATGAACTGATAATATTTTATGCCTGTTAAACAAACAAACAAACAAACAAACAAAAAACTTATTTTTATTTTAAAACTCCCTCTTCCCTCCTCCCATTCTTTTGAGTGAGACCTCCTTGCAGGAGAACTGAGTTCATGACTGTCACAAAACACTGGAAGTCAGCATGATAATGAGCCAATTTGTGTGGAAATGAACTCATTAATGCTAATGTTTTGCTGACTCCCAGCTGATTCATGAACTCCTTGACAAAATTCAAAACAGAAAAAGGAGGGGAAGTTCATGAATTTTAGAAATGCTAAGTGAAGAAACAAATGTTTATTTTCCTCATTCATATTCCCAATTCATTGATCTACGCTGTGTTCTGACAATTCATAACCAATCCTAGATAATACTCTGGGGAACGTTAGCTCATACGTAAGATTTCATTGTTGATTTCCCATTAGATCCATTAGATGAAAAAGAAAGTATTGATTGGTTCCAATTTTGAATTCTTTCTCAAGAAAAAAATTATTTACTTTAATATGAACCTGAAGAAAACAGGACTTTTTATGTAAGAAATCATGAGAACAACTCTGGGAGATCTTGATTCTCACATACACTTCAGATATATGGAAGTATCTGTCCTTGATGTAAGTTATATTTTTACCAAGGCATCTTCCTGGTAGAGTTTATCAACATTGCAAGTAATTTCTGCACACAATCCACATATTCCAAATTCATCAAACTTCATTCCATTAAAAAAAATTAAAAGGGTGCAATGAAAGTAAGGCATGAAGTTGTGTTATCTCTGAGGAGAGTATTGAGAATTTTATCACTATGAGCTGCAAAGAGTTTAGAAAACTTCTGCTGCAAAGCATATTGGAAGAGCAGGAGTTCACAAGGTTTATGCAATTCAGATAAACATCTCAGCTCTTAACTCAGAAGGATTAGGCTAGAAGTCTTGTCCTTGTGTGCTTGAACAAGGAAGTATTGAAGTGCATCATGTAAAGTTTCAACTATTTTATGAACGTTATTATTACATTTTTAAGAATTATGTATTTTTTTAAAGACTGATAGTTATTAGATTAGGTTAAGATGATACAGAGCCCAATTACCACTTAATTTATATTTTATCTACTTCAATCCATACTCAGAAGCTCTAATTAGCTTAATTAGAATTTTAGGATATCATTCTTCCTGATGACACAGATTTGCAGTCAGAATTGCATTAGCATTTTTTTTATATTACCGTGGTCTATACAGTTGTATTTCTTTGCTACCAAGCCACAGATATAGCAAGAAATAGAAAAACTAATTTATCAAGTATATACATTTATTTCCTAATGAATAATCAAGATTTGTAATTACCATTCTCTCAATGTGACAACTACAAAGTGGCACTACCTTTTAGACAATTTTCTCACATTGATCAGTTTATAACTGGACGTTTTTCCTATTTATTTATTTATTTTTAAATTGAAACACCCTGAGCGGATCAAAAGGCTTTATCTTCATATCTAAAGTAGGATATGAAAGAAAATGATAACCTCCTAGCCTAATACCTAGTATTACCTCACAATCCTTCATCTTTTTGCTGAGCTAAGATATCACAACATATTCTCCTTTTCAGTTCAGCTTAGAAATTCCAAAATTTTCAACTTACTGATGATTTGAATGAAGATCAAACAGTGTAGTTAGGGGAAATAAATGTTAGTGATATAATTATGTATAATTACATATATTTCATCTGTGATTTCTGCAGGCTAGTTTTTTGATAATTGGTACAACACTGAACTGTTACTCTGCTGCAAAGTCACTCCAGAAAACACTTGGAACCTGCAGCAGCTGAACTAACTTTAAGCAAGTCATGCCATAAAGTGGATAAAGCAGCATATCCAGGGCTCCACAAAAGGATGTTTTCATTACTAAAACATGCTCATTTTAATCCAGTGAGTGATCTCGTTCTATTACTACATTTTAATCACATACCTGAGAAGTATTTGAATCATATTTAGCCCTCTTCTCTCACCTTGCTCCAGAAGCATAATCAAACGGAGACTCCTCTTGCCCCAGTGAGCACTGCTTACCAAGTCCATGGCTCAATCTTGAGTCATACCCCCAGGATCCCTATTTTTAAATGATGGCAGACCCAAAAACAAGCAGGTTGCAAATCACATAGTTGTGTCAACGACTCAAAGAATATCCTCACCTCTGGACCTCCAGAGCAGCCTTCTTGGTCCCTGGCTTTCCCAATCCATTGCATTATGCTACGGAAGATGAACAGAAGGAGAAGGACTGCTTAGAAGTGTGGTGCTGCAGTCAGGAGAGACTGCGTCTTGCTCTCTGCCCACCATTTTTTAAGGAGAGGGAGATTTGAAAACAGCAAGAATGATCATTTTAGCAGCAAAAACCTCTCTAAGAGCAAGGAGTTGCAAAACCACTTGCATGCAGATAAGAGTTTACTTGTGAGCAAGTTAACATTAAGAAATAATGTTTTCCCTGAAGAACTCTCACTGGGATTCTACCTGTCAATACAAGATAAAGATCTGACCACACGCTTTATTCACTCTCTAGTTGGGTAATGTTCAACAGCTTAAGTTTTTTCTTCAAATGCTATTTATATGCTGTCTGCCATCCAGCCTTTGCAGCACAAAGTGGGTGAGAAAAAGGTTAGATTTCATTTCTAGGAGCCTCTGAAGACTAGCACACTTCAATCGAGCTGAGTGAGCAGGTGATCTACAGAAGCATATTCTGCACAGGTGGAAGACATTATAATATAAAATGTTATTTCAGTGATAAGTTTCTCCCTTGTGCAAAAAAGTATGTTCCAGATAAGCTTCAAAAACACATACTTTAGCACCAGAGCAGGCATAACAGTTTATGCAGGTGGATAAAAGAACGATAATCTTATTACGAGGAATTGTGTCATAGATGGAATTTCTTTAAGTATTTAGGTCTTTATTTATAATCTTCATAAATCAACTGAACAGACCACTCAGCTTGGAAAACCTTAAACTTGCTGACAGAACTGCATACAGTGAAAAAAAGCAGAACCAAAAGTTAAGAAGCAGTTCCTACTACAAAAAGAGAAAAAAAATGGGTTGTTCTGTCAGCATCAGCTGACTAATGTCATATGAAAGTAATATTGAGATATTCAGGGAAAGACAGTCACTGGTTACTTAAAATTAGAAAATAATTAGGATAAAGTAAAAGCAAAAGAAGCATGTACTATGCATGACCATTCTCTTAACTTCATTATGAAATTCATGTATTGTTGAAACTTAAACTCAGAACAAGCTGATACATATTTTCAGTGTCTAAAAGCAGAAGGTTTTTCTAAATCAAAACTTTTTGTAATGTTAAAAGCCTGCAGTTTAGAATAATTCCTACTGAATCACACTGAAAATACAAAACAACATGTAAACCAGAAGTTCATTATTTGTCCTTTTCTTTCCTTCTCCACACATCACACACTCCCCAACAGAATTGATAGTAAATCAGATACAAGATTACAGGAATTCCTTCCATGTACAAGTACTCTGCCTCAGGCTCCAACCTCCTACTGACCATAGAGAAGTGCTCAAGGAAGTTGATGAAGCTTTAGTTAGGTTCATCTGTCTACCCGAGACATTTTCAGGTTATATTCAAAAGTCTGTTGTGTAAAGAAGCACAGATTTGTGACTCAAATTGGAATAGAAAAGGGGATAAAAATATCTTTTATGACTATTGCTAATGTATACAACTCGGAACAGACAGAACTACTCAAACAATTTTGTCTCTGTCTCTTTTATCCACCAGCAATGGGCAAAGATTTGTCTGTCTGACAGAGTAAAGCATTGTCAAAAGAAAAATCCATGAAAAAAGCCTTAGATTCCCCCAAGCAATTAGCTGTTTTCTTTTATCTTAAACAATTCCTCTACCTATATTTAAAACTATTCAGACACTCTTTGTCTTTGAAATACTTCTTATTCATCTAAACCAAATGTAAAAATACATAACTCACCGAAACTATATTAAAAAAAAAAAAAAAAAAAAAAAAAAACACACACAAACTAATAAATAAATAAGTCACACACACACACCACCTGTCTCTGGTGTTTTCTGACAGACAGGAACAAAATTAGATTTTGTAAAGATCAGGAAATGACATTCCATCCACACACACTACAGCCTTCTGAAGCTGCTCTATAACTCCTGTGATTTGACAGGGAAAAAAAAAAAGAAAAAAAACCCTTTCCTGAAACATTCAATTAAACAATTTTGTTTCCACTTAGAAAGGTCACTCATCATGCTCTCTTTTCGAAACAGTCATTTTCTTTGCCTTGTATCTAATTAATTTAAACTTGGCATATATAATTCTTAAATGACAGCTTTTAATGCATTTTGCAACTATAGATGATAACAGACAATTGTACTGTCTCTCCAAGGATTTTCCTACACAGAGAAGACCATTTACAGCAATCTAGGGTGTAAATTTATAGCACAGTCAGCACTTATTATTAACTTCACCTGCAAACACTCGGTGCTTCCTACCCATGGGGTATTATGCCTTACTTTGCAAGTGGCATAAGTGGCTTCACAAAAAAAGAAGCTTGTATTAGGCAGCAGAATTTTCCAGCCAGACAGCACCAAGTATTGAGAACCCTGAAAATTTATGCTCTAATTTATATTCATTAATTTTCACTAACTTGTCTGCATAGGCAAACTGTAATATCGCAAATCAAAGAAATACACTAAACATTTCATGGTGTCCGCTGTTTTCACTTCATTGATTATATTATGTATACACACTGGTTGATTTTTGTTCTCCAGCAATCAAAATTGAACAGAAACTGCTTCAGAGTTTTTCCAACATGTGGTAGTTGTCTTTCCTACTACTGCACAAGCATATCAACCTGTTTGGTTTTTTTTGTTTGTTTGTTTGTTTTCCAGATATAACCTTACCACAACAAGCCAGGGAAAAGACAGGGTATGTTGGCAGACAGGGCAATGGCAGACATGGAGGAGCTAGTCTAAACTGGGGTGTTGAGTTTCTCAGAATGTGTCTCCTTCCAAAATCTAATTTTTATTCCCTTATACTTCTGAGTCCCAAATATTACCTGAAGCCACCAGAACTGAAGAAGACTATCACAAGGACACTCGGCCTTCAACAGAAGAAAACAGTGTTACTTTAAATAGTAACACTAATAATAATATCCAAAGGGTGTGTAACTGGGGACACCAAGTGTGGAGGTGCACACAACCAGCCTAAGCAGTAGCTCTCTAGGGTGAGGGGCAGGTGAGACATCCTCAGCAGATAAAAAGCATTAAGGTCACTGATGTAATCCAAAGAATAAATAAGAGAATTATGTAATAGAGGTACAAAAAAGAAAAGCAGTATGATACAATGATAAAAAATGTACACAGATGCTGAGAATGATGTGGATGTTAAGGAAGGTGACAAAGAAAAATAATAAGATATACTAGATATTCAAAAAGGAATGTGAAGATTGTTTTTAAACATTAGGGAATTTGCCCATTAGGATAGATGTTTCAAGGGAGACTTGAAGTATCTCCAAATAGATCCTCTATATGAACAGATTTAGTGGCATGGGGTTAGTTGCTATTTTAAAAATTACTTTAGCTTTTATAAGTTACTGGATAAAACCTTATTTTATTGTGATCAAGATAATGTTAAAATGGTGGGTTTTGTCTACTTTGGAATCAAACTATTTCCTTTGACTTTTACCTACAGAAAAGCACACATCATCTTTTTCTCACATTGGTATTTCTCTGTTGGTTATCATATATTTCTTTGTATGTTATCTTATGACAACTACTAATCTCAGGTCTATTCAAAGAGTTGGAATTTAAAGATCAAGCCTCTGTCTCCTTTCCAGACTTGCTGAGAACGCAGGATGAATATGGGTATGGAGAAAGGTTTATCAGTTAAGACAGTTTGAATTTTATGGATAAATGCATATGTGGACAGCTTGGCTTATTGAAGAAGTTTCACTTGCTATCTGATAATCACAGAATCACAGATCTGTAGGGGTTGGAAGGGACCTCAAAAGATCATTGGGTCCAACCCCCCTATCAAAGCAGGTTCCTCAGAGCAGGCTGCCCAGGTAGGCGTCCAGACAGGCCTTGAATATCCCCAGAGAAGGAGACTCCACAACCTCCCTAGGCAGCCTGTTCCAATGCTCTATCACCCTCACCATGAAGAAGTTCTTTCGCATGTCAGTGCAGAACTTCCTCTGCTCTAGCTTGCAGCCATTGCCCCTTGTCCTATCCCCACAAACCACTGAGAAGAGGTTGGCTACATCCTTCTGTCCCCCACCCCTCAGATATTTATATACACTGAGGAGATCCCCTCTCAGTCTTCTCTTCTCCAGGCTGAACAGACCCAGGTCTCTCAGCCTTTCTTCATAGGGAAGATGCTCCAGGCCCCATATCATCTTTGTGGCCCTCCGCTGGACTCTTACCAGGAGATCCCTGTCTTTCTTGTACTGGGGAGCCCAGAACTGGACACAGGACTCCAGGTGAGGCCTGAGGAGGGCAGAGTAGAGGGGGAGGATCACCTCCCTTGACCTGCTGGCCACACTCCTTTTAATGCCTGCCAGGATCCCATTAGCCCTCTTGGCCACAAGGGCACAGTGCTGGCTCATGGTCAACCTGTCGTCCACCAGGACCCCCAGGTCCTTCTCCTTGGAGCCAGCAGGTCATCCCCCAGCCTGTACTGATACTTCGGGTAAATCAGTAACTGTTGATCTGAAACCACTCAAATTTTTTTGCTTTGTTTTGTTTTGTTTTGGTATTTCATGACTGAATGTCAGATCTAACTTAAAGCATGGCTAAAAATCATTTATCTGCCAACTTTTGAAGAGCCATTAGTCAAGTAAATTAGCATCTAGTTGAATAAAGGGAGAATATTTGTTCTTACATGCAATTTTAGAAGATATGTTCATATTGTTAAAGTCAAATATACAATAAATTATAACTCGTTTTCTGTGTAATACATTTTATGCTTTGTAAAGAAATCTAGGCATAAGTTTACGATAATAATTGTATGTATCATTTGCAATGTTCTGCATTTACGTGTAGCTCACCAGACACTTGAAACAAAGTTGTGATGAAGGTATGTATTTTTTCATTTTTAAACAGGGAGAATGAAGCACAGTATTCAGAAGGATGTCATCAGCTTAAAAAATAAAAAAATAAAAATCAGATGAAGTACTTTGATCTTCTACTACTGTTTGCACCTCCAGTCTCACTAAAGTAAAGTTAAGTAAAGTTCTTCCAAATGAGAACATTCAGGTTGAGCTCTTCTGAAGATAGGTGCTTCAGTTTATTTGAAGCATTGTATTTCAGAAAATTTTACTGCTTCCTCTATATAACTTACCAGGGAAGAAGATAATCGTAAACCATTTGAAAATGTTACTCCACAGTTACAAAATTAATTGATGGACTTGTGAAAGGGATGTTACTTGAAAGTACTTTTAAAATCCATTTTAGCAAAGTGCAGTCTATTTCATGCACTGATGAGTACGGATTTATTTCATATGAGCCACTGTATTGCAACCTCTTTTCTTCAGATGAACACAATGAAAATACTGTATTTCATTTCATATTTGATATGTTTACATGGCTAAGAAAAAACAGCAACATTGTATTTCCATTTGTAATTCTTACTTTTTTGTGTGTGTTTCCTATCCTAAACAGGCCATTTGTACATCAGCCAAACAGGTCTTTGGCCTGTTCCTTGTTCTTCTTAAATGCAGCCAGATTCTGCTACCTGATTTACCAGGTAGGCACAGCAGCTGATCTGGTGACAAACAGCAAAGCTGGGAAGCACTGCTGGGAAACACCATACCTATTGCACCCATTCAAATCAACAGCAGTGCTTACACAGCCCTTACAGAAAAGCCAGGCTGAAGGACATTACCACTCCTTGCCAAGAGGAAAGGTTCAGTGATGTGACAGCATGAAAGACTGGGGGCTAGTGAGACATGCAGCCAAGTACATAACTGAGACATGCAGCCAAGTACATAACAATGGGTTCACCATTTCTGTACATGTCTTCTAACTCTAATTGCTGGGTTGGTGCTTCTTTCTCCTGGTACATCTCACTGCACTCTTTGCACACTGGGTAGTGGCTGAGCTACTTATTCTCTTTGTGAGTAGTGAGCAACATATTTCTATATATTTTATTCTTAATTAAAGGAGTATCTTTGTCTTGTGACATCTTGCCAACATTAGCTCATATGTCCAATTCCAGCTGAAGCTAGCAAGAAGAGAGCCACTGTATTTTTGCAGGTAGAGCTCAGGAGAATTTACATGTATTTCCCATTACTGTCAAGTTCTGTTATGTACAGAAGAAACAGTAATCTGTGCCTCCAAGCGCAAAAAAAAAAAAAAAAAAAAAAGCAGAAAAATTTAGCAGTAATACGTGCAATGTGAAAATGTGAAAGAGACCCAATATGAGTAAGGGAGCTTTCTCTTAATTATTATTCCTTGCCTACGTACATATTTGTGTACTGGTATAAAAAATAGTGAATTGTCTCTGCAGATCAATTACTGTATGATCCTATAGACCCTTCTGCTATTTTTGATTGTGGGATTGGGAAGCTGACAAGCTGCTTTTGTTCCTGAGTTTATAAATAGGAGGTTATATTTTAGTAAAATAAATAAATAAATAAATAAAAGTTTTCCTTTGTTAATAATTATTCTCATTACTCAGGCTTGGTTGTGCCATTTGCAACACTAATTAGCTGTTCAATGCAGTTTCAAAACTGTATTCCATTGAGAAAGGCAATGGAATAAATCATAACAATGACATTACTGGAAGTTTATTTTTTCTGCTACACTCAAGTCCATGTATAATAAGTCAACACAAAGATTTAGTAGAAATACCTGTTACAGCATTCACAGATATGCTGTTCCTTTTAGGGGGATTATAGCTGTTCAATAAAATCTTTTTACCTATTTTCCTATATGTAATACGATAAAAAGGAACTTTTGCTTTAAAATAAAACTAACAAAAAAATAAATAAATAAAATTCACCCAACAGCTGAAGTACCAATAATCTCAGTTTAAATTTAGATCTATTGACTGAGCCTTGAGACCTTCTTTCATCTTATCTGGTGATTTCTATACCAGAATTAAAAGGAAGATTTTCTGTAACAATTTCTGTAACTTTTTTTCTTTTGCCTGTATATATCATGGAGAAGAGTTAGAAAAACCTTCTTACAGATGACTAAAAAAAACCTTCTTACTATATGACCATATATTTATGAATGGATTCCATTTTAGTACTTTAAAGGAGGCAGAGCTGATGTTGTCCTTTAACCTTTTCATATTCTTTTAAAGAGCTGACTAGAGAATGAAATATCTCAAGAAAATTCTGAAATTTTATTGAAACAAATGGCTCTGAATGAAAAACAATGTTTTAAATATTCATTTAAAACATGATCATATTGGATGTTTGCTTTGTAATGTTGAAAACATAAGCAAAATGATATTATAAAAATTAGGAAAATGAAAAAGTCTCAGAGAAAAGCTCTGCTATGATGTTTGTTTGAAAGGTTTGCTTTTCTTCATCAGGTGTTTCTGGAGGAGTCCATATCACTTGTTATTGAAAATGGTTTTGTTCATAATCTCCTCTTTCTTCCTCCCTTCTTTTCTTCTTCCCTTTTTTTCCTCCATTCTATTTTATTTTGTCTATGATAGGAGCCCTGTGACCTGGGATTGCCCTTCCACATCTACCTCAAGACTCACCTGAATTATTTTCAGGTGCATATACTATCTATGCAAGAGAATGAACTAATCCTTCAGGAATAATGTCCATAGGCTGCCCCAAAGAAAACTGAAATCCACTGCTGGTTCAGGGTCAATCTGCTCTCTGCACAGTACACTGTCACATCTCCAATTCCCAACCAGTTTTTATTTTATCCCCCTAATTTGTATGAAGCTGTTACCTTGAGAGCACTGCAGCTTCAGTTCTGGATTTTACTAGTGCCATCAGCATTCTTCCAGTATTTGGAATATGACTCACAGCGACATACTTTCGAGATACCTTTTTTATGCAAAAGTAGTGATAGCTGAAATAGAAAAAAAAAGAAACAGGTCACTGTCCAGAAGGCTGGTGTGTCACGATAGCTCTATTTCAAATGCAACAAGATATACCTTGAAGTCACTGTTCAGTCCCTACTGCTGAACTATATTGGACCGAAGGGGTAGAAGTGAGATACTTCAGATTCTCCACAATCTGTGAAGAATGCAGGAGTGTCAGCATCTCCTCAAGGAAGTGCTCTGGGCCACTTATTTCACATATAAATGCTCACTGGTTGGCTGCTTGTTTTAGACAACTGTCTGTTATAATTACTGTTAGGAAACTTTAAGTCTTTTCTGACTCATCTTTTCTTTGCTTCTTTATATCCATACAGGTATCCAGAGGTGCCAGCAAATATATACATGTATATCATTCCCATTACTGTCTTCCCCCTCTCTATACACATTATTCATATGGATTTGATGGCTAGGACTGAGACTATTTTTCATCAAGATACTATCTAGAGATCTGTAATTCTCACAGATCATGCTCCCACCTGAGCAGAGCTTTCCCTTTGAAAACTTTTCCTTAGTCTTGGTGGTGTAGCAGCATGGATCTATACAGGCCCCCTAAGTACTTAATTTGCCCTTTATATGGAAGGTAGTAAACTTTTCACAATTACGAAAACTGTATATTAAAGGCCAAAACACAAAGAGTCATATATGACCCTAATATATTGATACTCCATCTGTTTTACCCATGTTTATCACAAAGTCCATCATTATTCCTTACTGAGATATAGTCAGAATGACAGAGATTCTAATGGCCATTAGGATGTTAAAATTCCACAGACTGTGAAACCATATCAGCTTTCAAACTATGTTTATGAGTTGCACTCCTATGAGACATTGAAAATCAAATTTCTTCTAGCTAAATGAACCATGAGGTTCTTAGGTCCTTCTGAGACTTTGATCTCATGATATTTCGTATTTCTGAGTCATGATTTACTTCCTGAAATCACTTGCTGCTATTATTAACTCCACTTAGTTTTTGCTCTGAATGATGTCATTGTCAAGAATAACATATAGGCTTTTTTATTCTTTCAATTTACAAGGAACAATTGTAAATGAGCAATAACCTTTTCTTTTCTACCATGTGTTCTACTAAGGCAAATATCCAAAACAAGACCAAAAGAAATAAATTGACTTTCAATAATATCACACTTTGATTTTTAAGTAACCCTATAAAGTAAAGAGAGTAGATTTTAAAAGTTTTTTTAAAAATACCTTTCTCTTGTACAAATTTAATCTCAGTTTGTTAAATTGCGTGATAAAAAATACAACGATGTAATTTCCACTAGAATCCTCAAAACCTGTATTTGAGCTTAATTTGTGAAATATTACAGTCAGATTCCCGGCCATAATATTTCCTTTCTTATTTTTTTTTTTTTTTCAGAACATTAAAGATCTCTTTCCAAGAGTGAAGAGAAAACAAAATAAACTTGATAACATAAATTATTGCATATGTGTTAGGTCAGAGAGCAGTTAAAGCCATGTGCAAGTTTACCAGAGGAAGAAAGGATTAGGAGATGATAGCCTCCTGCTACTCTCTTACGGTCAGAATCACATAAGGGAATAGAGAAGAATGTTTCAGACCATCTAAGGAACTTGGAGGTGCACAAGTCCATGGGACCTGATGAAATACGTCCATGGGTCCTGAGGGAACTGGTGAATGAAGTTGCTACGCTACTATCTATTATTTGAGAAGTCATGGCAGCCTGGTGACTTTCCACCTACTGGAAGAGGGGGAACATAACGCCCACGTTTAAGAAAGGGAGAAAAGGAAGACCTGGGGAACTACAGGTCATTCAGTCTCACCTCTGTGCCCGGCAAGATCATGGAGCAGATCCTCCTGGAAACTATGCACACGGAAAACAAAGAAGTGATTGGTGACAACCAAGATGGCTTCACTAAGGACAGACTGTGCCTGGCAAATCTGGTGGCCTTCTACCATAGGTTTACAGCACTGGTGGATGGGGAAGAGCAACTGACGTCTACCTGTACTTGTGCAAAGCATTGTCCGTGGTATCTTTGTCTCTAAATTGGAAAGACATGGATCTGATGGACAGACCACCCAATGGGTAAGGATTTGGCTGGATGGTCACACTCTTGAGGTAAATGGCTCAAAAGGGACTCTTTGTCAGGGAATATAGGGATAGGACAATCAGTAATAGTTTTAAATGAAAAATGAGGAGATTTAGATTAGACATTAGGAAGAAATTCTTCACACAGACGGAGGTGAGGCACCAGACAGAACAGGCTGCCCAGAGAAGCTGTGGATGTCCCATAGAATCATAGAATATCTCAAGTTGGAAGGGACCCATGAGGATCATTGAGTCCAACTCCTGGCACCACACAGGTCTACCCAGAAATTCAGACCATATGACTAAGTGCACAGTCCAAATGCTTCTTGAATTCTGACAGGCTTGGTGCCGTGACTACGTCCCTGGGGAGTCTGTTCCAGAGTGCGACAACCCTCTTGGTGAAGAACCTCTTCCTGATGTACAGCCTGAACCTTCCCTGCTGCAGCTTGATACCATTCCCGCGGGTCCTACCACTGGTCACTGAAGAGCATAGATCTGTGCCTGCCCCTCCACTTCCCATTGCAAGGAAGCTGTAGACTGTGATGAAGTCTCCCCTCAGCCTCCTCTTCTCCAGGCTGAACAGGCCCAGTGACCTCAGCCGCTCCTCATACGTCTTCCGCTCTAGGCCCTTCACCACCTTTGTCACCCTCCTTTGTACACTCTCCAACAGTTTAATGTCCTTTTTTCACTGTGGTGCCCAGAACTGCACACAGTACTTGAAGTGAGGCCGCACCAATGCAGAGCAGAGTGGGACAATCACTTCCCTTGACTGACTAGTAATGCCGTGCTTGATGCTCCCCAAGATACGTTTGGCCCTCCTGGCTGCCAGGATACACTGCTGGCTCATATTCAACTTGCTGTCAACCACAACCCCCAGATCCCACTGTGTGGGGCTGCTCTACAGCATCTCGTCGCCCAGTCTGTATGTATAGCCAGGGTTGCTCCACCCCAGGTGCAGGACCCGGTACTTGCACTTGTTAAACTTCATGCAGTTGGTGATTGCCCAGATCTCCAATCTGTCCAGATTTCTCTGCAAGGATTTTCCACCCTCAACAGAGTCAACAACTCCTCCAAGTTTAGTATCATCAGCAAATTTGCTCAAAACACGTTCTAGTTTATAACCATATCATTTATAAAAAACTCTGAAGAGGACTGGCCCTAAAATGGAGCCTTGGGGGACCCCACTAGTGACTATGTGCCATCCTGATGTGGCCCTATTTAGCAGAACTCTTTGAGCCCTGCCTGTCAGCCAATAGCTCACCCATTGTATGATGCTTTTGTTTAGCTGTATGCTGCACATGTTTAGCTGTATGCTGAACATCCCTGGAGTTGTTCAGGGCCAGGCTGCATGGAGCTTTTGAGCAATCTGGTCTGGTGGGAGGTGTCCCTGCCCATGGCAGTGGGGTTGGAATTTGATGATCTTTAAGGTCCCTTCCAACCCAAACCATTCTATGATTCTATGATCCTATGACTAAATGTGAATCCTCCTCCCAACTAAACCACAATGATAGTTGCTTTTAGACTTAATACTCATGTTCCTTCAGACACTCTGTATTCTGTAAATACAATTTGCATTTCTTTAAGCAAAGGTAACAGTTACACAGCTTTATGACTGAATTCGTTGGAATTAATTATATATATATTAAAATAACAACTGTAATATTTATTATTTCTCATTATCAGAAGTGTTACATGAATAGCAGTTAATTAGTGTTAAGAAATGAAATCCTAGCTTCAATTTCTGTTTGCTTTAATCCCACAAGCTTCTATTTCTGTATTTCCAATAAATTCTGTGTTTCTATTTATTTCTAATAAATAAAAAAGCATTACTTAATGTATATGACCTCTATTATGGCTTTTCAAATAAGAGCAATCTTATGTAAAACATGGGGATTGGCAGGGAGGTGATATGAATGTCACTGTAACCAGAATTTTTCTCTTAACTTTGTAGACTTAAACTACATATATATGAAATGTTAAAATGTAGTCATTTATAAATTATGGATCTTGTAAATCATTTAACATCTAGAGAATTTAAGAAGGGATGCAATTTAATTGTTTTCAGGGTCTGTTCTAGAAACCATTTATATCTATGGGATTCAGTTCATTAGTTGCAGTAGATTTTGCATCAGTCCCACAAATGCCTAAACTACACGAAATAATCATAAAGTAAAATTTTATCTTAAAGGTTCCTTTAATACTTAGTTTATGATCAATGTTTATTTTACATTCACAAATGAGATGAGAGCTTCATTTTAACTGAATAAATGCAATGGAATGAAATGAAACTTGAACCATGACTTCGTTCCAGTGTTTGTATGGCACACAGAGAATAGTAACAACAAAATTATTCATCATTACTTGAGCAGTCACTAGGATTGAGTGACAACATGAAGTCAATTATTTTGCATCAGTAAGTGACCTAACAAATAGAAATGTGCAGAGTATTCAATATGCTCTTACTACATCATGAGTTTTAGCAAAACACCTCCTTAAGTAATTTTATGCTGATTCCCTTGAGAAAAAAAAAAAAAAAATACACAAATAGAAGACTAGCAGGCTGTCAACTATATTTTTTTCCTTTACTTTAACGTTAGCTGTCTTTTACTCCTCTAAAAAACAGCATGTAAAATCAGTAAACATTAATTTATTCTTCTGGCTAAACAATGGTCAAGCTGATTTCTTAGTTCAAAATAATTATTTATTTATTTATTTTCAAGAGCAGTATTAGAATGACAAGATTTGACCTTGAACATATGTCACCCATTTGTTAAAAATCCTTGAAATACCTCTGCAGAATACTGCTATTGACAAGTTAGTTATAACCTAGGAAATACTGAAAATTGCAACGGAATCACATAGTTTCCCATTCAGAGGCCGGTAAGAAAGAGTTAATTGGTACCTTCCCTTCTCAAGACAGGACATTGTAGGAATGCCTATGAACCTATGAAAAATTAATTAATTGACTTGTGGCATGCTACATTCAGGATGTGCTTTATTGAGATGGAGTTAAATTTGGCATTAAGATGGAAAGAAGGATAATTCTTAAAAAGACTTTGAGTTGACAGCTGCAGTGCTACATATTTTCTGTCAAAACTCATTTTTTACATTTTTAATCAAAAGGGCCATTTTTACAAAATCTGAACACCTAAAAAGAGGGTTGTAGTTATATAGCACATGAGATGAAAGCTGTCCAGAGAGCCCTGACTGCAGAACGGGACGATAATCTGAACCAGGGTCACAGGCATTTCCATGGGGCACTGTGTTGACCAGCCAGAAGTGATGTGTTTCTACAGTGTGACACCCACTCCCAAATGTGTCCTCTAAATTATCCTGGAACCATAACCAGAAGCAATTCCTGTCATTATTTTCAGTTGGGAAACTGAGGCAGAAAGCAATTGATTTCCCACACATCATGGAAGGCTGCGCAGACCTAGAAATGGAATCTTGCTTAATTCAGCAATAGTTCTAAAACCAGAGTATCAATTATACTGCATTACAAGTTTTGAGTGTTCTGTCATACCATCCATGAGGACATTTTTACATGAAGGAACAATTTTCCAGGGTCTTTATTATGTGCCCAGCTTCAGCACTGATGTAATGTATAAAGCTGGACTCATCATTTTTCTCTCTGACTTCTTTTCCTTTACCATCAAATACAGGTTAATTATACCTGCCTATCTTTGTGATATCCTTCCAGAGCTATGTTCTATTAGTGCTAAGAATTGCTGTTCACTGATTTTAAAATAATTCAATAAGAGGTTTAAGTTCATGGTTTGTGTAAAGAAAAAATCTTTTTTCTTTTCCTTTTTTTTTTTCTCTTTTTCTTTTTTTTTTTTTTTTTTAATTTCTTGCTGTATCCATCAGTGTTACACAAATTTTAGTGACATATTTATTCATGATACAAAATCACATATCTTGGCAATCAGTAGCAGAATATAGGTCAAGATCTCAAGAACAGCTTATGCTGTTGAATAATTGTACGATATATAATACTAGCTCCAAAAGAACTATGAAAAGATGAAAAAAAAAAAAAAAAGAAAAAAGGAAAGGGATCTTCCTTCTTGGTGAGAGAGGTATGGAGGTATTGGCCAGATAGTCACCATTGTGATGCAGATCAATGTTATCCAAGGAAGCAATAAAGTATTATTGGTAAGGACAGCAAAATACCTAGCAGGTATTTATTAAAGTTATTGTTGAGGAGGATGTTTCCCAAGGTTAACTGTGGGAATGATTTAGGTACTCCACAAGGAGACATGGAAATGTCTTGGAAACATGCTTTGTTTAGCCTAGTCAAATGGAAGTTGACATTACTGAGGTAAAAAATAAAGATAATATAAATATGTGATTAATTAGATCCTTTAATAATCTACAGAAACATACAATAATAATGAATAAGTTTAGAACTGAATTTCTAAACCCTATGAGGTATGATTCATGGTAAGTTTTTAGCCTTTGTGACATAGGACTTGTTCCACTTTTTGAGATCAAATAGGAGCTTTATTTGGCAAAAGTCCTGTCATTGCAAGAATTTGGGATGTTGGTAACATCCAAGGTATTTCCTGTCTCTTTCCTACAGTATTTTAGTTATGAATTTTGATCTTTTACTGCATGTCTTAGCATCATTGCAAAAGGTGAATTAAAGTGTGTTCTGCAGACCTGTCTAATCTAGACATCTTATATATGCATTTACAAACTTTTGGATGGTATGGTTACTGCACAGTTCTGTGTTCCTGTCTTTTACCTAATCACTTCCTTGAAAGACTTTCATACTTGCTCCAGAGACTAGCTGTCTGTAAATGTGTCACTGTGGAAACAAAATCAAAGTGTTCTCTGCCATCCAACATTTGCTGCTAATAACAGTAAACAAAAAAGCACAGTGTCTATCAGAGCATTTCATCTTTTTATTTATATAACAAAAAAGTTAAAATGGAAACCGATAAAACCGAGTAACTGTAGTTATTCAGCTGCATTACTACATTTATTAGCAAATTTTCTTCATCTTTTAGCTTGATCACTGTTCAGTAATGACAAAGTGAAAATTGCCTTTCCTCACAAAGATTACAAAAACAGCTTTTTCTCCTCTGAGCAAGTAATGAGATTGAACTCAGGTCTTCTAGAAATGTATTTAAAAGGTTTAATTATTTCTGAAATGAAAGAGAAGTTAGTGAAAATAACATTTGGGGAATGGAGGATCACAACTGTATGACAGGATGTACCTGATGGAATCCTTGCAGCCTCCATGGGCTAAGCTGTTTTGCATAGCTGTGTTGTTACCTTCAGAGGCAGATGATCCGTCACCTCCTCAGTAGGAGGTATGGGAAATAAGAAATTATAGGAGGGGAAAAGAATAGTAATAACAGTAACAGTAACAACAGGAATAAAAATAGCAAAACAAAAACAAAAACAATAATAGTAAGGATTTGCAAGTCAGGGATAATGTGTTCTATCTCAATCTTGCTGAGTTTGCAAGCCTTGCAAGGCTGTATTTTGACACATGCTGAGATTCAAACTATTCAGCAGACAAAGGATAAAGAAAGAGTACTTGGTTTGCCTTTCTGCAAGACCTTTTCACAGACAGCAGTGGCAAATTGAATTTCTATGCCCATGAAATATATAAATAAATAAATTAGAAAATAAAAACTAAAAAAATAATGCTACAGAGATGAAGGTAAATGACTTTTCTCTATCCCTGATGGCATCTATTCCCAGCTTCTTCAAGATGCTGCAGTCTCACCAGTAAATGTTTGCAGGAGGAATAGGCTCACATTCTATTTTCTGCCCTGAATTTGGCAGATCACGATTAGCTCTAAAGAATCCTCTCTGCCTTTATCTTCTATGTTAATATATCATAAAGCAGTAGCACAGTGACCTGATGAGAGTTATACATGCCCATCTACGTGAAATAGAATTTAAGAAGTGGAACTTGGGTCAAAGTAGGAAGAAGAGTAAATTCTGTCTTTCTTTTTCCTCAGTGGTTGCAAGGATACCACCAGGAAGCATGTTTCTTCATGTACTTCAATTGACTTGCTTCTGATCTGTTAGTACTTCATGGATAATAAAAGAACCCTAAGGAAGGAGCCTTATAATTACTAGTTTCATAAAGAAAAGCTTTCCCCCTTCCTTAAAATGAATTTAGCATAGTTGATGATACAATCTTGTTACAATCCCACACAAAGACATACTGAAAACAGGGAGAAGCACTGGGGAGTCACAAAGTCTTGGAGCACAACCCAGCAAGCAGCGGATGGTAAACAGAAGATAGCAGCACATAAATTGCAAAAGTGATGTAAATTCACATACCCGCAAACTTATTTTACAGTGATAAATAGCTCTTTGAGTTTTGTAAACCTTTTTGATTGCCAAAGACTACTTTGTAGTTCTGTAGATTTTTCACTTCTTTTCGGAGCTGCAAGTCAAGAGGTCATTAAAAAGTTCAGCAAGTTAAAATGCATCTTTTTTTATCTGGGCATTTCAGAAGAAATAGTCAATAACAGCAAGTCACAGTTGGCTGCTCTGCCTGTTTTTGTGATGTGATGTGATTTCAAGATTATTACTTCCGACAACTAGTACCACAATGAAAAGGAGTGGCCAAGAGACCAAAAGAAACCACTGAGAAAAATTGACAGTGGAAGGACCCTGTGTGTGAGACATGCTAGTGACATGTAAGGGTTAAGCTCAGTTCAGAAGACTGGGTGAACTGCTGGAAGAATATTGCTGACAACCTCAAGAAGCCTTGTTTAAAAGACAACTAGCCGGATGTAACCCTCAGCTCTCTTCTTTAACCATCAGAGTAAGGTCTGACATTTCCCCACATTCAATCTCTGAGAGAATCCTAATAAAACTGAATGAGAGAAACATGAGAGAACAGATGTTGCTACTGAGCCCTTAGCTGTAGATAGTCTACATGCTTGACACTGGCAAAAGTTTGTTAGTACAAAAGAAACAGAAAGTTATTTGATTTAGCTCTGAGGCTAGATGAATTTCAATGTACAGTCTTAGATCAACATTGTTTCAAGAACCAACTTTGTTAAGTGTAACTGATTTCTTTAGATGAAGGTCCCAAAGACTAATAAAAGCTTCAAAAATGTAAGTGATCAGATAAACAGCTCATTAAAACAAAAGACAAATAGCCTGCATAAGTAGCAAAACTGTTCAGGATGATCATATATTTTGGTTTTAATTCCCAATGGAGAAGTACTTTAAAGTAAGCAGCTGGAAGATATGAGGATATAAGGGAAAGAATAACAGAGTGGCATTGGGAATGATGCTTATATTTTTTTCCTTATGGCAGTAAAGTTCCGTAGTCAGCACTGAAGAAAGTTATTTTCTATGATTGTGTGTCATTATTCTGAGACGCAACATAAATCAGCTTCTCCCAGGTTGCATTCTGCTCTGGCTGGGCTGCTTCAGGTGCCCAAGTGAGCTTTCCTTGCATTGCTGATGGTGGAAACCCACTTAAGACCATAGACAAGTAATTGTCTTTAAAGCAACTCCAGACATCTTGAAGAGCTCAAAATAAATTTATGTCCTTCATCAAATTAATCCTGATGATGTTAACGTATACTCAGAGGTCACAATATCCATTACTCATATTCCTGTCCTGGCCCCAATGCTCTTATTGTGACCATTTATGCGGTTGAAACTTTCATACAGGCATATTCAACTCTGTTTTTGCTTGATATCCCTTCTATAGTAAAAGTCTTGTGATTAATTCATATCAAAGTAAGCCTATTAAAGTGTCAAAGGTTGAGAAATGAGAAATACTTGTACACTCATCAAAATGTTTTTAGTTGTGATATGTTGTGTTATAGTTTAAAAAGAGATTAATCAAAAAGAATTATTTATAGTGACTGTTTTCAGATAACCTGATTGTAATTTAACTTGCTTATATAGGGTGCTTTGGGGGTGAGTTGATGGGAAGCTGATTAATAAAAAGCACAGCTGTCTTGCTGATAACATGCATTTTCTTTTAGGAATCATTGCTGTATTTATATTTGGTTTCATCACTATTAACTAATATTAGGAAAAAATCTGCTGTACCTATGATTAAAATAAAATTTATAAAACATTTTTCAGTCGTGCACATGGACATTATTTTTAGCTTAGTAGTTTATGGAATTGTGTCAGTGTTTGCTGATATTACACATGGAATGTAGCTCTGAACATTAAACAATAAAATATTTCTCTCTTAGATGACTACCCGTCTGCTTGCCTTTTTAAGGCAGATTAGAAAACCACTTATATTTACTGTGGTTATATCTTTGTGATAATAACATTTGCAATGAGGAAAGTTTTGAATTCTCTACAGGAATTTAATTTGTGGGTGATAAATGCAGAAAATGAAGTGTCAGATCAATCCCTAAACTTTCCTGCAGATAAAGGGTAAACTGGTATGCAAAGTTTGGTGAAATTGACTGTTGTATTAATATGGAAAATGTTTGTATACTCTTGACTTTCCTTTCAGTAGCACTGTTGTCCAAAGGTATATAGGACTTCAGCATTAAAAGGAAATTAAAGTTTTTGTTTGTTTGTTTGTTTTTTAAATTAACAGCATGCTGAGTCAGACTACTCAGATACTGAAAGAGGCAACCAATTTTCCTCAAGTAAAAATAATCATTTATTCTTTTGTTATTGTTGTTGTTGTTAATTATTAACTGTCACAGATTTGTTATCGTCACGGATTTGTTATTTTTAATTTCTGTACTTTCCCCACCTTTATAAAACCACCCAATTAAACCCACAGCACCTTTTTCCCCATTGCAACAGTATAATCTCAAAACAGATCTTATGAATCCGAAGAAAGACAAGGTTAGGTAAAACATCAAAACAAAATTTACAGGAGACAATGAATTACATTTGATTCACTATTGTTTGTTTAGCTGTCTTAATCCTGTGAAAACTGGTTGTTAAGAAAAAAGTTATAGCATGCTGGTTTTTTTCAGGTATTGTATCCTAGCATGATAGGAACAATTACAGTGCAGTCATGTCTTGTATTCTGATGTTACACAAACTTGATTAATCTATGTTTATTTTACTGTTACTGTTACTGTTACTGTTACCGTTACTGTTACTGTTACTGTTACTGTTGCTATTATTACATTGAAGTCCTGCAAAAAGAAAACAGTTTCTGGTTTCCAGAAGATCAAAGAGTTTGTTTTTGAATTGAATACAAGGGACTGCCTTTCCTCTGAACTATTGCACATCGTATTAAGCAGCACTGACCTGTTTCAGAAGATTTCACACTAGATGACTCTCCAAGGTCTTAACTATTAAATAACCTCTGGCGGGTTCATAATGATGGGTATTATCACTATGGGCAGATTAAACTCAGGCAGCTGCATTCTGGTATCTACCTGACCTCAGCAGTGCTGTGCACATCCTGCTCTAAGCGGCTGCTTACAAGCCTTGCTGACAATACTAGCAACTGAAATTGCTGTTATTTTTGTCAACTACCAGCATATGCATCCTATTTCAAAAATACATAGACATGAAAGATTCTACTTTGTAGACTAAGAATAGTAACTTTGCTGTAATTAGCCTACAATTTCAGAGCTAATGGGTGCGTGAGATAAATGTTGGCCATTCAGAAGCAAGCCTCCATTTCTATGTCTACCTTCTAAGTAACAGATATTTTCCTTTTTTTTTAAACCCAGACTGAAAGATATCAGAAAGGAATTATGTGATACAAACATTATCCTGTCAAAGCACGTAATGGAACCCATAGCACTCATGTTTCTTTTTTCCCTGAGTTTGTAAGGTTCCTAATGATACCCTTCGGAGTGGAAACTACAGGTCCCTTCTCTACCACTGGCAATAAACCAGTGATTTCAGCAACCACATCTGGTGAGAATCTCAAATTTAATTAAAGGCAGGATCAATTTTGGTTTTCTAAAGAAAATATCATTATCTGCATTACCTCATGTAAGTCATTTCATCATATACATATATAATGAAAAAGAGAGAGAGAGAGAGAAATAAACACTGTTGTTGATGCACAGCTCTATCCCAAGGATTTCCAGAAGCATTCTGTAAAGCTGTCTTCAAAGAACATGGTAACAGTTCACTGCAAATTTTTGGTACAACATGTCACAAAGCAGTCACAAAACAATTGAAATATGAGTCAGTGAGTAAAACTGATCGTCCCTCTTACTTCTGAGTTTCTTTTCTGGATTCTACGAAATTACGGCAACATCTCAAGAAAATATGTCCTGAAGTAGATTCATAGAAATTATTTTTTCTAATATAAGCATTCAATTGAAATTAACAAAACAGCATCAGAACATAAATGTTTTGAAAAAGCAGTGTTTTGAAAAAACACTTTACTTTCTACAAGGAAAAAAAAAAAAAAAACAACCAAGAGTGTTATCAACAGTAACTGTAATACTTTATTGGAAAAATAAAAACAGAAAAAAAAGAAAACAAACAAACAAACAAACAAAGCTATCCAGACATTTTCTGAGGTCACCATGACAGCATAATTTGTCACTGGATTTAAAGCTGATGTTCACTTAGAGCGATTTAGGACTATTATTTGACCATGTTTAATGTCAGTGAATAAAGAACAGTTCTATTCATTAACATAGCTGAGAAAAATTCCAAAAAGAAAGAAACAAACAAAATACACATTTGGATAGAACAAGGAATGGAAATCAAGTTCTGTCATAATAAACATAAAACGGTTTCACAAGATTGTAAAACAATCCATCCAAACCAAGTGGTGAAATGACGACAGTTAGAAAATAATTTTAAATAGATCAAAAGTGAAAAAAAAAAAAAAAAAGGAAAAAAAAGATGCCACCAAAAGAATATATCAAGGATAACATACAGATACAAAGTTGATAAGGACCTTGGACCTCTAGATGTCAGGTTGTTTGCCATTCTATGTGTATTTCTGGAATTACATCATGGATTATACAAATCTTAGAAAAAACATTGCACTAGATGAAGGTACTATGTTACAAAAAATGGATTAAAATACACAAATATTGAAGTAATAATTCTATTATATATATTTCTGTACCATAACTGCAGTATCACAATGATTATACTCAACAATAATATAATAATTCACCATTAATTTAGTCAAGAATTACAAAAGATAAACGTGTTGACACAAAAGGCTTTAATAATTAGCTCAAAAGTGTCCAATAAGATAATAGAAGCCATTTCAAAGCCTGTTTTTATTACTGTAAAAAAATAAATTAGGCAAAAAGGTTTAGAATGTAGCCCAACTAGACTTAGAAATGATGAGGTAAAAAGTTTAGTGAGTTAAGTGGTCTGTCTAGATGTGATAGACATACAGATTTGAGGTTGTGTGACATTCTGATTAAGGTATGATAGATCATAACCCAGGTAATCTTGTTTTACCTAGATTAAGAGGTAACTGAAAATGTATCCCATAAGGTACCTATCATAAGGAAATACCATGAGAAGGCAGTAATTACCTTGTGGCTGACAAGGCAGTAACATACCTGGTATTATTCAAAACTTCAACCAAAAATAAATTAAATAAAAATAAATTGTTGAGATTAAAAAAAATGATGTATCAGGAAACAGGGAGGCATTCATCCTGAACAATTTGGGTTAACTTGGGCCAAGCTACTGACATCAAAGTATTCATCCAGCAAAGAAGCTGCATAGGGCACAGTTACAGAACTGATGAGTGCTCCTGGAAGAGTTTTTGGAGCCATATGGAGGGGTTCCTTGCCTGCTTTAGCCCAGTCTTTCTCAAAATTGTTGCTGCCAATTAACTGCTACATGTTGTTTCTTACTTGATGTGGAAGGAAACAGAATTGACAGCTGTATTTAATATATGAACAATGGAGTACTGGATAGATATTAGGAGATAATCATTTCTCTGCATAGGGTATATGCCACATACAGTTTCTGTATTTTTAACGAAGGTGGAAAGAACACAGAAATTAGAGTAAAGGAGTATTGGCAGTGCTTTCCAGTGAGAGACTTTAAAACATTAATTTGCTTACTTCATCAAAAAAATAGGCAGACCGAAATTGTGATTTCCTAAACTGCATTTTAGATGTATTTGTTTTCTCCTTCCAGTTTGAATTTATTTTAGAAGTTCTTTCCCTGAAGACAACAAATTGAATAATTGTTCAAGAACTGCATTGGTTGTTTATAACATTTTTGCCAATTTATCAGCATGTTTCTTCTAACATCAAAAATTGATTTTCTTCTTTATAGTAAGAAAATGTTAATGAAATATTTATGAAAAACTTCACAGATACTGTTCTCATTTCAGGTTCAAGCATTCTGATCTCAGTTGTAAGATAAAGATATGTACAGTACATAAAGATATGTGATAATATCTGAACAGCATCTTTGACTTCTAAAAAAATTTCACATTTTCTAAAAAAAATTCACATTTCTCACAATTTTCTGCCCCCAAGTCCCCAAAAAACTCTTAAGGTGAGGATTATTAAATTTCTTAATGTTTCAGGAAAACTCATATAAATATCTAGATGGTGATCTGACAGCAAATTAAAAATTTTGCCTTTAAAATTCTTTTCTTTATAGACTTGTCAACAGAAATTCACTATAGACTTCTTTTCTGTAGTTTCCTGTATATTCCTACAAGATAATTCAACTCATGTAAAGACAAATATCTGACAGAGCATCCTTTCCCCTATTCTATCCTGCTATCAATCCTCAGATAGCAGGTTCTCTCCGCTTCCTACTATTGTTTGACCTTTGAGTATCAGAAAAAAATATACATTAAAATAATGACAGTCTAGTGACAGATATAGTCTGTATGTTATGTCTCCAAAATAAAGCTTCCTGGCTGTATTTTTATTCAAAAGATTGGGGACACAGTGTCTTCTATATAGTAGAGCTTATCTGCTGGACATTAGGAAAAAGTCACTTGTTTTGGATTTAAGCAATGCAAATTCCTTGAAATACGACATATGTCTGGCATCTATTTTAGAAAACAAACAAACAAACAAACAAACAACACATACACACACACAAAAAAATCACCACACATGTATTTGTGAAAAAAGCTGGAGAGTTCTTACATTTCTTATATGGGTGTAAATCTGAGAGGATGCTGAATTATGAATCAAAAACAACAACAACAAACAAAATAATACCCTATTTATGTATTTATACCAAAACACTCAACATTTATTTTATTCAAAATAAATAAAAACAGTGTGTTAACAGAAATATAGAGTAAGAAGAATGGTTGGTGGAACCAGATTTTGAATAAATTTGGTGTTGAAACTGGATAAATATTTGAATGATTATTTCCTGGAATCATTCATCAAGATAGATAACTACTCTAAAGTCATCTAAATGAATCCCACTGGAAAAATACAATTTTAACTGATGTATGCTCTCATGTAAGTCATTTCAATCACATCACAACACTGTGAAAATTAACAGGAAATGAAAGCTGACCAGGAAAACTACAGAAACAGAAACATATATTCTAAAATGATTGCAATTATAAGCCGCAAAGAAGTATCCCGATTCACTCTTTGCATAAATATACTAGCTACAACTATTTTTGTGAACACACTAAATCTCTCAATTTCACATCTGGACAGTAAATCCTTCAATAGCCTAATATTTCAGGAATGATGCCTTACTGGTGGTGCAGCATTGAAAGAAAGCAGTTTGAAGTGAACTCTGTGAGGGATTATTTATAAGTATGTTCACCTTGCGTTTTGGATTTGATATGGCCTTTAATTCCTGTCCTAAACTGAGATGTTGCTGCACAGCTAATAAAAATGTATGGATGAAATAAATTATCCTTGTCTGTAGAATATAAATCAATTTGTAAAGCTCTTTGAGATGCTTAAGGGTGAAATATATCATACAAAGTTATCACACTGTTGTATGAGCTCTTCTTTCTATGTTATTCCCATAAGCTATCTGTAATAGCATCATCTTCTGATCAGACAATGGCTGCGTATGTTAAACTGAACTACAGGATGTCTTTTACCTCAGAAGAGGGTGAGATCAACTGTTTTTTTTCAAAAGTATGGTTTGATTTAAAGTTGTGGTTTGGATTTATGGCAAAATAATAGCATGCTATTTTGGTTTACGATAAAAACAAAACAAATGAACAACAGCAACAACAACAACAACAAAAAACACATACAAATGAACCGGATAGCACACAGATATAGAAAAAAAATACAAAATAAGACATTGTAAGATGTCTTATAGAGTATTTCAGACTTCTGTTCAAATGGAGTATCAACATACCAGTAGATGTCAACAGAAACATGGTCAGGAAACTGAGGACAGGGATTATACCTCTCTATTAAACACTTTTGGGACCACGTCTAGATACTGCATCCAGTTTTGGACCCCCAGTAGAGGAAATGCATTAATGAACTGGAAAATGTTCAGAGCTGGAGTACTTTACCTGTGAGAAGATGCTGATGGACCAGGCCTTGTTTGGCCTGGAGATGACTTTGAGGGGACCTGATGGAAGCCTGCCCCTACCAAGCAACACCACAGAGCTGGTCTACCAGTGTGGTACACAGTGGAAGGGCAAGGCACAGCAGGCTGAAGTTGAACAAAGGAAGGTTCTGAAAAGAGAGAACTTTTCTCTATATTTAAAATATTCAAATATTGGAACAGGTTTTCCAGTGAGGCTGTACAGTCTCCATCCTTAGAGACTTTCAAAGACTGACTAGCTGAAGCCCTTAGAAACTTGGCATGAATTCAGTCTTGATCCAGCTTTGAAAAGGAGGCTGGACCATAAACCTCCAAAGGTCCCTTCCCACTGCAACAGTTCCATGCTAATGGCACTGCAGGCACAGCTCTGTGATTTGCCAAGAGGCCCAGATATCCCCACTGCTAGGGACTGATTCCTTCAAGCTGTCTTGACATTTGCCAACAGACCACAAAGTAAAGGCTATCAGGGATGTGAGATGTTCCACTGTAGTCTGAAAGTACCTGATGGAGATCAGAGAAGAATCCTAAAAAAAAAAAAAATCCTTAGGTTAAGGAATAATAAGAGAGTCATACTGCATTTTTCTCTTTGAAAGAACACACACAAAAAACCCCACAACAATCACTCAGACATAACAACAAAAACTAAGGGTAAAACATGAAAGCAATTCAACTTAGACTGGAAGAATATTCGAGTATATAAAGTTATTTTTTAAAACAGTCACAGAATCACAGAATCACAGAATTTTCTAGGTTGGAAGAGACCTCAAGGTCATCGAGTCCAACCTCCAACCTAACGCTAACAGCCCTCCACTAAACCATATCCCTAAGCTCTACATCTAAACGTCTTTTGAAGACTTCCAAGGATGGTGACTCCACCACTTCCCTGGGCAGCCTGTTCCAGTGCCTCACAACCCTTTCAGTGAAGAAGTTCTTCCTAACATCTAGCCTAAAACTCCCCTGGCTCAACTTAAACCCATTCCCCCTCGTCCTGTCACCAGGCATGTGGGAGAACAGGCCAACCCCCACCTCGCTACAGCCTCCCTTGAGGTACCTAAAAAGAGCGATAAGGTCGCCCCTGAGCCTCCTCTTCTCCAGGCTGAACAAGCCCAGCTCCCTCAGCCGCTCCTCGTAGGACTTGTTCTCCAGGCCCCTCACCAGCTTCGTCGCCCTTCTCTGCACCCGCTCAAGCACCTCGATGTCCTTCTTGTAGCGAGGGGCCCAAAACTGAACACAGTACTCGAGGTGCGGCCTCACCAGAGCTGAGTACAGGGGGACGATCACCTCCCTAGCCCTGCTGGTCACGCTGTTCCTAATACAAGCCAGGATGCCGTTGGCCTTCTTGGCCACCTGAGCACACTGCTGGCTCATATTCAGCCGACTATCCACCATCACTCCCAGGTCCTTCTCTGCCTGGCAGCTTTCCAACCATTCCTCTCCCAGCCTGTAGCTCTGCTTGGGGTTATTGCGCCCCAGGTGCAGGACCCGGCACTTGGCCTTGTTGAACTTCATGCAGTTGACCTCAGCCCATCGGTCCAGCCTATCCAGATCCTCCTGCAGAGCTTTCCTACCCTCAAGCAGATCGACACACGCACCTAACTTGGTGTCATCTGCGAACTTACTGAGGGTGCACTCGATGCCCTCGTCCAGATCATCGATGAAGATATTAAAGAGGACCGGCCCCAGCACCGAGCCCTGGGGGACGCCACTAGTGACTGGCCTCCAACTGGACTTGGCTCCATTCACCACGACTCTTTGGGCCCGGCTATCCAGCCAGTTTCTAACCCAACGAAGCGTGCGCCAGTCCAAGCCAAGAGCAGCCAGTTTCTTGAGGAGAATGCTGTGGGAGACGGTGTCAAAAGCCTTGCTGAAGTCAAGGTAGACCACATCCACAGCCTTTCCCTCATCCACCCAGCGCGTCACTCTGTCATAGAAGGAGATCAGGTTCGTCAGGCATGACCTGCCTTTCATAAAGCCATGCTGACTGGGCCTGATCGCCTGCTTGCCCTGCAAGTGCTGCATGATGACTCTCAGGAGGATCTGCTCCATGAGCTTTCCTGGCACTGAGGTCAAACTGACAGGCCTGTAGTTTCCTGGGTCTGCCCTCCGGCCCTTCTTGTAGATGGGCGTCACGTTTGCTAGCCGCCAGTCGATTGGGACCTCCCCCGATAGCCAGGACTGTTGATAAATGATGGACAGTGGCTTGGCCAGCTCCTCTGCCAGTTCCCTCAGTACCCTTGGGTGGATCCCATCTGGCCCCATCGACTTGTGCACATCTAAGTGCCGTAGTAGGTCACCAACCAGTTCTTCATGGATAATGAGGGCCACATCCTGCTCCCCATCCCCTTCTACCAGCTCAGGGTACTGGGTATCCAGAGAACATCCGGTATTGCCGCTAAAGACTGAGGCAAAGAAGGCATTGAGCACCTCCGCCTTTTCCTCATCTCTTGTAACTAAGTTTCCCCCCGCATCCAGTAAAGGATGGAGATTCTCCTTAGTCCTCCTTTTTGTGTTGATGTATTTATAGAAACGTTTTTTGTTATCTTTAACGGCAGTAGCCAGATTGAGCTCCAGATGAGCTTTGGCCTTCCTAATTTTGTCCCTGCACAGCCTCGCTACTTCTTTAAAGTCCTCCTTAGTGGCCTGCCCACTTTTCCAAAGCTTATAAACCCTCTTTTTCCTCCTAAGATCAAGCCACAATTCTCTGTTGAGCCAGGCCGGTCTTCTTCCCCGCCAGCTCGTCTTTGGGCACGTGGGAACAGACCGTTACTGCGCCATTAAGACTTCCCTCTTGAAGAGCGCCCAGCCTTCCTGGACCCCTCTGCCCTTCAGAACCGCCTCCCAAGGGACTCCACCAACCAGTGTCCTGAGCAGCTCAAAGTCAGCCCTCCGAAAGTCCAATACAGCGGTTTTACTGGTCCCCTTCCTGGCCTCGCCAAGAATAGTGAACTCCACCATTGCGTGGTCACTCTGCCCTAGACAGCTCCCGACGATCACGTCCTCCACCAGTCCTTCTCTGTTTGTGAAGAGAAGGTCTAGCGGGGCACCTCCCCTGGTAGGCTCACTAACCAGCTGCGTCAGGAAGCTATCTTCCACGCTCTCCAGAAACCTCCTAGACTGCTTTCTCAGGGCTGTGTTGTGCTTCCAGGATATGTCAGGGAAGTTGAAGTCCCCCACGAGTACAAGAGCTGATGATTTTGCAACCTCTGTCAGCTGCCTGTAGAATTCCTCATCCATCTCCTCATCCTGGTTCGGCGGTCTATAGCAGACCCCGACCAGGACACTAGCCTTGTTGTCCCTGCCGATCCTAACCCAAAGGGACTCGACCTTGTCATTCCCAACCTCGAGTTCTACAACCTCGAAAGACTCTCTAATATAGAGAGCCACACCACCACCCCTTCTATGCTGCCTGTCCCTTCTATAGAGCTTATAGCCAGGCATTGCAGCACTCCAGTCATGAGACTGGTCCCACCACGTCTCCGTGATGGCAACCAAGTCGTAGCCTGCCCGCCGCACGATGGCTTCCAGATCCTCCTGTTTGTTACCCATGCTGCGTGCATTGGTGTAGATGCACTTCAGCTGGGCCATTGCCTTATCCTCCGGCCTTGCCATTTTTCCCCCTGGCACAGCCCCAACAATCCTAGCCTCAGCCCCATTCCCCTTCCTACCTAGTTTAAAGCCCTCTCAATGAGCCCTGCCAGTTCCTGGCCCAGGATCCTTTTTCCCCTAAAAGATAGGGACCCGTCTGCGGCCATCAGGCCAGGTGCTGAGTAAAGTGCCCCATGATCAAAAAACCCAAGATTTCTGCGTTGGCACCAGCCCCGGAGCCACGTGTTTAACAGGTGGGCTTTCCATGTCCTCTCTGAACTCCTCCCTGCCACCATAGGGATGGACGAAAACACCACCTGCACTCCCGCTCCATCCACTAACCGACCCAGCCCCCTAAAGTCCCTTTTGATAGCCTTGAGGCTTCTCTCTTCGATGTTATCACTGCCCGCCTGGACTATCAAAAGGGGGTAATAGTCAGAGGGGCGTACCAGGTTAGGAAGCTTCCTGGCAACGTCCCTGACCCTGGCCCCAGGGAGACAGCAGACTTCCCTACGGGTAGGGTCCGGCCGACAAATAGGGCCCTCTGTTCCCCTAAGAATCGAGTCACCAACAACAATAACCCTCCTGTCTTTTTTGGTGGAGGCAGTCCTGAGGCGCGGAGTCGACCTCCTCGCTCCAGGCATCCTCCTGGGAACATTTGCTACCTCTTCCTCACACACCGGCCTCTCAATCTCTAGGGCCTCAAACCTGTTGTGTAAGGGCACCTGGGAAGGTGGGGCCGGAAGGGGAGAGCATCGCCTGCGATGTCGAGCAGGGACCTGTTTCCATTCCTCCTCAGCTCCCAGATCCCCTCCCTCTGCCCGACGGGGACAGGGCAGGGGGTCCGCCCCCATTTGGGGAGTCTCACCTCGGCACCTCCCCTTGAGTCCCTGCAGGGAGTTACTCCAGAAGTCTATCTCCCGCTCACACTCCCTGATGGCCCTCAACCTCTCCACCTCCTCCTTGAGCTCCGCCACCATGCGGACCAGGTCATCCACCTGCTCGCACCTCACGCACGCAGTTTCTCTGCCTCCCGCCGATGGCAGCAACAGGCTCAGACACTCAGGGCTTCAATGATAGAGATTTCTCTCATACAAACTCTGCACATCTGACAGCTGGGTGTTTAAAACACTCTCTTTAAAAGATATATCTATATCTATCTATCTATATCTCTATATAATTTATATCTATCTCTCTATATACATATTGAAATACTCTCAGTGAGAGATAGAACTTGTCTCAAATCTTCTACTCAGTAATGCACAAGATACTGATTATTTTGAGTCCTGGGCAAATGTGGAAACTTTTTTTTTTTTTTTTTTTTTTAATTTTTGGGGGTTAATTACCCTAAAATAACAGCTAAAAAAAACCTATTCCATCCTCAAAGAAATAAGATGGTGATATAGGTCATGAATATCTGAACAAACCAAATGGAATTTGACTAGATTTGCAAAAAAAAACAAACACACTTCTTTTCACATCTGCCTACCATAGCTTCATGACTGATCCAGAGTCACCAGGACCCATAGCCTCTGTGCAAAGGATTTCCAGTTCTGCTTAATCCCAAACCACATAGTTCTGACACCTCCTTTGCAACACTTTTGGTGTACAGATGACCCTATACCGAATCCTGTCAATCTGATTAACAAAAAACAAAACAAAACAAAACAAAACAAAAACACAGATTACTTCTCTTTGTAGGGTTATTTTTTGCTGGTGGAATGAACTGACTAGCCTGAGTTTAGGTTATTATTTCCAGCACCTGCCCAGGAGTGCTGGGAGAAGAGGGAAAGTGAGGGCAGAATGGGTCTGTTTCCTCCACTGTCACTGGTGGTGTGTCAGATCCATCTGACCATCTCAACTGACTACACCTAAACTGATTTAAAATATAGGTTTAAGGAACAGCTAATCCTGAGTGCCAGCTGCTTTGGGACATATGACTCCATCCACACACACAATAGCATATTCTAGCCATCAAATTTCTCTCTTTCAAGCCATGTTTAGATAAATACATCATTACATTTACATATATCATTTTAACAAGCACTCATGCTATATTCTTCTCTTTGTACCCCAAGTTAACCATATTGTATTACTCACAGAATTTCAGCAAATTAGCTTATTTGGATAGAAATTAAACATTATATTGGTATCTGACCACTGGCCTCACAATTTTCTCTTTCCATTCCGGGCAAAGATATTTGTATCTACTGACCCAATTACTAATGTCAACATGCCTATATGCATAGTCCCTTCAGAATTTGAGAGATATCTTTCTGCTTGGAAGAAAGGCAAAGATTCTTTGCAAATGTACCTGTTAATCTAAATTATTTTTGTTGTGTCAGCCCTGCCTTTTTATTACAGTCTGAAATCATAACAATTTGATCAGCTTCTTTATGGACTTTTTTCTTTTTACTTTTCTGTCACATGCACAAAAAAAAATCAGGTTATCTTTTTTTTTTTTTTTTCTCTTTTTTTTTTTTTTTCCTATTTGTTTATTTCTGTAGTAGAAAATGGACTCTGACAGTACATCTAAAGCAGCCAGGGAAAACATTCTTCACAAAGACCAATCTAATTTGTCAAGTTAGTTGAATTTTGCAGCCTCATTGTTTTTTGTTGGGAAAATGTCTCCTAAGAGTAAGCAAGTTCATGTTTTTCAGACAGGCTCTTCTTACTCAAACATATTATGCCATTGTAATAATGGCGTTCAGTTGTTAAGTTATTCTCTAATTAGAAATATTTGGCATTATAGAAACATTTATTTCTAAAACAGGAAAGATGACAGATGACATGATGTTTTTAACTATATTGTGGTTTCAAAGTGTACTGCTGAAAAAGCTGCTTTATGGATTGTAAAACTAATATGTTGTTGTTATTATCACTGCTACCATTATTATTATTGTTATTATTTGTCTGGTTTTGATTTTAGCTGATTAATTTTATGAAGACATGAAAGGTGTGTGAGGATATTGTCCTGATTTTGGTATATGGGCTAGATAGTCTAAATTTTTTGCAAAAAGTATTTAGACTTTAAAATAATAGTACTTAATAATAATAGTCATAATAGAGTTATTTTAAATAATGTTCCTTAAGCATTATTAGCCTAAACAACTACTCTTTCAAATCATTATATTATTTAAGCTTTGTAAACTTTTCTAATCCTTATTCCAAAATGATATTTAAGCACAAATCCTAAATGAATCTCATAGCACTTAAATTCATCATTGGCTTAGGAGTAAACACTGATTTCATTTAAATGAGAATGCTCTGGAGGTTAAAATCAGCTGGACCAATATTTTAATGACAGTCTCCTACATATTCCTTCACCAATGTCAAGTAAAGTAGATTATTGCTTCCTTATTAATTAATAAAAGCCTTTCATGTGCTTAATGATGCAAATATTGGCTCATAGTAAAAAATATCCTGTCACTTGAAAAGATATCAGTGTTGTTATCCAGTCAGTAACAAGCCCTGACAATTTTCTGTTGCAGTAATAATTGAAGGTATTGAAACCTATATAATCTGTTCCTTGATTCAAACATTCCAAGAAATCTGACTATAATTTTTAGTTAGCACACTACTGATTTTATAGGGAACCTAGTCAACATGCTATTTTTTTCTATAGGGTTCTTATTTACACTGCTGTTAAGCAGGATAATAGCACTGATTCTATCATAAGCTCCACAAGCCTGCCTGTAAGGATATGGTATCATTGCCATTCCACTGATCTCTGTGATGAAGTGTTGACAACAGTAATGAACTATGTCAGAAGCTAGGTTGGTTTTGGGGGGATGGGGGAAGAGGTTTGGTTTGGTTTTCAAGTTTTTGTTTGCTTGTTTTTTTTTTGTTGTTGTTGTTGTTTTGTTTTGTTTTTTTTTTTTTTGTTTTGTTTTTTTTTTGTTTTTTTTTTTTTTGTTTTGTTTTGTTTTGTTTTGTTTTGTTTGTATTTTCGTTGTTGTTTGGTTGGTTTGTTTTTGTTTTTAGGATTCTAATTATTATTGAGGACTTGAGGACTAGATAATGTATTCAATGAAATGGAGGTAAATGTACCGCCACACAGTTCTAAATGGTCTTCCTTGACCTCTACAACACATCGGGAACAAAGTACTTTGATCTCAGTCCAGCAGAGGACCTAAACATGTACTTAACTTTCCTCTCTGCTAGCACTTACAGGACTTCACAGAATATGGAAGTTGATCTTCTGCATCAACATCCTGAGGGCCTCATCACATGAACTGTCCCTACAGGCTCATCTATTAACCAAATTCACAAAGAACCCAGATCTTATAGAATGACAATAGTTAATACCATTAATTCCACAGTAATTAGTGTAGGATATTAGTACCCTTAACATTCCCAACTCAAAAGCTTTTTTTTTTTTGGACTTCATTCCAACACATTTAAAAATAGACTACACAGTTAAAAGAAATGCCAGTAAGAAATTAAATTAAACACATAATTACCATTAACAGAATATAGTTATGCTTGTTTCTTACCATGTACCAGATTGCATGCATAGTTAGCTAATAATTTACAAATGAGCAATTATGCAACACTAGGGAATGAGGAAACAGATAAGTTCCATTGTAATACACCATCATTAAATGGTTTAAAATACAGGAAAAAAAAAAAAAAAAAAAAGACTTCAACAGCAGAAAAACTGCTAATCTGTAGAGGATTTGGTTTTAAACCCTTCCATGGAGAAAAATGTCAGTGGGAAAATTAAAAAAAAAAAAATCATAATAATGTAACATTCTTTGCAGGTTATGTAGGTATTTATTTATTTATTACAGTGCTAGAGATTCTGAGAGCAGATTTTCAGACAGTTTTAATTCTTGGTTAAATGTTTCATATCCCAGAGTGCAGTGGCAGCAAAATGCATGGATGTGAGTGAACAGTCAGGAACTAAATGGTTGGTGAAGAACTTCTTATAGATTAGACAAGCACTCTGTACTCCATACATCTGTACCTGCAGTACCACCAGATTTGTAGCTTTGGTACTCATATAGCTACCATCTTGTCTTAAGGAAAAAAAGGGAGATTTTCATATCATTATAAAAAGAGAGAAGAATATTTTGTCCCTAAAATATTTACTTATATATTCTTTAACTGTACATCTCTCAAGTTAAGTCAAAAGTATTTTGGTTACTTAAGAGCAGAAACTACTTGCTTGGATAAACAAAGACATGGGAAAAGAAAAGAATATAAAAGCATATTTTGAAACAGTGAAGTAAGACAGAGTTAATGATCTGAAATACATAGATATAATAGCATTATTTGATTTTAATATAAAATACATATTTTTACTGGGTAAATATGTTTAAGAGAAAAACCTAAACAATTTCCATGAAGAATAATGCCCGTGCACACCATTACATTTTCCAAAATACCAGAGGAAAAGATAATAATGCAATACCTAATTCAGCTTTAACTTCAGAGTTAACAAATTGGAAAGAAAAAAAGGCAATATACTTTCAAGAAACAAGGAGAAAAATATATTTTTGATATTTACCCAAGCATTCTTGCAAATCAATACTCCTAAAAATGTCCTTGGATTAATAAAGGTATATAACAAACTTTTTGCTCGATTAAAATTTAATTAAAATTTCAGATTTTGTTACTGTCATCTGATGAGTGAAGATATTTACAGGGATATGGCATCTCCCCTTTGGGGAATCCAGTTCAAACCTGCAAAGTCTGCTTTAGAATGTTGATGGCAGCCAGTGAACTTCAGCTACCAGGTGAGCAAAAGCACCTTACAGCGTTTGGCTGTAATGGCTCTAATCTAGCTTCTCAATCTGGGTCATGGACAGACAGGAACTAATGAGGAAGAAAAGAAGGACATCACTTCTGCAATTCCTTTAGGAATTGCAGAAACCTCCAGGCTATAAGGCAGAATCTGAATTTACTTTACAATTTGAGGCAGATGTTTTGAAAGGTTCAAAGTGTTTGAAGTCCCATCCCTCTGCAGCCAAGCTGAATGTCATTCATTCTGTGGACTGTGAAGATGGAAGCTGTGTAAACATAAGCAATATCCGTAATCCTACATATAATTTTGATTTACAGGCAACTGTCTTATAGCTATATAGCTATTCCCTGTAGCCTCCCAAATAGCCATGTTCTTTTAAGTTTAGATTCCCCAACAAAGTTTGGCATTACTTATTTAAAATTTTAGTTATTTAGTATCTATTTTCCAATCCAAATCTACAAACTAAATCCATCTATATAATTCTTATGTAGTTGGTAATTGTGGTCTTGCTTTTGTAGTGTCTATACCCATCCCTCCTTTAAAACCTTGACTTCTACATGCTATGGTTGTTTAATTTTTCTTTAACATAAAGTCTGTGATAGAAATGGAGTGGAAATTCAAGGGCTGAAGTTGGATGACACACTAATAAATACATGGGAAACTTGGACACATTATTTTAGGGAAATCTACTTGATTTAACTACTTTAACTACTTGAGTAGCAACTCAAGTAGTTAAAGACTTTATTACTGATATGATCTTTGTCTCTAGAATCCATTACTAATATATAGCTTTGGAGGTAATAAAAAAAAATAAAAAAAAAAAAAAAAAGATGTTCTTTGAAGATTTCACATTCAAATCCCCTTTTCTGTTACTTACAAGCTTTGTTTTACAGTTCTTAAAATTCTGAGAATGTACTTCTATGCAATTAAAATAGACCTCTTTAGGTCTTGCAGAAAGAAATAAAAGAAAGATATAAATACTACCATGTACCTGAACACTGTCAGAAGTTTAGCTCAAGCAACTTTATACTTTTTAAAATTTTATTTTAATTTTGTGTGTTCGTATTCTACTTGCATGTAGCAGTATTCTAGCCAGCTGCTAATTGTTATACTTTTTGGCAAATTGTTATTCAAAGATAAAAATGAAAGGTTGTTCATGTTAAAGATGGTATTTTTTGACTATGAAATATAGGAAGAGCTCTACATCTTCTTTGTGGTTCATCAGGTGTCAAGGAACACAGCTATTTTGGTTAATGACAAACAGCATATGCTATCCATCTAGAGAAGTACACTATGCAGTCTGTCAGTTTCTGCACTTTCTGCTATAAACCTTCTGCATCTGAATGTGATTATCAATAAAGATTCTAAGAATCTGTGAAAAGTACTGATGACAAGACAGGATGGATATGTCTGATGCATGAAAGAAAGAATATGTGAAAACAGAAATCTGTACCATGGCTTCAGAGCATGAAAATTGCATAAAATCTATAATCAAATATTTAAAATCTCCTCTGAACCTATGTTTAAACTTATACTGCAAATATTATTTTAAAACTCATCAGATGCTAGCTCTAAGCTAGCACTGCAACACAAGTTTGGAGAAAAGTGGATTTTTAAGTTTGATGGGCAACTTAAACTGCAGAAAAGAAATTAAAAGCTAAAATATTGTTTTAAAAGTGTTTTTAAAACTTTTAAGGTTAAAACAAAATGATTTATGTGATCTGAAATGTGACTAGCAAACTGTCTCTTTATCTTTATAAGAAAATACCAATATAAATAATAAATTCTTTCCCAAAATGAACAATGAATTGTTTAAAAAATGAAATACTTTAAAACATTCTAAAATAAATTATTCTGTTATAATAATTCAAAGCATAATGCTTTTACATTTTCAGTACTTTCTATTCTTTCTTATAGTACCAAACCAAAGATGCATCTGACCTCTTGAATCTCCTGATTAGATCCTCCTGAAATTATTTTTCAATTAATAAAAAGTCACCAAGTTCTATGCCAGTCATCCAGTGACTGTAAATCTTCTGTTTACTAAACCATACACTCTTAGATGCTATCTCTTTCTGAAATGAACCTCAAGAAATCTCTACGTAATCCTAAATAGCTAAATTTAACCAAGCTAGTCAGGAAAAAAACATGAGTTTTAAACTATGTATCCTGACATCTGTACCCACAGATTTAAACTATTTCTAATCTGAGTCTTTTTTGTTTATATTTTGTTTATATTTTAATGTGACAAAATGATTAGTTAAAGTAATATCCAAATACTGATTCTGATTTATTAAATTTGTCCTTTCTTCACTCCCATTAAAAACAAAAACAAAAACAACTCCAATCCACTATTTTTAGATAAGATTTACTCATTATTAACTTGATTCATTGATAGTTTTAGTTAATGCATATGTTCACAATAAAATAATAGTGCAGACAGACCTCATAGCTCTTGTCATCCTTCAACATTTGGTTCCTGCCTTCTATATTTATATATAGAATATTTATACCCTGTACAAACATATATATATTATAAAATATTTCATAATCCTTGTTTCTTAGTTATAATAGCTGAGAAAGTTTCATAATTTCCTTTCTGTGAAAAAAAAAATAGCAAAATGTCTTTCCAAAATCATTTTTTTTTCTCCAGAAAAAGGTAAAAGTGAAAAGTTTTGGAATGTAAACATGTTTTATTTTTACATTTTTAATTGCTATTACTTACTTTTTCACAGTATTAAAAGTTAAAGCTGATTATGAAGAGCTGCAGAAGTGTCTCTTAACATTAGGTGATCAGGCATTTACAAAAGCAATGCAGTTTGTAAACAGGAAAAAAAAAAACAAACATCTGAAAGAATGGAGAAAAAAATAATGTACTCATGCTACTGTACAAGTCTTCACTGATTATGCCTAGAAAGAGACTGCTGAATTGAATCATGACAGATAGCTATAAAATCATGAATGGCATGGAAAATCCAAAGAAGGGACTGCTGCTCAGTTTCATATATACAATTAAGAACTAAAAGAAACACTCAGAGATGGGTTAAAAGGAAAAAGAAAGCAGACTAGGACATTTCTTTGAGCAATGCATGGTTAAACTACGGAAACTACTGCACCAGGATTTTACATATGCTGACATTTATGTAGACTCACATTGTGACTAAACAGTTAATAGAAACTAAAATATCAAAGACTAGTAAACATAAAAGAATAGTTTTTCCTTATGAAGTCTTTGCATGAGTAATTGTGTCAGCTAGGTGTTTACAATGTCTGTATATACTTGCCCCAATCTCATTTGCTTCCAAGAGCATCAATTGTTAACCAGTGCTAGAGATAAGACATTGGGCAAGATGGACTTTTGGTTAGATGATGCCAGATAATCCCATGTTATGTTGGTTATTTTATATATTGAATACTCATGATCATCTCATTTCATTTTCTTCTTCCCTTTTTATTTATTGGAGGGTAAAGGGGTGTCATTTCAGTCAGATCCATTTTCTTGTGATGAGTCTTTGGCCTAAGGAATAACCATTCCTAGATGGTTCAGGCCATCCTATAGAAATCCCTAGGAATTCCCAGGACTGAAGACTCCTAGATCTGATTTTCTTTAAAAAGATTTATGAAACAACTTTACTTCCCAGAACTCACCAACAGTCCTGTTACTCTTGTGAGGCTCTGTGCAGCTGAGCCAGACAGAAGACACAATATTTGTGTCTGAAGTGGTTTTCCAGGTTGCCCTGTGTAGTGGAAAGAATAGGTGAAGGGCAAAGCTGCAACACCTGTAAAAAAGAGATAGGGAAATCCAGTTTAATGTTTTATTAAATACAGTCAAAATGAATGCATCTGCATAATTAAAACAATAATGATTTAGTTATGATAATTTGAAGTTCAGTTCTTTGTTTTGAATTCTATTGATAATAAAATCAAATGTTGTTCCACATAGAATTTTATTTTGGGGCAAACCAACTTTTTCTTCTAAGAATTCTTTGAGCAGATAATTCTAGACCAGTTTTGTCTAGAAACTGAAACACTGAATAATGCTGTCTTTTTACACTAGTGAGTGATCGCATGTGCATTTTTTGTCACCTCTTCTGACATTCTGACCAATGTCAGAATCAATTAAAATTACACTTTTCTAGGGATCATTATTTGAGAAAACTCTCACTGCTTTGTGCAGTAGTTGCTTCTTGCAAAGTGCATTGTCTTCATTACATACTATATTACAGTTTAGATTCACAAAAAAAATCACCAAGACATATTTCTGCAAGCCTACTGCTAAGGATAATGAAGGCTTGAGTTCTTTCACTTTTAACCAAAGCAAACAAATGATATGCGTTGTGCTAAAGGGAAAAGACACCACCATGATGCCTGATAATAGAGAACAGAAAATGCTTCTGGGCACTGCACCTCTTGCACAGTTTCAAAAATCACCATTTCTTACACTCTATTTTAAGCATTCACGCTGTTTTCATAACAGTGAATCTCTTTTGTCAAAATATAAATAACAGTAGTAAGAGATGGCTCTGTTTTCTAAAGGATAAGAGTTGGTGGGGGTTGCACAGTTGTCACATATGATTACAGGAATTCCATCAGTCTCTTTTTAAGTCTGTATATAATTGCCACATGTTCAGAGAGGTGCTTGAATTTCAGGCCCTCTTCCCATTTTTCTGTTGTTTAATGGCTGGCTATGGCTAGTGCTTGTCAAGACAGGCATCCTTCCACCAGCTGGAGATGCTGCCAGATGCCTCCTGCAGCTTGGAGGCGCTCGGCTGCCCCATGCCAATTTCTAGACCTAGAGACATTCAGTAACCTCTACATGCCAGGATGCTCCCCACCCCACTTTATTGGAAAAAGAGGTACCAACAAGGAAGTGAAGTCTCAGGGGGTTCCTCTAACACTTAGTTGTGAAAAGAAATTTAACAGAGGGTGTCATCTTACAACTTACATATTTACGAAAAACTGTTCTGGGTATTTGATATGTCATTACATGCTTTTGAAATACAGTTTGCTCACTGGGAGACACAGGTGGCAACATCAACTGTCTGCCTAATACATAGTACGTTCCTGCACTATAAATGCAGTTCCTCCAGCATCTCTGAGTTCATGCAAGTTTAACTACCTAAACTCTTTAATAACACAGAATCCAATGTGTTAGGGCTGCTGGCAAATGACAACTCTAAAAGAGGTTCAGCTAACTGGCAAGGGCATGGAAGACTACAGAGCATGGCATGATAAATTGATGGACGTGACAGAAAACCGTGTGAGAAGCTGACAAAAGTTACAGGTACTGCTGTGAGGGACAGCTGGGTGGCACAGGTGGCAAAGAGAGGTCTAGATGAGAAGTGGCTCAACCTCACAGATAGATGGAGGGGACAACACATTTTGAGGAGCAGTCTTGCAAGGCCAGCAGCACCCAGGTAACCATAGCAGCAATTCCATACAAGGATGAGATTACCAAGGTAACTGTATCATGAGAACCAAATATGAGTGCGGTTGCAGCAAAGCTGGGAACAATGGGGCAAAGAATAAACAGCAGGTTGCTCAGCTGCAATGAGACTGGGGGGGAGGAAGAGGAATGAAGGTGAAAATCAATGTCAAGAAACAAAAAAAGGGATAGCAATGCATGCAACTCATGTGCTGATCCTGTCTGGAGGTATCTGTCGGCAGCCTTGGGCACGACCACTGCCACCGGAGCAGGACAATGAGAGACCTCTTTTTCTTACTGCATCACAAGTGTCAGACCTGCTCCCATGGTCACAAAGGCCACAGAGGGTGAAGCAGGTGCTTTCTCGGGTCAGCAAAGGGAATGCACAGATGGATGGCTCAAGCATAACAGTACCATCATGTCACTGACCACCACACGCCTGGTGGCATTTGCAATAGCCCACACTTCATAATACAAAGAAGTGATTCTTGTACAAATGTACAATCGGTCATATGAAGGCATACAACTTTTTACTAACTTTTGACAGAGAACAAATGAAAGAGGAAACAAAATGTATTTGAGAATAGCAATGGATACAAACTCATTTAATTTAGTTTAGCTCATTTAGTTCATTAAATACCATCTGCTGACATGAGAAAACTCCATCACAGAAGTCAGATGCTGAGGTGAACAACTTGGGCCAGGACCGAAGTTATTCAGTAATCTCAGTGCCAGTAGTAGCACAAAAGCTCCAGAAATATTTCAGGAAAGGACTGTTCAGAACTGATGACACAAGGCACAGTCCTAGGCTGTTCCTGAGCCCATCAGATCAGGATTAGGGAGACAAAACTTCTTTCCTTCATACATGTAATTCTGGACTAAAGCAGGTTAAAATGCTGCCAGAACCACTGCAGGCACCTGCATTGTTTCTAGACCACAGACAAGGCAAAAGTTAAAGTAGAAGTTCAACATCACCAGACACACGATGCCTGTATATTCTGGGCGAGGTGTTATCCCTCTTATGAAAGCAACTGCTGACTGTGCTGGAGAAGGTATGCATTTTATTTATTTTATTTTATTTTATTTTATTTTATTTTATTTTATTTTATTTTATTTTATTTTTAGCAGTGAACTTAAAATCTCTTATTTACTTATAATCACTCAAACTATTTTAATCTCCAGAAAGATATCAAAGCCCAGATCTGTGTACTTTCAACACATATACACATAATGGAAAATGTATATAGACATATGGGGGGAGGGAAAAAACGTTCCCTAATGCTGGGTGGAGATAAATCTGTGTATAATCTAAAGGATTCCAGTATTTGCAGGTACAATGTTTGGATTTGTGCCCTTCCCCAGTTACTGAAGTTGTGTGTGTTTAAAGTAACCAAATATTTACCTCAAATACCTTGATACATCTCCTCTAGGAAGCTTGTTGGGGTCAGTTTTATTATTTTCAGTATAACAGCTATAAAAGTCGGGCCATATTCTCTCGCTATTTTGAGTGGATTATACAGGTCCATTGATTTTATGGTTTTCTCTTAAAAGTCTAGTTTTATTTCTCTTACCTAGTTTTTCTGAACTTAGAAACAACACAAGAATATAAACCTCATGAAAATTGCTTATGGGCAGTGTATCCATAAAGATATGCCAAGACATTTACAGAAAAAAGCATTTCTGTCTGCTGGCCCTGAAATAAAACTTGATTAAGATATAAGGCACTCAAGCACACATTCAAATATACACACTGCATTTGTGAGACTGTTAGAGAGCTTCATATCGATCTATTTGCTCACCGCTACATTTTCACAAAGTATGCACTGCAATAAGAGCCAAATGTCATCTGATAGGACAAATCATATGTGTGTGAGGAACATACATACACACAAAGCTAGGGAGTTTAGCTATTGAAATCTTAGATGAAGAATAATATTTTCTCTGAAACTTCATGATTTTCAAGCAATACTACTGAGCGTCATTAAACAGCTCACTAGACAAATCTGCAGGTATGAGTAACCATGACAAATTAGCATGTGAAAGCAAAATACCTTTCAGCTTCTAATGGAATAGAGTAGTATAGGAGCTGCTGGGAGAATGAGGAAAACAAAGAGGATCAGAGACATAAAATGATTGAACAAAATAGTACATATAATATCATCTTGCTCATTCTCAAGGATTTTATTTTAGTCAGTTTTAGAAATGGGGCTTTTACCCCATCTGTACCTTGTTAATTTTCCAAAAAAATAATAATAATAAAACAAACTGAAAGCCCACATCACAGAATGGTCTGCTCCAAATTAAAAGGGCTGTTATATATTGAGTAAATATATGCAAAAATTACATGCACACACATTTGTCTTGTCTTGCATCTGGTTGGTCATAGCTACAGTCTCTGTGGTTTCTTTTTGTTATCCAAATACTTATTTATGCTTGTGAGAAACAACCACTTGTTGGAAGAGATAACAATTGGTCCTGGAAGACAAAGCATAATTGCTCCAGGTTTGCCAGTTGGAGAAGCAGAGAACCAAAGGAGCCAACAGTTTGTCAAGAGCAGACAGCAAAACAAAACAAAAAAATGTCTAAAAGAAGGTGAAAGAGAAGTAAGCGGCAGGGCAAAAGCTGCTGCTGTAGACCCTGACAAGCCTTGTGGTTTGTATTTGTTGTTGAAGTTTTGCTCTGTAAGAAAATGTATTGTCACATCTCTGAAAAGTACTGCAATTTATAAGCTAACCTTCTGCACAAGCCAGTCTTGTGACAGCCTAATAGACATCACTGTCAGGGGAATTATTTAGTCTAGTAAAATATGGTGTGTCTTGAAATAATGGAGCTTAGATTGGGACATATCATATTCTATTATTCCATTAAACACCCTAAATAATCTTCCGGTGTTTTCTTATCCTTCAAATATTAGTAGATTTTTGTCAACCATCCAAGTTATGCACATTTAACTCTTCTAATTTTTCCTCCTAAATGATCACCTCCCTAATTGATTTTAATCTTCTTCTCTGAAATCTCTTCAATGTTTTTCTGGCAATGTGGTGCCCTACATTTAAATCAGCATTCTGAATATAGTCACACTGCAGCTGTACAGAAAATAATATTCTTTGTGGCAAAACACCTGTGAGAATTTAGCCCCAAATTATTTTATCTATTTTTAATTCAATATCACATTGCATACTCAATGTTAGTTTGCTGCAATTGTAACCATGACATTTCTTTATTTGTTATTGCTTCCTAGATTTCTTAGATATTAATCCTACAAAGACCCACATGGTGCTCAGCAGAGAACATGGATGTGCTGCATGCTGTTGTTACTACTACAAACCACCACAGGGAGGTCAAGATGTGAAGGAGGAAGTTCAGTAAGGCTGGAATTTTATTTCCTTGTCCCATTTGGGAACTATACACTTGGATGGAGTAAGTGGTTCTACTTTCATGGCCATTTCCAGCTGTTAGTGAGCAACTAGCCATTCACTGCCACGGTACATGTCCAACCACTGCCAGCATCTTACTGCTGCTGTACCTGTTACCAGGAACCTCAATCACCCCTAGTGTATCTTCTTTTGCAAATACCTCTTCCACAGTTCTATTCTACCACAGGAAAATGAACCTCCCATAAAAGAAAACACTTGTCCTGGGTATTTGCCACCAGAAAGCAACAGTAAAACACTCCTTTTGTGTCTTCCCCCACCCTTACTATGTTGTACTGATAAGTAACAATTCCCTAAGTTTATTCCAAAGTATCCTTCATGAGAGAATTTTACAACAGGAGGAATGCTTACACATCAGTATCAATATTTTTTGGTAGCTCTCAGTACTTTTGTTTACTGAGTATTCTTTTGGATTTATTTATTTATTTATTTATTTATTTATTTATTTATTTATTTATTCCTTGAGCATACAGAATATAGCATATTGAAAAGTTGGTAGCTGCCTGTAATATCCTTTGTTCCACTTTCCTATACCATCTTTCAGTCAGCTTCCACTGGGAAGACACCCTGGATGTGCTCTGAATCTGTCTCCTAACGAGTAACTCCTTCAAAAACATTATTTATTTATTTATTTAACCAAGGTGTACAAAAAGGTGTTCATTCTACTTTTGTCCTACTTGTTCTTTTTGCACTGAAATATAGATTTGCCTCCTTCTGAGAGCACAGAGAGCACACAGGCTCAAGCATCAGTCCTCATGACTCACTCACAGCTATTGTTCTTCATACCTTGTTTCTGCCTGAACCTACTAATACAGCACTGAGATTCTGCAGTGAATGCTCAGAGAAAGCTGGATATGAAGCACTAAACCAAAAGCATAGCACTTTGTTCACAGATTCACATATCAGTTTCTAAAATTCATCTGTGTCATGCTGAATAAAAGCCAGAATATGCAAGAATATATAAACCATTCAATTCTCTTCCCATCACATCGAGTGCCTTAACTTTTCCCTAGAGCCTCTAAGACCAGAAAGAAATTGCTGAGGCGTATGTCTCTTTCCTCTGTCTTTTCTGAACCCGTGCTTGGTTACATCGCTGTTCCCCTAAGATTCAACTAGCACCATTAGCACTGATGTTCTTCTGCTGGGAGTCCAAAGCACATGTCCCAGCATTGTGTTCACACTATTTTTCAGGTCTGATGCAGACCTGAAAGCATCAGATAGTCTCTTTGCAGAAAATGTATAATGTTGGATAAAGAATTGTTCTGTTGTCAGTAAAATCCCTGTCGTTTCATTTGCCTTTAATAATAGATTAGATCTGGCCATGGCTGAGGAGGCAGTCAACTGTCAGATGTTAAATACCTATCCCAAGGACATCACATGTGTGAAATTGAAGCTGGCTGGGCATTTTGCTCACGTAAAGTCTAGTTCTGTAGTTTCTCAGCTCTTTTGGCTAACATTCACATTCCTGCTGGTTTATATATTCTGTGATGATATCTACCTCCATTTTTCAATTGGTCTCCAAGTGCACACTGGCTTACTTGGGTGACAAGTTGGAAGTATTTTGAAAATTGAATTTGTTGGAAGCCTTCCTGCCTTTTCAGCCATAAAATAATTAATTCACAGGTTTGTATTCTCCCTTGTATCCAACTCTACTGCAAATAATAAATTAATCTAGAGGCATCCCTCCTGCAAAAATGATTTTAATCAAGAAGTGATTTGTGGCTGCATGTAAGTAGTGTCAGGTAGGGAAGGGATTCACAGTATTCATCCTGTTCCACAAACGGGAGCATGACACGAATATCAGCTTCACGTGCTGATCCACAGCAGGCAAGCTTTGCTGCACACAGCTGTTCTTTTGTGAATTGTTTGCATTTCAAATGTGCTCTCTGTCTGCATTCTGACTGAAGGATGATACCATTCAGTTCTTGCTGGGAGCCTTCTGGGTGGAAGCTGGAGAGAAGAGCTACATGGTCACACGCATATTCCTCACGGGCTCCTCCACTATTTTATTTTATTTTTAATTCAAACAGATACCTTGAAGGTGGAAGCATAAGTTAGCAGTCCCCATATTCTCTCAAATTATTTTCATACTTTACTTCTCACCCCTTCTCCAACTCAAAAAGGGAAGTTCTTTTTGGTTATGTATTTTTTTTTTTTTTTTTTCATGATAGACCAAAATGAAAACCCTATACTATCTTGATTTTGAGGTTGCAAATGTTACAGCATGAGGTGAAGGTCTACATGGGAACATGCCATCCTCATGTCCTGCTAAAATTATAATTCTCATTATATTCTGTGGAAGTTTTACCACTGATTTCAATAAAGTATGATTTCTTCTTAAATGTCCTCCCTTGCAGTAACAACTTTGCTTTCTCAAGCACCTATTTAATTTCTTTCTATGCATTATATTTTAAAGAAAAAAGAGGACAGGGAGTGCATAAGGAGCATGTCTGAGGATACAAAAGTTTAATTGTTTTTCACATCATGGCAAATTAAATAATGTTTTCTTTCTTCATTCTCCTTAGTCATTTTTCTAGGCAGGAGTAACCTAGGACATCCAGTAGAAAGTTTATTAATGTAGGATTCCATGCATATCTTTCTAACATTCTTATACTTCTATTTTTAGGATTCACTTGTGCTTTATAGAAATTACATTTCCAGTTCAGCAAAGAACTTAAGCATAAGTTTAATGTTAAACCCATACTTCATTATTTAATACAACATGTGATCTTATGATTAATACTTACTGAAGTCACCGAGAGCTTAGAATCTGCACAAGAATTCTGCTGAACTGCAGCTTTCCTCACAAAAGTTGGATTTTGGAAAACTTTACATAAGAGATGCTGTTGATATTTTTCAGCTTTCATTTAGAAATCAAGGTGATCTCCTGTATTAAAGTACACAAGTACACTTCACAGCACTTTAGCCCTTATTTTTTCTTTCAAGTTAGTATCCTCTGTAACTTAATTGATGTGTTGTTTAGAAGAGGAAACTCTTCTAAACCATTAGTAGAGGAACAGAATATAACCTGACCACCTTCTCTGGCAGTAACCCAGCAGTCATTTCCTACTAAGTCAGGAGTTTGCTGCTCATCATTTCCCTTTGTTTACTATCTTCAATCAGTGCTTCATCCACATGATAACATTCATATTGAAGACAATTTAAATTAATTTTGAGAGAAGAGTTTTATAGAACGCAGTATCAAATATTTTCCTTAATTAATTGGAAATGCATATCATATTACTCTTCTCTTTCATCCACTAATTTTATAATTCTATCAAAGAAGCAATCAAGTTTATCTGGCAAATCTTTATTAAATCCTTTTGCTGCTTAGCTCTAAAAATATGAGAATGAATCCCAAAGTTCCTTCTCACAAAAAAAAAAAAAAAAAAAAAAAAAAAGGCAAACAGAGCTACAGGATTCTGATATTATAGTTATAAGAAATGATTTACTGATTTACTGAAACAAACAAACAAAAACAATGTGGATAATGCAATGATTAGGGCTTTCTGCTTTGATTCTGGAAATGTTTTTGTACTAAAAACTTCCCAGCCAACCCTGGTAAACATGATTCTTCATGCTTCAGTACCATACATCTTCCTCTGTAATGTTTACTCCTTAGAAGTGCTTCTCCAACTCATAAAGGTGTAGTGAGAAAAAATAAAGCAAGATTCTCTAGTAAGCAATGCCCCCATATTTCTGAAAGTCTGAATTCTCATCAGGTTATCCAGTGTATAGTGCTATCATGGATGCTAATATTAGACAGAGATAGCTGCCTGTATAGGCAGTATCAGTCTAGACTTAGCTATTTGCAGTACCACCACCAACTATGCTGTAGCAACCTGAGCTTTCTAGTACCTATACAGGACATCTGGAAATGCTTGAAAGTTATCTGGCTGCCAGAATTCTCTTCACCACTACCCCAGTGCTGTCAGTACCCAAGCTGGCATGACCACAGGGGGTGCAATTATATCCACAGATATTGAGCAATTGATTCACTTTGAAAATGCAGCAGACAGTTGTTGGGGAAGAACACAAACGTATTGGCACAATACTACAACCTCCTGCAGCTGCTGCATAGCTGCAGCAGGTAAATGTACATATCAAGGGAAGCCAAAGAAAGAAGAGACTACATTGCCTGACCTGAGAGCAAAAACCTCACTTATCTCACTTTCTGAAAGGCCTAGAATAAGGAATTCAGAGGCTTAGCCTTTCACCTCTTGGTCCTCAAGGACAAAGAAAATAAAAAAGAGACCTTCCAGACTTTTTTTTTTTTTTTTAAATAAACTCAGATGCAGGTTTTAAAATGCTAGTACTTGTAGCCTTATGTCTATGGTCTGAAATACATGTATTTTAATCCTTTGAAGAAATGCACTGGAGTCAAGACAGCAACAGGAACGTTAGCATACAAAATTAGAACAAAATCGATGAGTTTTACAATGCTATCTTCCACAAATTACTAATGAATCAACAATAAGCTTAGAATTTTCCAATTAACTAAGATTTTTTGCAAAAGTGAATAGCACTCAAAGGAGTCTTTCTATTAATACTGGTACCTTGCAACATTTTTTTATAAAGCTGATGTCTTTAACAAGGAGGTAAAAATCAAATAAATAAATATGCTTCTTACTTCTCATTGGTCTCTATGTCTTGGCAGCGACATGATCTGAACACAACAGGAAACAATGGAGGTACCTTCTCCCTGCGCTATTCCTGTATTTGCATACAGAGGGTGGGTGTCATTTTACTGAATTAAACACCATATTCTGCACATTCCCAACTCTACATCTTCATCATCCTACCGCTCACCATCTCTGGGGAAACTCCGAGTTCCTCTTCTATTAACCATTTTCACAGCTAACCAATCGTGCTATGTAGAAATACATACATTTAATGATCAGGTACCCTGTGCTCCATTCAAGCAAAGTAATTGATCCACATAAAACTAGACAACACTAGTTTAGACATTGTGGGATCAATGGGCTTTTTGGACCGGAACTTAGTTCACATAATCCAAGGAGAGTACTTACTGCACAAATGATTTCTTTTCGTTACAAGAAAGAGAAAGGAGCTTTTAATTTAAGCATATGTAATTGGCCAATAGCATAGGAGGATTTAAGTATTTTTTCACTGGTAACCTAAGCCTTATGAAGTCTTTAGAGGTAAAAAGATAAAATAATAACAGTAAGATAAAAGGTTTAGTAAGACCATCCAACACAAGTGGGCTCATGGACAGTAATTAGATTTAAGAGCTATCAAGTAAGAGGTCTTGGTGTCGGCCAACCTACAGGCTGGCTGATATAATTTTTTTCAATTGAAATTGACAATGCAAAGAGGGAAAAAAAAAGAATCATTTATCTACACTATAATTACAGTAATGGTTTGTTAAAAATGGTTTGTTAAGAGCACTGACTCTTGAAGACAACTTCTGAAACAGCCAAAATTTTTACTATGGTCTTAAGAATCTTGGGGTTTTAATCTGTTTTTCTATAGGTTGAAATTAATAAAGATATGATCTATATAAACCCTCTGGGTTTTCTTCTTTAAATACTATTTTTGTGGGGTGGGTGGGGGGAGTCAGTGGGGAGGATCCTTATTTCAATTCACTTCCCCCCTGCACAGACCTTTAAAAAAAAATAATTGTCTTTTTCAAGACAAGCTCATTTTTGACCATCAGATATCTTTCATCAGATCTGTCCCTCTGATTTTTTTTTTCTGTAAGGACTACTAACATTTCAACTTAAATTGAGTAAATTAAGCAATTAAACTTTCTTACTATGTTCTCTAGGATGCCAATAATTCTCGCTTCCTTTAGCTTTCTGAAAGCTTGGTAAGTAAACTGCATATAGAACCTAAAATGCATCCATGTAACTCATATGAACAGTAAAGTAGAACACATAGCCTGGTTTCTTTCATATAACACATACATCAATATATCTTGGAAGAAATTTGTCTTCTTTATACAGCATTATTATTGTCTTTGTGATTCACTTTAACACCCCAAATCTTCTACTGTGCTTCTTAATTTTTTGTCACCTTGCATTTATGCAGTTGATTATTTTTCTTAGTTCAGGATTTTTGCACCTTTCATCATGGAAGAAATGAAGAAAAGTGTTATCAATTCCCAAACAGCACTCCAGCATTCGTATAGCCTTTCCCAGTGCACTGTTAAGAGTGTTTTCCATTTCCCAAGACATTAATGAATTGATTACAACTTGGGTAAGGAGGACCACCATCTATTTCCAGGCCCTTTAGTTCTCAGAAGGAATCAGATACCATTATTCTCTGAGATTTTGTTCAGCTGTAACTCACACATATCAGTGTTTCCCAGACTTCTTACTGACAAAAGCCCTGTTTATGGCTATCTACTGCCTGGTGATACTCCCCATAGTATATGGGAATCAGGAAAAGTTAACTCTCTTTAATCTTTGGTAGGAGCTAAGGTCTCCCAGAGTCTAGCAGCAAAAAAGAACAACAAGAATTGGCTGTTGGCACATAGAGAAATAAAGCTGTTGCCACCATGTAGTCAGCATAATTTGTTGTTGTTGTTATTTTTCTTTTCTTTTGCCTTTTATTTTTGAGTAATAATTTCACTTTATATTTAATAATTAACACGACAGTTTATACAATTCTTTGTGATTCTTCTGGCAATTTACAGCTGCAGCTTATCAACAACATACTTCCTATTTTACCTTGTTTGTCAATGATGTTTTAGCAGGAAAGAACTAAAAGTTTTTTCATCTCAAGTATAGTGAGTCTTCTGTATTGCCTACCCACCATCCATTAGGCACACTGTCCCAACAATCAACAGAATTAGGATTTTATTTTTTCTTTCCTCTCTTTTTATTCTCTAGGCATTAATACCTCTCTCCTCCTCCTTCCCTCCCTCCCTCCCTCTCTCCCTCTGTCTCTCTCCCCCATAGTAGAGAGTATCTTCTGGGATGTTGTAATTCATCTGCCTGATGTAGAAATCATTGTTTCTTCCCTTTTGTAAGCCTGCAACCATTCTGTAGTCAAAGAATATGAAGGTTTAAAATATGTAGCCCCGGAAATCTCAGGCACATACTACCATGAACAATGTGTTTCCAGTGAGTTAAGCTTTCTTTTTATTGTCACTATATTAAATTATTTTTTCTTTAAAATTAAATTATTTATTGTTTCACCCATGATGGTAATTGGTAAGTGATCTCCATGTCTTTTTCTTTACCCATGAGCTTTTTCATTCTACTTTCTTTTCTTATCCTTTTGAGGAGGGAGAGGGAGAGAGTGACTGGGTTGGCATTTGGCACACAGAAACGTTCAACCCACCACAAAACTGCACATACAGTTCACAGTATGCATTAACTAATGTGGGTCCTTAGAACAAATTCCTGAGCCACTGAGAATTCAGTGTTAAACCTTGCATAAACTGTTATGTATCTATAATTTCATCCACATTTTTTAAGGTACCGCTATATTAATGTTTCACTTAGTTGAGAAAAAAAAAAAATTGAGAAAAAAAAAATATCGGATTATATTTTGTTTGAAAACTCAGGGCACAAGCTTTCAATGAATTTGATTTAATTTAATTTAATTAGTTTGAAAAAAAAATATTTTGAAATTAAATTTTATATAATTTCAAATATAAATATTTCATACATACATTTGAAATTATTATATTATCAAATTATTTTAACTGTTAACAAACAATATTACGGATAACTATACTGTCTTCCAAATAATTTAAAATGTCTATAGTAAAGAAAGCTAGCAATACTTTAGAGTGCCTGAAATTTAAGAGCTATCTTGCTCCATCCTGTTCTAACCTGGTCCACCTATATTTAAATAAAAAGATAGAATGTGATTTGTAGTGAGAACTTACCTTGTATGCAGTCATATTCTGAAGGAGCTTTTCTGTAGTGATGCCAGAGAATCCAGGGAGATCAAATTCAGTAGGCTGTATTTAACCTTATTAATATCACTTTTAGTAGGTATTTCAGAAAATATACGTGATGATGATTTTTTTTAAGAGACAGTTTCATCAAAACATTAATTATGGGGCTGACGTAAGTATTTGCAGCAAAGAACTTTTAAGCCTAACAATAAGCAACTCACTTCTGTCAGCCATCATGGACAAGAAGAAAGGAAAGAAAGAAAGAAAAAAAGCACAGCACAACAAACAAACAAACAATAAAATAAAATAAATAAATAAAACACCACCACCACCAAAAATCCCAAAGACCTATTATCAGGAGACTTCGAACAAGTTTTTATTACTTTTTTCCTACTATTTCACAAGTTTTCTGGCCATTAAAACATCTTTAAAGCTAGATGGGGCATTTGAATTTTGAGCTTTGAAAACAAGAGTAAAACAATCTAGGAAGCAAATGAACATGAACTTCAAATCCTAATTATTGTTTATCATCGTAAAAAAGAAAGTCACAATTCCTTAATTTTCCTTGCTTTGGCACTTAAAGCAATTTTATCTGGACTGTATCTAAACTTTGATTAGAATTAATGTTTTTTAGATCCTAAACATTTACACCCAGGCTATATCAATTGGAATTATCAATCATGAAAAACAAAACAATACTAAAACAAACAAACAAAAAGTGTTTAGCTATTATAACCTCAGTTTCACACTTCTTGTAATATCATGCTAGGAATTGCTCTGACCTCTTTAACACCTATTATTATTGTTTAAGTGTTAACTTTTTATAGAAGTACATGTATATCTGCATTCCTTCTATTGACATTTACACAACCATCTACAAAAAAGGAACCATTACCTAATAATTTAACCATTTCCATAGATAACAGCTCAACAATGTTACCTACATATACTACCCATTCTAACAGACAGGCAGTCTTTCACAGATTCAGAGGTCTTAGCTTATTTCCACAGACCAGCCTCTTCCACCCTTTGACAGATCATCCTTTCAAGCAAGAAAGTATAGGTTACCTCAAAATGAAGCTATTCCCATGTTTAACAAGAACTCCAGACATCCAGGTTAGCTAATCCTTAAACTAATCATGATTAGCTCCACAAGAAGTGTTCTTTGTTTTCTATGGTAAATCAAAAAAAAAAAAATAAAAAGCTTAAATTGTATGCATAACACAAGCAGAATTAAGCACTGTTACAGGGAAGTTGCAGAGCAAGAGAAGTGTCATAATTAGGTGGTGAAGGCAGCCAAAATAATTTCCAAATATTTGTTAAAATGTTTAATCAGAGTATACTTGTAGTGCTCATTTGTTTCCTTTCATTCTACACTGTAGCAATCATATTTACTGTTAGGAACATTTACTGAAGATATGGCTTTTAAGTAACTCTTATGAAGTGGACGGGGATATTCATGTTGGAAACTGTGCAGATAAAGTGTTGAGTCATCAAACAGAACCTTTAGTTCAGTCTATTCAAAATAGACAGAAAGTGAATAGTAAGTATGAATAGAACTCTTCCAAAAATACTTCCAAAAAAGTGCTTGGGACACAAGCACTTTTGAAAGACCAATGAGGGATATCTTCTGAAAGTCTTCTTCCACAATGTACGTATATGCAACCAAATTCTTTGAACAACTGTAATCCTTGGGATACAACATATTTAAAATCTTTTCAGAATCCATATTGCAAGTCATCAGTGAGATGAGATGCATTATATAAAATATTCATAACCTATTTTGTGTATTAAAATAATTTTTGGCTTTTGTGGCTTGTTTAAGAAGAAGAAGGTGCTATTTAACAAGCAGGCAGGCTGTGGTTTTTTTTGTTTGTTTGTTTGTTTTTTCTGAAAACCTCATCACAGATGTCATCTACCTTGAGACAAAGACAGTTTATTAGGTAAAGTAAAAGCCATGCGTGCAAACAAAACGAAACAAGGAATCTGTTTGCTACTTCCTATTGGCAAGCAGGTGTTGAGCAATGTCCATGAAAGCAGGGCTCTTCCCATGTAATGCTTTCTTGGGAAGACAAATGCCATCACTCCAGATGCATGCCCCCCCCACTCCCCACCCCCTTTTTCCTTCTTCATCTCAGCTTTTATTGCTGAACATGATGCGACATGGTGTGGAATATCTCCTTGGCCATCCTGGATCACTGTGTCTCCTCCCAGCTCCTGGTGCACCCCCAGCCCCCTTGCTGGGTAGCATAAGGAGCTGAAAAGGCCTTGGTTCTACACAAACACTGCTCTGTAACAATTACAAATATCACTACATTATCATCACTTAGATGTTTCTAATTAAAAATCTAAAACAGCATTGTGGGAGCCTCTATGAAGAAAATATCAGCCTAATAAGGTTCAACATGTCCAAGTGTAAGGTGCTGCGCCTTGGTCGGGGCAATCCCAGAAAACTGGACAGACTGGGAGATGAACTCATTGAGAGCATCCCTGCAGAGAAAGACTTGAGGGTTCTGGTGGACAAAAAATTCAACATGAGCCAGTAGTGCATGCTTGCAGCCCAGAAGGCCAACTGCATCCTCAGCTGCATCAAAAGAGTGGCCAGCAGGTCAAGGGAGGTGATTGTCCCCCTCTACTCTGCCCTCTTGAGGCCCCACTTGGAGTGCTGCATCCAGGTCTGGGGTCCCCAGAGTAAGAAGGATGTGGGGCTCTTAGAACAGGTGCAGAGCAGGGCCACAATCAGAGGGCTGAAGCGCCTCTCTTATGAAGAATGGCTGAGAGAACTGGGGATGTTCAGCTTGGAGAAGAGAAGGCTCCAGGGAAACCTCATTTGCAGTCTTTCAATACTTAAAGGAGGCTTATAAAAAAAAGATAGAGAGTGACTTTTTAACATGGGCAGATAATGACAGGACAAGGGATAATGGCTTTCAATTAAAAGAGGGAAAATTTAGATTAGAGGTTAGGAGGAAATTCTTCACTCAGAGAGTGGTGAGGCACTGGCACAGGTTGCCAAGAAAAGCTATGGATGCCCCATCCCTGGAGGTGTTCAAGGCCAGGCTGGATGGGGTTTTGGGCAACCTGATCTAGCGGGAGGTGTCCCTGCAGGGGGGGTAGAACTAAATGATCTTTAAGGTCTCTTCCAACCCAAACCATTCTGTGGTTCTGTGACTGAACTTCATCTGTAATTTTTTTTCCCCTTATCTAAGCTCATCTTTTCTGGAGCTATTATTTTACTCCCTTACACAAGCCAAAGCAAAAACTATAGAAACATTAGTATAGAAAGGGGGGTGAAGGTGTCATTAACATTTTTCCATATTTTTTTCCAAAATATTTTTAATCATTATTATTTCTCAGAGGTTTTCACAAGTCGGTAGTGCTTTTTGCTACCTAAACCTTAACACAGCAAACATATTTACTCATTTTGGATTTTGAATCCCAACAATTTATGGAATGGTGAATGAAGATGTAACTTTTAAGTTCTGTAATTCTAGCTTCCTCTCTGACTAGCTTCCTCTAGCTGACTTCCTCTCTGCATTTCTCTCCTGTCAGAACGCAGATTTTATTTGGCTTCCATATCTGGGTCTCAGTTTTGTAAATATTTACAACTCTTACCTTCTCTACTTTGAATGAGCCTACTGAAATCAAAGGAATTGCATGCATCATTAAGTTGTGTATAAGTATGTGGAAGACAGAGGGCAGACTCACCACTTTAATTAGCACTTCAACTGCTTTAATCACCATTTGATTCACTTTTCAGATACTGCTGAATTGAGTAAGTTATCCATGTTGTGAACAAAGTGAATGAACTATAACCACACAAGTGCAGTTAGATGAGGGACATAACCAACATTCTGATGAGATAAACTAAATTAGCATTTAATAACATTTTTATACCTGTAATTAATCATAATTGAAAATGTGACAGTTGCCTTCCAAATTACTGAGATGTTCATCAAATTGGTAACTGGATAATTAGAATCATAAATCCAGTCATGTATACCTATAACTAATTGTTGTTAATTATTATTAAGTGTGGATTAGCTCCCATCATAGTTTCACCTACACATTAGAAGCTGTTTTATAGTCATGAATAATTCTGCAGCTGATTTGGGTTGTTCTGCTTGTTTATATATTTAAAACATTTACTAGCATTGAGCTGGAATAATTTAAAATCATTTTTAACATTCTTTGTCTCAACTGTGCTTCAAAAACCTTGTGTCTTTCACTCCTTGATGCAAATGTGTTGTTTCTCTATGTATTAACCATCTTATGCTGATGTCAGTCATATTACATTGCTAATACTTCAGTTTTTAGGATTTGCCATCACATAGAATAGACAGAGGTTGGTTTATTAACAAAAATTCATGAGATTTTAATTGCAGCAATTTCCCTGTCTTTTCTTCCTGATTGAAAGCTATAGTTTTTTCCAATTGCACTTTTTTTTTTTTCCTGAAAAAAAAAGGAGTGAATCTTCATTAATGTGAAACTCTCAAGCTCTTACAGTGTTGCTTCAAAACCTCTTTGACAGTTTACTTTGTTTTCAATATAAAGAATAATTCACAGAGAATTTAAAGCTAGATTAGCTGTCTTTCATGTGAGTGAAGTGTAAGGGGTAACCGAGGCTTTTCCAAGTGGAGATTAGTTAATCTTTTGAGAATCATTTAAGGGGATCACTTAATCCATTGCTTAATGTAATACTGTACACCAATCTGTATCTAAATACCACAGTGACAGACTCATTAAAATTACCAAAAGCAGATATGTATACCCATTCCAATATTTTATGTTGACCTTCTGGAAGTCTAATGAAGTGGAATGAAATGAGCTCATATCTAAGTGGCAATGAATGAAAAAAAAAATAATAATAAATCAGTGAAGATAACAAAGTAGCTACATAGAAATGAAATGAGGAAAAAGCAGAAGCAGTGAGAGACTGGCACAGTTAGCTTCAGTGGTTATATTTAATGCCAGAGAGAATGGAGAAATTAAGGGGGAGGTCTTAAGAGATTGAGATAAAGTGCAGAGCAGAGAGAGGAGAAGGGGAAAAGAAGGGAAATGGCAGCTGGGAGGTCAAGTACCAAAGAAGCTATTGTGCTTCCATAATAAAGGAAGAGCAGAGAGTTCAGCAGTTAAGATAAAAGCAACCAGCAGATGATGATTCTATTTTTAACAGATTTTAAAACTTGACTTTTTTGTATCTGTACAGAAACGGAACACATTTGGAACTTCCCACAAAGGCACATTTTGAATATGCTTCATTTTGGAATGCAATATTTAGAAAAGCATCACCAAAAAAAAAAAAAAAAAAAAAAAAAAACTTTACTTGAAATTTGGTGTCCTTGTTTTTTTATTTTTCTCATTTTTAGTTTTCAGAAAACTGCATTTTCAAAAGAATTTTTTTTTTTTTTTTTTTTTTTAACTGAATAGCTGTAGATGTGTTTAAGTAATAATGATAGAACAGCACCTTACAAAATCTAATATGAGTGAAAATAGATGCTCATTTAAATAGGTGTATATACACTCTTGGGGTTGGAAGGGCTCACATCCTAAAAACTTTTAGCAGGAGTTAATTTCAGAAGCCTTAAATGCTGAGGGGAAGAAAGGAGAGAGAATAAGAAAATACGGTGTTTATTTCTCATAAGCATTCAGTAAGTGTTGTAAACAATTAAAGTAGTAGAGGTGGCTAGTACACAGAAAAAGCTTTTTAAAGCAAATCTACTGAATATGTGTACAGGGTATAGTGGAAAGATATGCCGACTAAGTTAGAACACAGTAACAGGCTTCTAAAGAGGGCACAGTGAAAGCTACTTCAGAGGAACCAGCTCAAATCCCAAGAGAGGCCCATAGGGGCTTTTGTGGGGAAAAGTTAGCTCATTAGCTGGTGCTGATTTTTATTTGAAGGTAAAAGTGGGGTTCTTAGTAGGTTTTCTTATAAAGTCAGTATTGAAAAGCCCTTGGAAAATTTGCATTCTTTCTTTAGAACAGAGTTTTGATGGGTTCCTGATTTTAGATGCTTGTTGGCTCACTAATGGCCTGAAAATAAATTCCTGTTTGGGACTAGTTGAGCTACAGAACTGCTCAGAAATCTTCAGAGGAAATTTTGGACTGCTGGTCTGTACACTGTCTAAATCCTCTAATTAGTTTTTCATTTGCTCAAAACTTGGGCTACCTGTACAAGGAGAATAGATACAGCATAAAGGAGATCAACTGATTATTCCATGGCAGTAATTTTCATTACTATCTCTAATTTCGTTGTCTCTGTGAAACCAATTGAGAGAGACTACTTTTTTATCCTTTCATATAAGGCAGACTGTATTTTTGTTCATGGTTCACCTTCCAAAATGGGACATTTCACTAGGCTACGCAGCTTTGTAGATGATGCTTTAACCAGCTTGAGTAAACACTACACAGTTTATAACTCTGGTGCATTGGTTTGTGTGGCAGTCAGACATATTTCCTATGAAAAATGTTACCAAAGCTACTGAAGCATGTGTCTGATCTTGCTTATGCTGATGTAAATTAGAGACAGAAGTCAGTGGGAGTATGCACGTGTAAAACTCATGCAAGAATTATATTCTCAGTTTGATGAGTCCTAGCAGTCTGCGTGAAAGAACATGGTCTCTCAGTGGTACTGCTAGTAGGCCCAACTAAAAAATTTCATAGAGAAGTTTGCTGTTTGAAAAGAAAGTTCCGTTGCAATTGAAGTATTTTGCAAGATCCTGCTGATTATCTTCAGTACTACCTAAGGAAATAGGTCAAAACAAATCATTCTGGATTGGCTCTGCCTTGATAACTAAAACTAGTCACAATTTTCTAACCACTCAGCTTTGTTATTAAGTGACAGTGACTAAACCTTGAAAAGTCTCTAAATGAGTCATGACCCAGATCCCTCACATATTCTAGTGATGCCAGGGCTTCAGCTGAGCAAAGACGCCCAGGAACCTAAATCTATTTGGCTCAAAATAAAACGTCAGTCCTGCATATCAACCATCTCTAAGGAACATTTTCATAATGTAAAATCATTATTGCTTACAAATACTTGAAATAAATAGAGTAAAATTATATACAGCTAAAATCTCAAAGTTTTCAATTTATATATATTTGAATGCTATTTTGACAATGTAATGACTGAGTAGCATTAAAACAAAACAAAAAAACTGTATGTTTCTGAGTAATTTTCTTTCTTCAACATTTTCATTCTAAAAGAAGTAAGAAAGAGCTACTAATCCCATTTTATTTTTCTTTAATTCTCTTTCAGACCAAACTGATGGTCTTTTCAGATAGCTATATCACCTTTCTTTTTGGTGTATATTAACTTCTTGTTGAACAATTCTATAGTATCGGATTTTAAATCAAATTCTGGGAAGGAATTTAAAAGTGTGCGTATTCAAGGAAGCAACCTAGTTTACATAACTTTTTTTCCCATGTAATATGATCTTTTCTGCACAAACCCTATTGTTCCCTTCCCATCCCTATTTGTCAGCACTTTTCTTAGTTGTGCCTGCAAATCTTGTTTTGTTTTGTTTTTTACTTGTAGTTATTTTACTTGCCACTTGAATAAAATTATCTTGTCTCCTCTATAAGACTTCTCCACTAGAAGTCTTGTCTTGTTGCTTCAGTGAATCAGTATGCAAAAATTCTACCTGTAGAGATGTGAGCTCTAATTCAACAAGCAATGTAGGTATCTACCTAATTTTCAGCTTGTGAATAGTCCCACCGAGGTCCTAAAATTATCCAGTGATTATTTTACAGATTAATTTATTCTCAGAATATCTCCAGAAGATAAGATTTTGAATTCAGTGTGAAAAACAGTTTCTACAATGTGACCGAACAGCAGCATGCAGAGTATGTATGGAAAAACCTGAGGACAAAACTGAGCTCTCCAAGTCTAATTTATTTATCAAAATGCTGTACTTATTTTCAACATAGTAAATGCATTCAGATGGAATACACTTTTAATTTGTTGTTGTTGTTGTTGTTAAAATACCAGTCCCTCCTCTTTCACTACTCAATCTGCAAAAGGTTGCCATAGAGATTAGCAATAAATGAGAATGTGTAGCCTATATGAGCTTCAGGCATAAAAAGTATAGATTTCCTTAATGAGTCATTTTATACTTCATTAATGAATGCACATAATGCACTTTTTCATTCTTCACAGTCTTTTTGCCAAAGAAAGATGTGATATCCAAAGAAAACTTTTAAGCAAATGAGAAAAAAATAAATCTTTATATATCAACATAGAATTGGTAGGATACAGTGTGTCCAGTTCTGTGGCTGTTTAAACAAAGCCCTGGACAAATGTCAAATACAATTGATGAAAAAGTTTCAAGAACGTGTTATAAAATGATAAATAAATATATAAAGCTTACTGTAAAGAAGACTGAAGGGTGCTTTATCTCCATGCAAACATATTCTTCTATCTAAATAGTTGGGACTTCTCACTTTTTTCACTTTCTGTTTTTAAATTATTTTTTTATTTAACTTATTTCCTGGCAAATGCATAGCAACACACAAAGACATGATATGGAAAAATACAGGAAAGGCAATTGGATGGTGTATACTGCTGTCGTTTTCACGGTGGCTCATCCTGAGTAAGCTACAGGTGTTAGGACAGATGTGTTTCCTTGATTTGCAATTGACCAGATATATTTGGATGTAAATAATTTATTTTTTCCTGAAATTCTGGGAACTGACTACATAGGAGAGGACAAAATGATATCATATAATGTTCCTTTTTTCAGTGTTTCATTGTCAAATATTACTTTAGGTCAAATAGATTAACAGCTAGAAATCAGAAAGCAATCCTCACCTCCCTCTTGCCCCCTGATTATACTGGCCAAAATACCCCAAACAACACTCATATATATACGTATATAAACCCTCCTCAGAATGGTTTGCCTGCTTGGATATATTTCATATAATCAGTCTTTCACCATGACATATGTCTCAGAAATAGGTTTTCACTTCAACTATATCCAATATATGCGCCTAACAAGTATAGCAGCATACTTTTATATCCAAGACTAAAATATTTAAGTTTTTCTTAAGGTTGTTGCATTTAAAATGTAAAGGAGCTGAAATTAATAAATTCACCCCTGTTTTTGAAAAGTATTTGAGGTCTCTTCCAACCTAGAAATTCTGTGATTCTGTGAAAAGCCCAACATGCAAGATGAAAACTTCTCCACTTTTGTCACTGATGGATCCTTCAGTGATAATTTTATATTGCACCTTTTTGACCAAACTGTGAGAATGAGCACAGTGTGAAGAGGAAGGGGAGGCAGAGAGGGGCTCTTAGGGACAGATCCCCCCATGTCCAAGACCCTGTGCCACTTGGGGGCATGAGGTGGAGGGGCCAGGGACAGTGTGTCTGGGCTGGGGAAGGTGGTGGGCAAGGCAGGGGGAAGGTGTTTTGGATTTTCTCCTTGTTTCTCTCCATCTAACTCTGTTAATTAACTCTGTTAGTTGTAATTTTTTCTGTAATTTTTAATGTAATTTTTTCCAGGTTGAGTTTTACCCATGACCATAACTGGTAAGCAATCTCCCTGCCTTTATCTCAATCCATGAGCTTTTTCACTTTATCTCCGTGTCTTCTTGAGGAGGGGCAATGAGAAGCTGGGTGGGCATAAAACCAGGATACACATGGTTAACACACTGATGTTAAGTAAAATGTAAAATCTATTTTTTTCTTTCTTTATTAAGGTCTAAATCTCTTAAAGACATATATGAAAACATAACTTATGGGAAGATTTAGGACAGAAAATCTAGGACAGAAACTGTTGTATGGGTGTAGAGTTGTCAGGTGGTATTTAGTGGCTCATATGAGTTACAGGTCAGGTCCTGTAACCTCAGGTCTTTAATGCTGGAAGAGGTAAACTAGCCAACTCTGGAAGAAAAGATTGTGGGGAAAAGAGGGAGACCCATGTATCTTTCTGTCAAGCTGCTAAGCAACAACAAGTGTTCTGAAACCAGATGTGCAAGGCCGTGTTATGCTTTAGTCAAAAGGTCTGAAGGGATCTGTTATTTTTATAATAGTTGCTGACAAATATTTAGAGAAAGGAACTGTAAATAAATGAAGGAAAGAGGATTAAAGTAAAGCTAGATTCAGATTTTTTTTTTCCTTTGCAAAGTGGGCTACAGAAGATTGAACTGCTTACAGGACAAACATTTATGTGAAAAAAAAAAAAAAAAAAAAAAAGATTATTTCAAACCTGACATTGAAACAAAACGAATGCTTCCATTAGAACGTTTTTCTTAAGGAAAAACCATTCTGTCTGATGTCTCTCTCCTTCTCTCCTCTATTTCTTTGGGCTTTTTCGGTACCCAAAAGGAAATGGAATAAAGATCTATGTTGACACGGAAAGTAAGCAGGAAATATTCATAGAAGGAATTTACTTGCTTTTTCATTCTTATTGCTAATTTAAAAATATAGTTGTATGACTTTTTTTTTTTTTTTAATCTTGGACTACTATAACATGGAACAAGAAGGGAGTCCCCTAAACTTCAGTGATATTTGGAACTAACTAACAGTGCATTGGATTTAGGTAATCCAATATAGCTAAGTCCTCTCCTCTCACAACCCTCCTAACTAATGATTTTACAAGTTTTCATTACTATTTAAACAGTTATTTTTACTGATTTTATCACTGGTCCTTTCCTTTAATGGACCAATGTCTGTCCTGCTTGTCCCTTTTATTCAGAATAAATTAATTATTTATGTACTAAAATTTGTATCACACATCTAGAAATCTCAGGATTGTGGACAGATGTCACACAATGGGACTACACAAAATGCTCTTTGATTCTCTGCTGCCAGCAATGGATCTCAGCCTTTTTGCAAGAGTTGCAGTTGAATCCCAGACTAAGTCTGCTCATGAGAAGACTTATAACCAAGAGCTAGTGATTAAATGGGGTCTTAGAGCTGCTATTAACGGGTAGAAAGTCTCTATGTATGTATTTATTTATCTTCGAAGTGGAATGATTTGATACCAGAACATGAATTGCACCTTTTATAAGTCCGTGCAACAAATTCCCTTGAATCACAAAATCAGAACGGCAATGGGAATGTTTTGCCTTTCTCTGTCATCTCAGTGTTTAGCACATTCCTCTGAGAAGTGGAGCAATAGGAGCTAATCTTTCTTCCATTTAATATTTCAGTACAGGAGGTACAGCAGATACTGCAAGTACTATTCCGGAGTATCTTACAAATCTTCAATTTAAAACAATCCCATCAGAATATTAAATTGTGGTTTTAAACTCACCTAAGACAGGAGGGTAAATGAAGCTGTAGTTTCATGTGCATTTAGTTGGCATTGCCACCAAAAAAGAAATCTCTTGTTTTGCCTGCCTTATCCCTTCCCTGCACAACTGCTGAGAAAGAAAAAAAAAAAATTTATTTCCTATCTTTCCCTTTCTCTCTCTCTACTCAAGAACCTACCAGGTCTGTCTGAGTGGGAAATTAATTTCTTTTTAGTTTGTCATTACAATTTTTAACATAAATTCATTTCATTTCAAGTCATAAAACCTTTTCCTTACAAAATTGAAATTTTACTTTCACTACATATAAGTGTATCCTGTCTGTAAATATGTCCACATACTTGCACAGGACTATGTTTCTACACTGCAGTGCACAGTCACATACAAATATATGTAGAACTGTTCTATTAATTTTAAAGTCCTTGTCAAAATGGATGTACTCTTTCTATTCAGTTTTGTTCTTTGAGAGCTTTAAAAGCGAATCAAAGGTGGTTGATGCTCCTTTCACTACAACCTGATACACTACTGCCTTTGTAGGAAAATATTTGTCATTAGGTTGATAAAGAACACTTTGAGCTTTCATGATTTTGATTCATACAGATCCAAGAAGTACCACACCTTTTTTATAAAACAAAAATGTAGTACTTTTTTAAAGGTACAAAAATAAAACCTCAAAACAAAAACAAAAACTCACAACACAACAACAAAAACACAAGAAACCAAAAGGACAGAACATAAGTGTAAAGAAGACTAAGAATACTTCTGGGCATGTCAGATAATTTCAATTTAAAGTGCAAGATCTGAGTCTGGATCTTTCGAACATTACATTCTGAGATTTTTTGCTTGTTTGTTTATTTTATTTTATTTTATTTTATTTTATTTTATTTTATTTTATTTTATTTTACCTGCTATTAAGAGAGAGCTCTCCAAGCTTTTTAAAAGTTGCAAAGTATCTTCAAAACTCTGGTCACTTATCAGCAGTCTGGGCACTCTCTGTTTTTTTAAATATTTTGACATTACAAATGTACATATTTCTAAGAGCTTTTTCAAAACAGCAGCAATGGATCTTTTCAAGTCTCTTGTGAGCTATCCAAACCTGAAAGTGTTATTAATGTTCCTGAGTATCATGTCAATTCTATATTATTTTTTTTAAGTGTGTCTTCTATTTTATTTTTGTTTGTGATAATTCTGATCATTTTCTTCTCTAGCAGTGTCAAATTGAGAACACTGGGAACACTAATTTCTCCCAAGGAGATGGAGTGACAATAAAACACTCTTAAAGCAGATGAAATATATCCCATCCTCTCAGCAGGTAGGAAAAGACTTAAGCAGCAGTAGGCAGAATCAGAAGAAAAAATTCATTTTATTATAAATAAATAAATAGGAAGTGTAAAAGAAGAGGAAGAAGAGAAAAGGAAGCCTCTTCTCAGGTAATTCTGTATTTCAGGAAATTTATAAATCATGGCCTAAATAATAACTATGCTCTGTATAAGAAGGAAGATCCTATTTTTCTAGATGTTTGTTCAGAAAGTACCTTCAACTATGGTGATTCGTTCTTTACTTTTCTTTAAATATATGCAAAACTTAGGGCCAGGTTTCATAAATACTCATTTGCATGCATATATCACAGTGAATGATTTGTGAGAATAGGCTTTGGTGGGAGTGTTAAGAGAACTTTGTAAAACAGGCCTGGTTTTTGTGACAGACAAACCTGTTTGGATTAAAATCTGTGCTTATTTTTGTATCCATCTGGATACATTCTTTCCAGAGCCAATTTTTTCTTTTCTTTTTTTCTAATTCTATAGGCAGTTTGGCACATGTGGTGGTTTTTAAATAACTGGCTACTCCTTCAAATACTATTAGCTGAACTTAAAACTTCCCTAGTTTGCCTAAATTGTAAAAGGTAATAGATTATTTAGTGAGATAGCACAGTTGATGTAATAGCTATTTATTATTCCTCCCTGTAATGTATTTAATATTAGAGTTGATTCTATGCCTTTGGTATTCATCTATGGCTGACTGAAGATGAGCCTGAGAAAAAAATCTCGAATCTGTTTCTGAAGTCTGTGTGTTTATGAAGCAAGGTTCAGAAAGTTCTGAAAACTCACTTCTCATGTTTACACAGCAGTTTGCACACACATCGAAGCCAGTACGTTGTAAAAGAGTGAAAGAAGAGAAATTCCTTGGGAAACTGGTGTATGTAAACATTTCACTATAATATTTGAAGTAATCTATAGCCAATGCTTTTCAGAAAACCATCAGAGAAAGGGTTTACAGTTTTTTTCATAGTTAAGAATCTGAGACTTGTAATACAGCAGATTACTGTTCCAAAGTAACTACAGCCAACCTACTGAGTTGGTAATCAAATAGTTCCTCCTCAGCTTTCTTCTTCTGAATTTCATATAAATTTTTAATTAATGCCTTATATTACTTGAGCTTTTATGCAATTACATGATAAATTATTCATTTTTTGATGTTATGCTTTAGACAGATGTTAAATCAAAGAAGTTAATGATTAAACACGTTTTAATAGATTTGCCACTATAGCTTTTACTTACTTTAAAAGTAGTTTCTGATTGAATTTTAGTGCTCTTGAAAGTGAAAGGCTAAGGACTATGTTTTCAAAAGGCTCTTTACTGAGTCTCTGACTATAATCACACAGATCTGTAGACATTTATGAATTATATACCATAAACATAAACTAAGATAAAAAGGAATTAAATTGCATTAAACATGACATCCCCCTCTCCCATAAAGCCTAAAAGACTTAAGAAATAACAAAGTACAGGACACATCTTAACCTCTGCCCAAAAGCTACACGGTTTCTGGAGTTTTTCTCCATGTCCTAACCATGGCATTTCTCCTGCTTCTAAATAATAAAGAGACCTGCTAAAATTAATCACCGTTATAGTGCAAATCAAATCTTTATCCACTTTTTTTCTGTGAGCATTAATGCTATCCTAGGGCTGTTGCAACTCAGTATCATTCAAGCTATGCTTCCTCTTCAGAGCTTCTCTCTGGAAAGTAGTGTGATTGGGTGAAAATAGCAGGACAGGATGCAGAACTATTTCACCAGTTCCACTTCATATTCTTTCTCTGGCTGGCTGGCTGGCTCCAGCACACACTCTGGTGCTGAACCCCTGCAAACCCACCCAAACAGGAAGCCAAGATGCAATTCATTTCAATTTTTTGTTCTAGGAAGGAGAAAGTATTATGTCTTCAGTTACATGCCTTCAGTAACTTACCTTTCTGCAATAATGGCTGTTTTGTGCTTGTGTGCAAATATTGGGGAGAATAGTACCTAGTGTTGTACTTATAGAATACAGGACATACTGTAACATACTGTCAAAATGGACACGGTGGAAATCAAACTATTAGAGTATAAGCTATCTATATTCAATGCCATTGACTGTTAGAACTCAGTCCTTCAAGCAGCATTGTCTTTGACTTCCACTTGGTACAGAACTTGAAGGGGAAAAGGAAGGTGAACGGGCAACTGGCCTTTACGGCTGGCTGTGTGCTCTTGGTGTGCTGCCAGCCCTGCCCAGTGGAGTTTGCTGGCTGCCTCTTTTACCTGTCCACAGCTTCCCACAACACCTGCCAGGAATTACATCACCAGTGAAAGAGCCCTTTGCTGCTCTGCACTACTCCACGCATTGTGGTGCATACATAAAACTACACTGCCAGATGTTTATGAGCCTGCAGTTCCCTCTCCATGCAGACTGGACAGCTGCAAACTATCTGCAATAGCATTAGAAGTCATCATAGAGGGGCACAGTTTTAGAAATAATCATCAAAATGATGTCCTTCTCCAGCAAGAATACATGACAGTAAGTCAGTACTTTTTTTATCCCAAAATTATGTCAGTTGAGTTGAGGGGACTAGAAGGTGGGCAGTAAAATCTACAACAATAGTTAGACCTTGACTTACCCATATCAAAGTACCTGTATAACAAAGAAAAGATTCTAAAGTACTGCAAAGCTCATAAGCAATTTTATTTAAAGACCAAATAGAAATCTACCAGCAAACACAAAGGCTTCCTCCTGGATACAGGCACGTGCTGATTTTTGGATGTAATGTTTTCCTCCTGTCTTCAGAATGATTTTTTAGCATGTACCTTCATTGCCTTTCACAAGTACACATCATTTCTAAGTATCTTCACCTTAAAATGGGCCGCCCATGTGAACGGACAACACTTTCACACTTAAAAGGTAATACACAGCATGTCAAGTGATGCAACAGGAAATCACTGCCTTATTCAGTCTGACAACTGTTTATAGTTTCTCCATGTGTATTCTACCAATATAAAATAGATTTTACTGCTCCAGAAACTTCTCTCTCTCTCACACACACATACACACACACACACAAAATAGAAACCTTTATACTGGTAGCATAGAAATATAAGATCTCCACAGTATTGAGTTCAAGCATACAAACAGCCTTGCTTTTCTATTGTGAAACTACCTGATATCTTTAAATATTATGATCAGATTGGATAGAAGCAAAAAATTCCGAAGTGACCACCCATGATGTTGGTTAGACTAGCAACTCAGATATAGATAGACATATTGCGACTTTTCATCTAAATAAATGACTCCAAAATTTCTAGCAATCACAATCTGAATCACTTTACCCAGTATGGGTTATATTACAGACTTTACTTGCATAAGATGCTACAATATACAAACCTAATCTTTTACAGCCTCTGCCTGCCATTTTTGAGAACTGGCAATTTTTAAAGCTTATATTTGACTGCAGATTTTTTTTTCTTCTTTGTCTCTCTGTAGCATGCCTCCACTGCATGACTTGGGGTAGGTCATCCTTCATAGATATGGAAGGCATGCTGATTTAGCCAGCAAATGTGAAATGAGAATAATGTTATATCTGATTTCTAATCTCATTCTGTAAGACTGGGCTGCACATAACTTGAAATGGAAAAGAAGAAGTGCTGAATGCAAGACACAGAGCAACACTTCTTAATATGTCATTTTTTCAGTCATTCCATCAGCATGAATGTTGGTTCCCAACTAATGACATTGCTCCAGAATTGATCAGGCAGAAGAAAAATGCACAAACAGAATTCTATGGAAATAGTAATTCTCTCAGAATCTGACAAATATTTGCCTGTACTAATAACTAGGTACTGCAGATTTGGGAAGTCATAAACATTCTAATAAACAATTTCCCATTTTTAAAAAGGAAATATTGTGAGATCAATACGCCTAAGCTCTGCTCATCTTTTAATATTTATATGTATAAATATATATACAAGTAATGTATATATTGCTTCCTACGGCACCATTTGTTCAAAGAACATCCATTACCTTACAGCTATTAACAGTTTCAAAAATATTCCTTCCTACATACATCTTATACAAATCAAATATGTTGGTTGTTTTTTTTCATTTTCCCAAGACATCACAAAACAACATTTACTATTTTATTCTGAGTAGTTTCCTAACTGAAGAACTTCCATAAAATTAAAATTTTCACACTCTGAATAATCAAAAAGTGAAAAGTTGCAAGTTTGGCAGCAAGCTATTTTCATTGGAAATAAAATTAAGCCTACACAAATTCACACCTGTAATAATACACTTTGCTTGAAATTATCAAAAATAAATGCACAGTTACAGGACAAAGTGATTTAGCTTTCCATGTTGTACTTTTGAAAAACTGTTATTCATCACTGGAAAGCATGTCTTTGAATAGAAGACAGTAAAACTAAACAGCACATTTTTATTTTGTACCTGATTTTATTTTTGCTATTGAACATAGATCTATTGATGAAGGTAGAAAACATTGTTACTAAGAATTATTTAATTGAAAAAAAAAAAAAAAAAAAAAGATTTTGTCTAATTTGCATTAAAAAACAGATGTCTTCCTTCATTCCAAAACAGAAATTAAATAGCTTTCATTTTGTATTACATTATCCATACAACGTAAGGTGAAATCTTGATAACATTATACATGTATTTAATTTATGGATAAATCTAGAAGCTGGAGCATTTCAACATGGAAAACAAATCAGAAATGAATTATGCAATATTCTGATGAAATTTATCACTTTGATCATTTCTTGAAAATTTTATTTTTCCTATTGTTTATATTCCTGTCCAACTGCAAATTAAATTATATCACATGCAGTATTGTCACTCAGTATCATGTTCTTGACTCTGTGTGCACTCTCAGAACAGTTATGCTCTGGGAGGCAGCCCTTCAGGCTATCTGGTAATGCAGATTACAGCATAGCAAAAGGTTGCTGTAAATCACACTGCATATTTCACCAGATCCTGAATCTGGAAGTAGGTTAGAACAAAGAAGAATCTCTCTTTAATCACGCTCCATATAAATGTGTTCAAACCATGTTAATGAGAACCAACTTCCATGTGTAGTAGAATGACACCACAACATGAAATGGTGAGAAAGCATGTGAAATGGTCTGGAAACTAAAATCAAATAAATTTGGATGAATAAGCAAATTACTATTATAGCTAATATTCTCTTTCATACCTACTGGCAAATTAACAAAGTTATTGACTGGATACTTAAATTTCTACAGGTGACCTTTCCAAAACAAATACAATAGCTTCAGAATACAGCCATTGCTTATATTTCTGTTTTCTTACAAAATCATCATGAAGGGTGAATAATACTGTAAATTTTTAATGCAGTGAGGCAATATTAATTCTACTGAAATCCTCTGTAAACCACACAATTTTGAAATAATTTCTGCTTGGATCAGAAGAAAATTTCTCTATGAAAATCAAGTAACATCACTGCCTCATGGTGATTTTCTATTGAACATCAAGAATGTAAGGACTCTTTACCTTAATGTCCTTTCTTTGATTAATTTTTTTACTCTTCTGCAGGCTCATACCAGAGAATATAAACACATGCTGTAGGAGGTGACTCTGAGTTTCTCACAAACAAAAAACCAAAAATTTTGCATTTTTGTAAACAGAGGACTTAATATTTTATTCATCAGTATGAACCCCAATCTTGGTACTGCTGGGAATCAAACTTCCCACTCAAAAGAACATTGGAGAAGCTAGCAAAGGCTATGGCAAGAGTGAACATGAAAGCAAAAGATTTAGAGTATTAATCAACAGGAAGCTGTGCAATACTCCTTCCCTGAAGAAAAGGCAGGATATAATCCTGCTGTCTTTATTATCAAGCTCCAAGCATCTCTCTCAGTGGGCTGAAAAATTGTTTACTTTTTGATTCAATCTACCTTTTCTACCCACAGTTATCTGCTGGCAGGGAGCCTGGAGAGTATTTAAACCCTTCAGATATATGTCTACAAATGAACAGAAATTTTTTGGATTGAAATAAACACTAATAAACCTTCTTTTGGAATTAAGGACCATCTCAGAGGAAAACACTGATGAAGAAGCTGGAAGTTACTGGCAGGCTTTTTTTTTTTTTTTTCTCTCCATAATTTTCATGCAAAAGTGGGCAATTCTAACAGATGTACATTTATCTTTGTGGTTTTTGCTTCCAAAGTGGCATGCATTCAGGACCATACTAGTGCACAGGCTCAATCACAATTTCTTTGAACTTTGAAAGAACTTTTTTTTCCTGCCAGTAAAGCTGATGCATCCCTGAGTTAAGCTATTCTTGTAATGAAAAAGGACATTCAAAACTGAGTCAGAAGGAGCACGCCATTGCAATGTATTCAGTAGGGCCCTTCCTAAACAGGTACTCAGAAATAAACATTACTAAAAGATTAAATTCTAGTTTGTTTGTAATTTTGCTGTTTTTGTATTTTTATGAAGGTAAGTTCTGATTCAAATGATTCAAAAGGCAGATTTTTTTCCCCCAGTAAAATAAAGGCTTAGAAAATACTAGCTATACTGTTGTGTAAGAAACCTTAATTCTGTTTTTACTGTGATATAAATGAGATAATGGTATTTGAAAAAAATGTAGAATGTGTCTTTCAAGTTGATCACCTTGAAAATTGAAGAAGGTATGAAAACACTGTAGTAAGCAACTGCAAATGTACCATTTCAGTCTTGCACATAAATGTGTTGTGTTTTTTTTTTTTTTTAATAACTTTTTAATTTTTTTCATGGTTAATTCACTTTTTATATCAGAAAACACAGTTGTATGTGATACTATTTGTTATGCGTTAATAGCGTAGGAGTTCAGCACAGAAGCATGTTACTGGAGCTACAGGGCTAAATACCTTCATTAGCTGGTTATAGCAGATGGGGAGGTACACGTTTCAAGAAAGAAAAGGTAATGCATACCAGTCTGCAAAGGGAAACTCACAGCTTCTTTCTTCCATGTGGAATATCTGGAGTAGTGCACTGGGTACCTTGATTTCAGTAGAATTACTTTGATTTCTGTTTGACAAAGAAAAGAAATAAAGAAAAAGAACTGTTTTTGGTAAAGATGGATTCTGTGTCATCCACTCCGTTCTACTTAATAAACATTACACAGGCACTAGCATCTTTTCTACAGTTGCTAGGAAGATTATGGCCACTCTCCTATAATCACAATACATTTTTTTTATTGGGGAAAAGTCTGGACTGTCTTTATGATACCATCTACTTTGCAGATAATTTCAGACAGATGGAGTATCTGATGAGACAGAAAATGATACACTCTTGTACTGAATACAATACTCTTGTATTCAGTTCACATTGTTATTGTGAACTGAACTTGCATTTTAGATAACACTCATATTGTAAGAGAGAAATCCATACAGTTCCTTGTTTAAACTCTACTTCTACCCAGAAAAACAGACCTGTGCACTGTATGAGGCCTGAGCAGGAATTTTTATTAACTATTTTGAGATTATTTGAGAAGGAAGCCACAAGTTAAAATGAGTACGGGTAACAGAATATCCTTCAATGTGAAATTGTTGGGGTACATAGTTTATGTTCATTTAATGGAATTTGCATTTAAAATGGGTCTAGAAATGCTTTCCATGACTGGATGTGTATCAGTCTAATAAGGACTACCACATCTGGTTTCTGTGATGCATTTACTCTACAAATAGTTATGCCATCTAAGGTCATTAAAGAAACTTCAGAAATAAGGCTCAGCTAAAACAAGTTTGATTTTCCACTCACAGTTGTGAGATTTCATACTCTTTGAAGTATTGGACCAAAGTAATAGGGTTACTAGAATTTTTTTGAAAGGCGAGGAGGAGAGACACTAGGTTACTTTTTGAAGTAAATCATGATTATCACAGGATAGTTCAACACAAATTATGACACTTTAAAACATATCTACTTTTAAGATATATAAGTGACAAGCAACAAATAACAACTGAAAACACATTGCACAGAAAAGAGAACTCCCCGTTGCATTTTCCCCATAGCTAGAAAAAAAAAAAAAAGAGCCTTTTTTTTGGTTTTACAAGTAAAACAAACAACACATTGGTTTGAGAATTCTATGTGTGTCCAAAACCAATTCTAAACTTGATCATGTTAAAATAACCAAGAATTGCTCTCAAGGAAAAGAAGCTTTTCATTAATCTTCATGAAGATTGGATTCACTGGTATTTTCAAAATTTATCATCTTTTAATTTATCATCTTTGGTTTTGGAAACTTAGACAGTGAAGAAGGAACTTAATCAAAATCTGAAAAAAGCATGTTTCTTGTCCTCATGAATACCTTGGAGCTTTGCAAGATAACATATTGTCATCTAAGGCCTATTTTATCAATGTTTTAAGGATTTAGGATCTGATCCAAAGCATATTAATGTTAATTAGAGTCTTTCTGTTGACTTTGGCTGGCTTGAATTTGATATATAAGTCTCTATTTATGAATTCATAAGAACAGGAAAAAATGTATATTCTAACTTTTTCATTATAATTGCTTTGCTTATGACATTTAATTTTCCCTCTGGGATTGCCATTAATCATTAGCTAAGCATAAGTGTGTTTCCGAACTCTTTTGAGATTGAAAAAATATTTTGTCTCAAATAAGAAAATCAAAATCTATACAATCTAGAAAAATATTAACACCTCAGGTCATACAAGCAAACTTCATATCTTCCACATAGTTTATTTCCATATTAATTGTTTTAATTATATGATAATTAGCTAAAGTTTCACAAGATGCTGTGCTCAGGTAAAATAGTTTTGAATTTGAAATGTAAAAATATAATGTTTTGATAATTTCTCAAAGACAAAACAAAACATGAATTTTGCCACTTGATCTTTTTCTGTTTTCCGTTTGCATAAATCAAGTTTGTCAAGAGAAAAACCTCACAAGAAAAAAACAATAACTACTCTTGATTAGAAGCTCAGCAGACTTAACACTAAAAGTGCATTGAATTCTGTACAGCAAAACCCGGAGAGATTTTGACTGAGGTGCTATATGTATCACCTTGCCTCCTTCTATAGTAGATGATAGACAGGTAGTCAAACTTCATGTATTATAATATAAGATTTCTTCTTTTTGTATATCTTTAATTAATTACATTTTCTCTTTTAAAGGAAAAAAAAGTAAATCACATTATTTCCTATCCATTTGTTTTTATTCTTAAGAATTCTACTGACATTATACTAGTTTTAATCCTACAAAAAATAAAAAGATAAATTTCACCTATGAAGTGTAAATAATTTTAAATATCCAAACTACTGAAAAAACCATCAAAGAATATCTAAAATGATTAAAAACCAAGCAATGCTCCAGAAACAAAGAAAAAATAAAAGAGGAAGGGACACCATGTCCAGGCCTCTCCCAGAGCTGTTACAGGAGAGTCTCAGCCCCAGTGTGCAGGTATGAAACCCATCACCATGACTCAGCCATGAAGCACATTGCCAACGAAGGGGGAGGAGGGGATGCTTCCTAGGGGTATGGGATGCATTATGAGAAGCAGAGGAAGAGCATTTAGGGATTAAATGCTTATGAGAGGAGGCATGTGGAGAAAAGGTGAGATGAAAGTGGTTTGGGGAGGAACAAGTGTGGGAAATAGAGCCAAAATGGGATAAAAGGGAATAGTCACAGGTGAACAGCTGCCAAGTCAGTTTACCTGCCTGCCCATGTCAACCTGATCAGTGTTGACAGTCCTGTCTTCTTATTATCCTGTCTTTTTCCTGGGCAAGAGACAACCTGTGTGCATGTGTGTGTATGGGGGTATGAGTGCCAGCAACTGCAGTAGGACCATGGGCTAAGAGGCTGTGCACCTGTGGTGCCAGCACTGGGAGAGTGCAGGAATCCCAGTGTGTGTGTGAGTGCTAGCAAAGAACCATCCAGATCAGCTTATGAGTAGGTGAGTAAGTGGCCTTGGAGGCCACTGGTGGACACCAAGTTGAGACCATGAACCACCAATATACCCCTGCAGAAAATAAATAAAATAAAATAAAATAAAATAAAATAAAATAAAATAAAATAAAATAAAATAAAATAAAATAAAATAAAATAAAATAAAATAAAATAAAATAAAATAAAATAAAATAATGCCTGGGCTGCATTAGGCAAAGTGTTGCCAGCAGGCTGAGGGAGGTGATCCTTCCCTTCTACTCAGCACTGGTGAGGCCACACCTGGAGTACTGCATCCAGGTCTGGGCTCCCCAGTGCAAGGCATGGACAATTGGAAAGAGTCCACAAAGGGCCAAAAGACGATGAAGGAACAGGAGCATCTCCCCTGTGAGGAAACCCCAGGAGAGCTGGTACTGCTCAGACTGGAGAAAAGAAGACTCAGGAGGACCTCATTAATGTGCATAAATACCTGAAGGGAGGTTGCAAAGAAGGTGGAGCCAGGCTCATCTCAGTAGTGCCCAGTGACATGACAAGAGGCAATGGGCACAAACTGGCACACAGGAGGTGCTGTCTGAACATCAGAAAACACTTTCTCACTGTGCAGATGACAGAGCACTGGCACAGGATGCCAGAAGGCTGTAGAGTCTCCATCCCTGAATGCATTCAAAATCCAGTGGGACACTGTCTTGGGCAGCTGGCTGTCAGCGTCCCTGCTTGAGCAGGGCAAAAGTCCTTTCCAACCTCAATTATTCTGTGATAAAGACATTCTGAACAGGGTCCAGGTCTGTCTTTATGGGTGAGAGCATGGGAGGAGCTGGCTATTGAGGGATCTGAGGAGTCCAAAGCAGTTGCTGGAGATACTAGAGGGTTTGGGAGTCTCTAGGATTGTATATGTGCGTGAGTGAGTGTTCCTCTCCCTCCCTATCTCACTAGGGTTGAGACACCTGAAAAGAATGAAATCCTTTTGTATTGAGAGTATTCTCTCAATATTCTCTCAAGTATTGAGAGAATCAGTTGTCTGTGTGTGACTGTGAGAGGGATTGTATGACCAGGTGCCAGCAACTGGGAAAATCTGGATCCTGAGGCTGCTGATGGGCAGTCTCAGTGCTTGAGTCCAGCTGCCAGAAGGACCCATATTGGACATATATGTATGGGGATATACATATATTTTCCACTAATGGACCTTCATCTTAATAAGAAAGAGTGGAACAGGATGAGGCCATTGATGCTGATTTTGTTTCTGTGAGTGGTAAGTGTGTCTGTCTATGAAGACACAGCATCATCTAAAGAAACAGTGACAGTGACAGCCAGTGATGAGTGGTGTTCTTCAGGGGTCGGTACTGGGTCTAGTGTTATTTAACACTTTTCTTAGTGACATGGACAGTGGGATTGAGTGCACCCTCAGCAAGTTTGCTGATAACACCAAGCTGTGTGGTGTGGTAAACACACTGGAGGGCAGGGATGCCATCCAGACGGACCTGGACAGGCTTGAGGGGTGGGCCTGTGTGAACCTCAAGAAGTCCGCAGCAGCCAAGTGCAAGGTCCGGTACCTGGGTTGGGGCAATCCCAAGCACAAATACAGGCTGGGTAGATAATGGATTTAGAGCAGCCCTGAGGTGAAGGACCTGGGGGTGGTGGTTGATGATGGGGGTGGCTCAACATGAGCCAGCAATGTGTGCTTGCAGCCCAGAAAGCTAACCATATCCTGGTCTGCACCAAAAGCAGTGTGGCCAGCAGTGTGAGGGAGGTGATTCTGCCCCTCTGCTCTGCTCTCATGATAGCCACCTGGAGTCCTGTGTTCAGCTCTGGGGCCCCCAACACAAGGACATATACCTGTTGTAGAGAGTCCTGAGGAGGGTCACAAGCACCTCTTCTATGAAGACAGGCTGAGGGAGTTGGGTTGCTCAGTCTGGAGAAGAGAAGGCTATTTTTTTTTTTCATTAGATTTTTTTTTTTTTTTTTAAGTAAATGTAGGTCTATCAAGAAAGATTTCCAATTCTTTTCTCCCAAACTGAACACAAGCACTTTTTCACACTAAGATGAGTCTACCAGTTTCTTAATTAAATTAGAAATTCCTAGTGTTAACACATCATTTCACAGCAGGAGCTGGCACTAGCTTTGAAAGTATTTAAAGACACGTTTAGTCACGAGAAGTGAAATACACACTGGTACAGACTTACTCTCCTTATTGCAATGCTGAATCCACGAGGAAAGAGTATGACACCTAAGACACCTAAGACAGGTAAATGTGAACCAGCTTGAGTCTAGGTGCAGTACAGTACAAACTAATTAGCCCAATGCAGGCTCAGTGCTTATTAATTTGCTCACAGCACTGATTCAGCAAAATTATATTTCCTTCCGATCCAAGCTAGGACGTTTGCATTGTATTGTATGAGATTTAACAATTTTGTTCTCTATGTGGATTAAGCATCTTTGCATTGTGCTCCATTGCTTGTTGTGGGCATACAATAATAACCTTGTAGTCTGGAAAGGACTCTGTTGTTGTTAGCAAATGAGAACTGAGAGTAGGAAAAGGCAGCAGGGAGAAGAAGACTTGTCTGCTCTTGATGGACATGGTTGCCTGATTATTTTCTCTCACCAGTATCATTATTCCATTGAATTTCTGATAGTTACTCCCAATTTACCCTACTTTGAGAGCAGCTTGTCTCCTAAAGATGCCATTGCACTTTCCTCAGCAGCAGGGGCTTTCCATGATGTACTAAAACTACATTTTCTCTCCCCTTTCTTTCCGGCAGCATGCTGTGAACATCAGCTAACTAAGAGCCTCCATCCCAGAGGAGGCTGCATTTCATTAGTAATGTACTGTGCAGATATATAGTTCAAATCTGGTCTGAAGATAAAAATATTAATAATTGGATTGGTAGTGTTTTCAATTCTTTATAGCCTCTATTTCAATGCTGCCGTCATCTCTCTGTGCAGTACAAGGAGGACGTGCACGGATTGCTAGCATAATACACTCTGTCCTGAGCAAGCAACAAAACCCTACAGGGTTTCAAGGGACCATTTCATTTTTTAGAACAAGTTTTTAGCTTACTTCATTGCCCCACTCAGGGAGCTTCGTACCATAGAAGCTACCAGCCTCTCTTTGGGACTTAATAGGAAGCCTTTGCCAGAATACAGATCAATGTGTACGAGATAATGATTACTGCTGTCACACTACTCATTTTGAAATGTGAAATCTGGACTGCCTTTGTTTGGTGCACCGTATGCAAGAAATCCAATTTTTCATGTGATCAAGGACACACTGATGGATCGTGCTTGATATGACATTAAACTAAGTGCTTCTTAAAGGCACCTTTAAAGGAAACTATTACCGAACTAATGATGTACAAGTGATTGAACTTGTTCACTTCACATCTTTGTGATGTCATTCTGATGAACAAGGGAGACATTGGCATGTGGCTGGTAGTTAATGGAAGCAGATCTTGGCCTGGCATGTACCTTCTATGTTTAGCAAACTTCCCTGTAGACAATTTTTTAATAACAGCAAAGGGCTTAAAAAGAAAGACTTAATAGCATCAGATATTTCTATAATCATAAGCATTCTGACACTCTTGGCACTTCAGTTCTTCAGGAAAGCCATTAATATTAATTTACCTAGGTCATTTCCTGAACCCTTCCTTATATTGTGTCTTTCTAGTGATATCTATCTTTTAATACAGCTTTAAATAAATAAAGAAAAAATACTCTTTTTAACAGGGAACTAGAACCTGAGAGGAGAGTTAATTTCCTTTCTAAGCTTTGCCACTGACTTTTTGAGTGTCCATCAGCAAATTAATTAATTCACCATGCCTCAAGCCTTGCCTTTAAAATAGAAATTGCATTTTTTTTTTTTTTTTTTTTTTTCTATATCTCTTCTGTTTAAATTCATAGCTCTATGGAGAAAGCATTATCTGTTGCTCTATGCTTTTTGAGTACTCAGAACAATAAGATGCTCATCGCTCCCATTTCAGCTAAATCCTAAAGATGTTACTGAAATGCAAAAATTCAATAAAATATACATAGTCAACATCTGCAGTGAGAAATTATTCTTCTCTGACTTTCTTTGCTTGCTGTCTTTTAGAAAAAAACAATAAACCATAATTCACAGTCACCTCCTATCAGTACTACAGGGAGGTTTGAGAAGTTTTGAATGAGGCTGGGTGCAACCACAGCCCCCCTCAACTCACACCAGTCTTCACTCCTTTCCTTTATTCCTTCTCTTACCAAAACGTAACACATTGTCAGCTGCGAAGTGCTGGAGCACCCTAGGAAAAGCAGAAAAATGTTCTCCTGAGATACAAAGGGGATGATTTTTTGTACCACCAGGAAGGAAAACAACATTTTCTGCGCCCATTATTATCCCTATATCTGAGGGAAACAGTCTCCCTTCTTTTCCACTGACAGCAGCCTTGCTTTCTCCCTGCTAGAAAGCAGCACGACTGGTCAACTGAAAGGCAAACTCCATTTAGGGACCAGCAGCCCTTCACTCTTGCCATATTCCTCTCTTCCCACGCTAAGACTGACAACCTAATAGGTCCTGCTATTAACTTGGATAAAAATAGGGTGAGATGGTTGCTTCCTGGAGTGCTAATAGAAGAGACAGCTGACTATTATCTTATGTTTTCAGTTTGGTCTGGAGTCCTGTGCAAAAGATATGGAAAGAAGTCACAATTCCTAGGGTTTATCAGCTCCACATTTATCTTGTTCCATCCATTTTCCCACGATGAATTTAATAACAGATGTAGCATGAGAGGAAAAGGAAGCAGGACTTTTGGAATTACATGGTGCAGTTTGTAAAACTGGATATGATGGATTAAATAAAACATTTTTATTTAATATACCTTCTTTAATAAGGTAAATCTGCAAATCCCAACATGTAGTGTTATCTCCTGCAATGATATAAAGCCAATGTTTGGCAGTTAATTTTCCACTTTATTTTGCATTTTTTTACTTCTCAGCAGTCTTCCTTCTCTCTCCTAGATATTTAACAATGCTGTGACTGCAAATATACTTTAAAATAAAATTAATAGCCCAGCTACATATTTTTTGTTGATCTGACATTGCTCTTACATTCAAGTATGTGCACTGCTTACCATTTAATTCTACGGATTTAAGTCTGGAGTCATGGAAGTTGAATGCCCACTGTGGTTAAGTGCTGCTTATGTGTCACGTCTTCAGATCTTTTTCCTTGTTTCTTCTGACTCTTGGAAGAAAAGTCACTAACTGTTCTGGTGTTTTGCATGAAGTTTTTTGGGGGTCAGATCATACTCTGCCATTCACACTTCAAGAGTCAGTGTCTCTTGTTGCAAACAATAAGACTACTAAGTATTTGTAAAAATAAAATCCTCGAGTGCATGTCCAGCTTTTTTTTTTCCAAAATGTACCTTATGTTTTTATAGGACACAGACTATTGTTACGTATGACATTAATAGCCATTTGTATAATGTGATGTAATGTGCTCACACGTACAAAAATCTTTTTTTTTTTTTTTGGTTGTTGTTGTTTTGTTTTTGTTTGTTTTTGTTTTTGTTTGTGACCATGGTTTCACGAGGGAAGTTGAGCCAATATAACTACTTCTGAGAAGGGGCTCTCCTGCTCCCTTATCTCACCTTTCTTCCAAGCACATACTCCTCATCTTCTCCCTTGCACCTAGTATAGTATCAACCCAGGAAGAAAATAAAAGGTCACTTTTGTGGGCTTACTGAACTGAGTTGGTCCAGATGGATCTACTGTGTACCACAGTGGGAGTGAGGGAGGCTGCAGGGGTGGAAAGGACCCTTCCCTGCTGGCAGAAGGAAGAGATGAATTATACATGAAATGGTACCTTCATGCGGAAGACATATTAAAAAAAGAACCTGGTGTGGTAGACAGTAGATATATAACCAATTAACTTAGTATAATGAGACCATTATCTAACACGGATTGATTAAAACAAACAAACAAACAGGAAAAAAAAAAGACATACAGGATTTAACATTGCTAACTTCTCATTAGATGATTTCAGTCAAGATGATGTCTCTTCTGTAAAAAACATTAGTGATTTTTTTCCTAACTAATTCAAAATCAGAAAGCTAGGTTTGTAATCACCTTTTCTATCTAACATATGACAGCATGACTGTAGACTAATAGTGACTAGGTAAGGCTCTTCCCCTTTCCTCTGTAACATTTTCTTTTCTCTTCTTCTTCTTTAATCTTCTTGCATTGATAAAAATCTCCTGTGGTGAAATTCGGCGTAATACAAAACACCAGAACAAGCTCTGTGTAGCTCCTGCTTATGCTGTCTTCTGAAGAACAGATTTAAAGAACCAGCAAGAGGGGAACAAATAGACATGTCCATTGTTCCAAAATCTTGGCTTTCAAATCTTGCAACAGCTGATAAATCTCTGTTACATTCACTAGGGAAATAACCAAAAAAAAAAAAAAAAAAAAAAAGAAGATTCCTTCCCCCACAAAAAAATCTCTAAGTCAATATATCAACTTCACAGATTATACCAATGTATGAACAAACAAACAAACAAACAACATGAATATGAATTCATATTAATATGATTTTTTTTTTCATTTCATTCATCTCTCCATTTTCTCTCTTACACACACGTATTTGGGTGTGTGTAAGGAGGCCAGAGAAGTTGTCAGTAAACAGATGAGCCACAAAGACCATCCATACATCCATACTATCTAAGTCTTCCATACTATCTAAGTCTTAATGATGTATAAGTATAATGATGACACTGTTGTAAAGGTCTTTTATTTTCTTAATATGGGAGGAAAGCTTGACAAGCTTTGGTTTATGTATTATTTATGCTGTGGTCTCACATATTGTCCTTGTTGCAATCGAGCCAAGTAAGAAAGTGTACTACCATAAACAAGTCTTCATCATAGTCCTTCCTTCAGTATAAGCACACCACCACAAAAGATGGTCCCATCTCCTCACATCTGTCAGACTATGTGCATGGCCACTTACACTGGATCAACCAAACCAGACCGTGCTAGAAAACTTACTGTTGTACCATCAGACCAGGATGTGTCACCCTTGCCTAAGCTGTATCTCTCCTCAGCAGAAGGAAGAGCAAATATCACCCACAATAAACCAAAAAGCAACCCCAACACAGCACTCTTCTGAGGCTGGACAAATTTTTAACAGGAGCTTTTCAAATTTCTAGCTAATGCATGTTTCATAAAAATCAGATCCTTCCAGTCAAAAGGAATTTTAGTTGCAGCTATGTGGAAAAAATGTTTCCCTAATTATAACTATCAATACACACTCAACTATACAACTGGAAAATAAATTATTTAAATACCTTTCCCCATTTTTTTCTTTGGAAAGGAGCAGGGAATGTAGCATTCGAAAGTCATCTGAAAGCTGCATTTGTTACACCTCCCAGTTTGATCCTCCCCTACAGACACAGATTTAAACCATACATATAGAAAATATATATATATTTGAAAATTTTACAGTCAAAAACTGTTTGTGAAGAGGTTTGATATGTCAAAGAAGGCAATAAACGGGAATATTTTAAGATACATGACTCATCTGTATTGGCCCAAAGCTCACACTAAATCAAAAGCTAAAATAAAACTACATACACTTTTTCCCTACTAGTATATATACAAATTTTTTAGCATGTTGCCTGTGTGTTATATCTTAAAGGGGAACTTAGTTTCTACTGCAATTTTAAGCAGTGACTGCTGGGTACTTGTCATTCTGGTACTCTGTGAAATATGCAGCTATCTGCTGTAGATTATAAATGGGCTTCTTCCATTTTTCTTGGCCTATTGAACTCTCATGATGATATGGATACCTTTTGCTTTAATGAAAAAAATCATAACATGAAAGAAAGTTTCGGCTAAAAGTACAGAGTATAAATTAAATGGATTGTTGTTTTTTAGGGAGGGAGGGGGAAAGAGCCTGCCAGGACCACCTAGAGCTGATATTTGTATTCCCTAACGCTGCTCCCATACAGCATGATTTAGTGCTCTGCATGTCTGAGACTATTTGGCAGTGCCGTGGTTACTGAAGGATCACTATAGTTATTCTAAAGAAGTACCTGTATGACAAGAAAACAAAACAGAACAAAACAAACAAACAAAAAAAACACAGATCTTTAATATATACTTGTTTATGCCTAGCCAAAAAAAAAAAAATCTTGAATTTTCTAATGTCATGATTAGCAGATTGTTGCAAATTGCCCAAAGGAAGCAGGGACACAAAATGCAGCTCTCTGCAGTGGCTGTGGCAAAGAAGCAGTCTAATAAAATAGACTTTCATCCCTCATAGTTAAGAGTGACAAAGGGCAATCCAGTTTGCAAATCAATTTCTTCAGAGACTATCTTCTGCATTGAGACCTGAGGCTCTGTCCAGTTATGCCTGAACTAACTCTTCACTAGAAAAGGTGTGTCAGAGTTGCTCTTTACTTGCACTACGTTTATCTGTTCTGAGGAAAAAGGTTATAACACCAGTTCTTCTTGGGCCCCCAAACTACCAAATGTCCAGAGCTATGCCTGTAAACATATTAGTTTGCTAAGTGGATATTCTTGGTTATTGTCAAAGCTGCCATCTTACAGTTGTTCCAGAACCAGCAATACCTAGAGGAAAACAGAAGTATATATATTATTGATATGTGCCTTGGATATTAGCGATTGCTTTCTAGATATCAAAAAATAGCTGGTGACCTAGAAACTGACGTTAAAAAATAACCATAAACATTGCACACATAGCACTGGTTAATTTAGTTGTTTCTCTCAAACCTACATCATTTTTGCTTGTTTTGACTCTGCATTAGATAACCCTCATCAATATCTTTCCATGCTGATAACTGTCCTTTTAAAGTTGGGTCTGAAAGACAAAGTACAAAGCCAAAAACCATTAAAATGTTGACAGTACCAGTACTATAAAATACACTGATCTACCTCAAAAACTGTTACACAAAGAAGCAACAGAATATAGTGCTGAAAGTACAGGGATATCCTTGGATGCTTATCTCTCTTTCTCAAACACCAATCTAATCCTCAGTCAGAGACTTTCTGCAATAGAGAACTCACCAGGAATGCCACTAGTTTGCCATGAGCTCCATATAAAATCTGTCAGCAGGTAAATTAAGAATGAATTGCCCTAGGGCTGTCATGGAGATGCCATGATGATATTTTTCTTAATTTTAAGAGGTTTTGCAAGTGCCAGATGAAATCATTTAAAGATAGATGATGTATGGAAATAAACCTATGAGCCTGGCAAATAAAAATAATGGCATATCCTTGAAGGCATTAATTTAACTGAAACACTTGCAATTGTCATTTTTAAATTTGGTCTAAAAGTATTGCTTAGCTTAGATGCAGTGGAACATATCTCAGTAGGAATCTTGTTTCATTTTACAACACAACTCTCTTTTTTATATATCTTCCTTGCACCTCAGATTACAAATATTAAAATATGAAAATAAGACTATTTACAACAGGCAGTAGTCACTGCCATATTTATTCAGCTCATGATATACAAACAAACAAACAAAAAAATTCCTCAGCAGTTCTGTAGAAAGAATATGTATTCCATGAGACTTCAAGGTAGAGCAGACTGATCTTGCTCTAACACAAATTTGCTTTCCTTATAAGCTGAAACCTTCCAGTTAAAAAAAATAATAAATAAATAAAAATATAATAATAATAAAAAAATCTTTGATGGGAAATAAATAATGTGGAACATGTAGGTGACATTTTACAGGGTGACTTTTACAGTCTGTTACTATGATTTAAAATGTAATTCTTCCTCTGTTGCCTATCCATTGCTGTTTGGCTATTTCAAATGTTCTCACACGTGAAATGAAATCATCACTTGTCCTTTATTTGGAAAGAAAAATTGAAGGAAAAAGTGTACTTCTACACTAGAATTGTCAAAGCTGATTCTCATACTGCATGCCCTCTGATAAGGCAATAGTAAATCCACTGTAGTCTACAAAGTGGTATTTATATGAACAGTGTTTTGTCAAGGAAACCAAAACTGGGCATGCATTGTCCAACAGTGTTTGATAGATATTTACTAACAATTATTCAAAAGATGAAAAGTAAAATGCTAATGCTTCTATTTTAAAGTTCCTTTTTTATGCAAGAGCTACATCTTGAAAACAAAATATGCATCCTTAGCATTTGATAATGCTTCCAGTGAATTGGACATCAAGAAAACATCCTAAATGAAAAAGGAACATAGCCTTCTTTTCATAATTAATGACTGTCAGACATTACATTTCACAAATTAGAAGTCAATTGAATAAAAGCATCACATAAAATAAGTATTCTTCAGACATCTAGTCAAGATAATATTCATTCTTGTGTAGAATCTAAGACATAAAACCTAAACAAAGGGAAGAAAAGCAATGCACAGAACATAACACAGCTGAGGGTATAGCATCCTACAACAGCCTCACTCTATACTTTTATGTCATGTGGAATATACTCGTTCAATAACCATCACAGCAGTCACTAGCTGTTTCTCCTTAGTTTCATTCTGCAGACTTAGTTGTACTGTGATAACTGCAAAGACCTGGTTTGCTGACAATAAATGCTCAGAAGCAGCATAAAACATAGTTGACTTGTGCGTATTTTAAAATAGCTGAAAAATATGGCCTTCTTTTTAGAACTGTAATTTAGAAGTTACACATGGGAGTGCATTTAACGTTCCCTAATACAGTAAGCATACTGTGAATGATTGTATTTCATGGATTTCACTCTTGCCTCTCTTCACCATCCTTCAACTCTAAGAAAGAGGCAAATCTTTTGAATTTGAATGGCCATGGCTTGATCTGCAGTCTACTTGAATGCTGTTGCTAATATATGTTTTCAGCTGTATTGGCAGAAACTGCCCCCACATAACAGCTACATGCATGGAGCAGTTTCAATGAAGCTTAGTTGTTCAAATCTTAGTTGGTAGATAGTGTATTGAAAAAACATTTATCCCATTGCTTTTCTCTGATTTATCTCTGCTCACCATTTTCTAACATGCCTTGGATAACAGGCTCATTGTAACACAGTTTCTGTCATTCCTCTTTATTACTATCTTTTAAAAAATGTGCAAAGTGAAGCGAGGGCTTACAAAATGTTTTAGACAACTGAATTTAACCACACAGTCTAAATAACACCTACATGAAGAATGTAAATAGAAGTGTGCTTATATCTCTGCTGCAGAAACCACATCTAGGAAAGATATCCCAAACCACTGTACAAAGAATTTTAGAAAAGCGTATGATGATATTGGTTATGGTTTACCAAACTGTACCAACATAAAATAAGTCTCTCTGTAGGTTACCTGAGACAAATGCAAGTTTTAGATTTCTTCTGTAATAGCTAGTATCTCTAGTTTTTATTTCATACATTTAATGCTTAAGGGAACATAATGGGAAAACAGCAAATCTGTTTTGCTTGGCAAGTTGATAAGCATAGCTAAATAGGTATGCCCATGCATCAGTCTCATTAATATAGATGTTCAATTTACTAGAAAAGGGAAGAACAAGATTTATCTTGGTCCACATTTCAGTGTCATGAAACATCCACAAGACTAATGATTTAATGATTACATTTTGGCTGTAAGGAGATCAATGGCAAAAAAAAAAAAAAAAAAGGCAAAAATCCCTACACTTTAACAAAGATGGGAAAGCTGAGACAAAGGTGAAGCTCTGGGATGAAGATAGGTGGGTATCATGCTTCCTTAATTCAGCAGGATCAGGAATGAACCCAAAAATGTCCATTTCAATCAAGAAGAATAAAAGCAAGCCACTATTGGCTGTTTTTGAAAATCCTGGATCAAAGTGACATGGGAAAATTAGGGACTGTATTAATAAAGCTGTTCATTGCAAGAAGCACCAAATACCTAAGGTTTGTTCAAAATAAAAACAATTTGACCCCAACAATCTTAACAAAGAAACCTCTGTATGTTTGTTCTCCCCGAGATTCACAGATTAGGTTTTTAAACTCCTCAAACAGATCCAATTCAACAGAATCACTCTTTAGATTCAGGCGGAAAAAATTTCACCCACTTAAGAATTTTACATAGCAAGTACAGGGATTTTCTGACATGAGTTTAAACTGTAAAAAAATAGTTTTATAACAATAGCACATTGGAGTTTAATGATTCTTGGCTCAGAATATTCATTTCTAAACAGAAATAGCATTAAAAATAAAATAACAAAAAAATCGGGGAAGGGAAGGGAAGGGAAGGGAAGGGAAGGGAAGGGAAGGGAAGGGAAGGGAAGGGAAGGGAAGGGAAGGGAAGGGAAGGGAAGGGAAGGGAAGGGAAGGGAAGGGAAGGGAACTGAGACCAAACCAAAATTCCCTTCTACATCTGGCAAATATCACTTAATCCCAGAAAAGCAAAATGCAATCTGAGAATAAACCTGTACTGGATGATTTTTATTTACCAGTGTCAGATTTTCAAACTCAGCAATCCTTTTGTTTAGAAATATGCTGCCTCACTGGATTCATGAGATTCCATCACTGCTAAAAAAGAGCAGAATTTACAGTTGCCACTGAAGCGTCAGTACCAATACTCCTGAAGGTAACTGGTTCCCATTTTTTCCATTCCAGCATTCTTGCAGTGCTGTCTCTGCTGTGCTAAGAAGACAAACGTGAAAAAAAATGCAAACTGATAAGACTGATTATGCACAGGGAACATACCAGGTAAAAAAATGACAGCACCATTTTTTACCAGTAACTTATCAGAAAAGAGCAATCCACGGCCAGAAAAATAAAGAGAAAAATAAGAGAAAATCTGATGTAGTCTCTGGGAGAAGGAACCTCCCCTCCTCCAACAGCCAAACAGCTTTTGCTCTGATGAAATTTCACTCAGCTTGCAGATATACGAGAAGTGACAAGACAGGGAAGAGGGGAGTTTGTACTTTAAATTAAAACTTATTCCCCAGTGTGCAAAGGAACCTGTATAGTCTATTAAAGTCATTTAGAATAATTCTTCCTACTAGGGAGTAAATCTGGACTACCACTAGTAAATGTCTGAGTTTCATTTACTATTCTACTATTCTTGTCAAGAGACAGACTGCTGAGTGGTGAAGAAATGTGTAGTAACTTTTTTTTTTTAATAACAAGTTATTAGAAGGTGAAATTAGAGCTCTTTTTAAAAGTAATTTATAGCAAGTTAAAATCAATAATTCAAAGCCTAGAAAAAGGAACCTTGGTACAGACACATACCCAGGTGGACAGACAGATACAAATGGGCTTATATTTAATTACAGTAATGATGCAAAGAATATAGAACTGACAATTTTGAAGCTGTAAAAGGAAATAATTAATATTTATTCTCTTATTGGAATATGCATCAAAAACAATTTCATAATTATAATACGCAGTTTGGTGCTTGTGGTAGATGATTTACTTATAGATCAGACTTAAATAGGGAGGAAAGCACAACAATTATACCATGTGATTCTCTCCAGCAGAGATTTTAATTCTATTCACAGAAAAATAAAATAAAAAACAGTCTAACTGAAGATTTAATATGACATTAAGACAAAGGAGACAAAACAAATGCTCTATGATGACATGCAAGGAAAAAGCCAGTTCAGGATTTAAATTCAGTACTTTTGTTTTCTCCAATATCAATGCAAGGAAATGTCACAAAGGTTCGCCAGGGGAGGTTCAGATTGGTCTTTAGGAAAAATGTCTTTACTGTGAGGGTGGTCAAACACTGGAACAGGCTTCCTGGTGAGGTGGTTCATGTTCCATGCCTGCCTAGGTTCATTAACATGTTTTAACTTTTAGTTGGCCCTGAAGAGGTCAAGCAGTTGGACTAGATGATCTTTGAAGGTTCCTTCTAATTGAACTATTCTCTGTTTATTCGAAATCTGTTTTGTTTTGTTTTGTTTTTACAATTTAATTTTAATGCCCATCTAGCAAGATACAAATTTCTAATGTGAGACCAATTCCCACTGAAACAAATAGATGGGAAAGATTGCAAACAAAATTTAACTACTTTTTATCCCAAAAAAAAAAAAAAAAGAAAAGAAAAATCTGCTGTTCTTCTTTAGATACTCCAGTTACTCTGGAGATTTTACTGTGAGCATTTTAAACCTAAGGAGCTTTGGACTCCTACATGAAACTTGAACAATGTTCCAAACTGGCAGCATAGTCTGTGGTTACTTTGAGGAAGTTATACTTATCCTTTCCCCTCACCTTGAACTGGCTTATTGAGTTCAAGGACAGATGAATTGTCTTGCTCTGTCTTCAGCACTTGTGGAAGACCCATAACTGAACCTACCACGAGTTCCTACTAGAGTATCAGTTTAGACCACTGCCTGGTGACTTGTGGAGCCAAGGATGCCAATCACAGACCAGAAAAGACACACAGCAGCTGCTAAAATAGTTTGATGTCGCTCTTCCCAGCACATAATAGAAAGTTTCAAAGCATTTAAGAAAGGTTAGAAAATAAGTCAAAAACTGCTAACACCTCAATTCTTTAACAGAATAATTCAGCGTAAAAAAGGAAAATACAGTTTAAAATGTGTGGTATTGGGTAGCAATAATACAGCTCATGGATTCTTTGTTTCTTAGGAACATTTAATGAAAATGCTTTCAGTTGGCAGGTTTGATTAGACTTGATAGTATTAAAGCTGAAAGCATAAGACTCCATTCAGTGTAATAGAGACAATTGTGTTCCTCAAGCATTTACCTAAAAGTTTCTGAAGTACAGTCTGCTGGCTGTGCTGCCAACATTTCTTTTGTTGTTTTCTTGTGACTAACTTGGGTTTCTTTTATATAGAAATAAAAGTTACTTTCTAAGGACCAGGAAGAAGGACTTTAGAGATGTTCCTTGCCTCTCTGACTCATGTACATCATAGCTATGAACAGATGTAACTAGAAACAACCTCTTTGGAAATTTAAAATATGTCTGGAAAACATTAATGTGCTGATACCAACAGCAATATTTCTTATTCCCAAACACATGTGATTACAAAGAAGCAGGAAGTAAAGAGGACTGCTTCCCCCCCCCATCAAAAGAAAAAAAAAAAAAAATCTTGTCCCCATTTTGAGTATTTGTGCTTAGTTTTAATCTTTGTTCCCCCTCACTTTCTTTTTCACAACAAAGTAATGCTACACTCATCCCTGTGTTTATCAGATGCTTTGAAGATAAACCTGTTTTAAAGGGTCATTTGAGTACCCTTGTCCTTGAAATATAGTCAATTGTTCATCAAAATAAATGCAAGTGGCATGGGTGTTGGTTGATGTGAAGCTCAACATGATCCACCAATGTGTGCTTGCAGCACCCAGAAAGCCAACTGTATCCTGACTGCATCAAAAGACATGGGGCCAGCAGGGTGAGGGAGGAGATTCTCCGCCTCTGCTCTGCTCTTGTGGGACCCCACCTGGTGCCCTGCACTCAGCTCTGGGGCCCCCAGCACAAGAAGGACATGTACCTATTACAACAAGTCCAGAGAAGGGTCACAGGGATTATCACGGGGAAGGCTGGAGCACCTCTCCTATGAATACAGGCTGAGGGAGTTGTTCAGCCTTGAGAAGAGAAGGCCATATAGCAAGCTTCCGGTACCTAAAGGAGGCCTACAGGAAAGCAGGAGAGGGATGCCTTGTCAGGGAGTGTACTGATCAGACAAGGGATAATGGCTTTAAACTAAAAGACGGTAGATTTAGATTAGATATTAGGAAGAAATTCTTCACTCAGAGTGTGGTGAGGCACTGGCACTGGTTGCCCAGAGAAGCTGTGGATGCCCCATCCCTGGAGGTGTTCAAGGCCAGGCTGGATGGGGCTTTGAGCAACCTGGTCTGGTAGGAGGCCCACGGCAAGGGGTTGGAATTGGATGATCCTTAAGGTCCCTTCCCATCCAAACCCTTCTATGATTCCATGATTCTATGAACTTCAACAAAGGAAAATGCCAGGTGCTGCACCTGGGGCAGAGTTCAGACAGGGAGGTGAGTGGCCGGGGAGCAGCTCAGCAGAAAGGGACCTGGGGGTCCTGACTGACAGCAGGCTCAATGTGAGCCAGCAGCATGCCCTGGCAGCCAAAGAACAAAGCACATTTTGTGGTGCATTAAACACAACACAGTCAGCTGGTCCAAAGAGGTGATTCTCCTGCGACATTCAGCATTGGTGCAGCCCCACATTGAGTGTAGTATGCAGTTCTGGGCTCCTCAATACAAAAAGGACATTAAGGTCCTTGAAAGTGTCCAGAGGACAGCAACAAAGCTGTTTAAAGGGCTGGAAGGCATGTCCTGTGAGGAAAGGCTGAGGACACTTAGGTTGTTTCACCTGGAGAAGAGAAGGCTGCAAGGCTCTCTGCAACCTCCCGAGGGAAAGCACAGAGGGAGGTGCCGGTCTGTGCTCCTTCCTGGTCACCAATGTCACGACATGTGGCAAAGGCACGAAGCTGTGCCGGGGAGGGTGAGACCGGACATGAGGAAAAATGTCTTTACCGTGAGAGTAGTCCAACACTGGGACAGGCTTCCTAGTGAGGTGGTTGATGCCTCATGCCTGTCAGTGTTCAAGAGGCACTTGGACAATGCCATCAATAATATGCTTTAACTTTTGGTCAGCCCTGAAGTGGTCAGGCAGTTGGACTTGAAGATCTTTGTAGGTCCCTTCCAACTGAGCTATTCTGTTCCGTTCCATTCTGTTCCGTCCTACCCTACCCTACCCTACCCTACCCTACCCTACCCTACCCTACCCTATCCCGTCCCGTCCCGTCCCGTCCCGTCCCGTCCCGTCCCATCCCATCCCACCCTATCCTATCCTATCCTATCCTATCCTATCCTATCCTATCCTATCCTATCCTATCCTATCCTATCCTATCCTATCCTATCCTAGTTTTCTATTTTTTTTTGTTTGCTTTGTTTTGTTTTGTTTTGTTTTGTTTTAAGCATCAGTACCATGAATAATGTTTCCTTCACTGACTTCTGTATTGCTCACTATTTCTGCTTTTATAAAAGCAGGAGCATAAAGACTAATGACCCAGTGACACTTGAATAACAGAGCCTGGTGGGACAAATTCAGTATTAGCTTAAACACTGTGGGTTCCCACTACGATTGCTGCCCAAGGCAAACTGAGACCAGCTTTCGAGCAGCCACAGAGTTTTGCTGCTTTTGAACTATGCACAGTCCCATTCTTCATCTCAGCTGAGGTTTCCAGAATTCAAATTTCCATTTATTAGTCAGAGTCATGTTACTTTTCCTATACTCTGAAGTTCAAAAGAAGCCTGATTTCTACAATTCATGATTTAAACCAGTCCCCAAACTATGATTGAAAATAATGGATTTGTCAGTCTGCAGATCTCTACTCAGAGATTCAAAACATGTGTATAGTACTAGTGTAAGGAAGAATCAGATAGTACTAACACTTTGTACCATGAAGGAAAAGGCATAGTCTTTGAAACATAATGAAAACTACTCTTTCACTAAGAAAAACAGTAATTTTATGTGAAGTGTTTTAGACATGTTTCTTCCTATGCAGAAATATGACATTTTTGAAAATGAAAGCTTTCAATTTGTAAGGCATAATAAAACATTGAATAACTCGCTCATTGCAGGTAATTAGTTAAACATCTTTCTCTCTCTCTCCCCTCTCTCCCTATTTTTGTCTACCCTTAAATATTAGGAAACTTTTAACACTTGAATTTTTACCAATTGCTTCATCTACTTAGCTTAGGGTAATACAGAATTCTAAAATCATGATATATTGAAAAGCGCTACTGGGGATTTCACCAGTGGAAAAAAAGTCCTGAATTAATTCTGCCTTAAATGATCTTACATGATGTTCCATAATTTTAACATGCTTTGATATGACATTCCATTATCTTAAAACTATTTTAAAAGGTAGAATACAAATCTAGGTATTGTTTATTTTAAATGGTGGATCAAACAGGAAGAGTTCATCATTGTGCTCTATGAGATTTGATCCAAGCTTCACCTTCTTGTATGGATTTTTTGCAAGGAACCAGTTACTCAAGATAAATAATTGAAAAACAAGCAAACAAACAACAAAACAAAACAAAACAAACAACAAAAAAACATGTCACCATTGAAATATCTTTCAGTTTCATGCTACTGTAGTTCTAAGTCTTTATCCTACTTAAATCAACCCAGATATTCACAGAGCCTGCCAGTACAGCCATCAGTTGCGCTATAGTGAAGTTCCTTGCCATCCTCCCTTAACCACTTTTGCAAATGTCAATGCCTCTCTGCTGAGTATCTTGCTACCGAAAGTAATTCTCATCTTTTGATCAGTCAGCCCTAACTCACTGCAAATTTTAATGACCTTCTGGTTGTTCGATGTAAATATGAAAAGTATTTTTCGTCCTGAGAGCTGGCTTAATGTAGAGAAACATGAAAATACATCCTTCCATCCTTCATTCTTTTAACTACCTGGGAGGCTGCTGACAGCTTAGGGAAGTATTTCATAGAATCATAGAATCATTTAGGCTGGAAAAGACATTTTAGATCATCAAGTCCTACTATCAACCTCACCTACTAAGTCCCATTACCAAATTATGCGCCTCGGTGAGACATTCAATTGTGTCTTAAATACCTCCAGGGATGGAGACTCCACTACTTTCCTAGGCAGCCCATTCCAATGCTTGACCACCTTTTCCGTGATTAAATTCTTCCTCATATCCAACTTAAACCTACCTTGGTGCAACTTGAGACCATTTTCTCCCATCCTATCAGATGTCACCTGAGAAAAGAGACTGACAGCCTCCTCACTACAGCTGCCTTTCAGGCAGTTGTACAGAGCAATGAGGGTCTCCCCTCAGCCTCCTCTTTGCCAGACTAAACAACCCCAGTTCCCTCAGTTGCCCCTCATAAATCTTGTTTTCTAGTCTCTTCATCAGCTTCATTGTTGGTGATATTTCAATATCATTACTGTGGTTTGAAACTTTGAAATTTAATTAATCCATTAAAAGCCTGTATAAAAGCAATTAAGACTCAAAAGCATCTGTGAACTGCTCTGTCTCTTCCTTAATGCTGCTATTTCAGTTCAGGAAGGGCACTCGTTTTCAGGTTCAGTCCACGCAGCAATATCTGGAGGTTATTTATCCATCTGGAATACCTGATTCATCACAAAGTCCTCTTTTTGGTCAATAAACCACAATTACTCATAAACCAAGACAAATCCTCAGTCATGATTATTTCTGTACTTTTATTTGCTCCTTTACTTACCTGATGTTTCACTTACCAAAGTGGTACTAAATGAATTTCATACTGTCTAGAGAAATACAGCCAAAAGACTGTGTTCTAGTCAAATCTTTCAGACTCAATTTGTTCAGTACCTATAACAAAGCCAGATGGCTGCAGCTTCAGTCCTGGCCTGTAGCTGTAGGTAGCATCTATGGCAGTCATTGATCTTTTTAGACACTTACAGAAGAGGGAAAGAAACAGCCACAGGAGAAGGGGCTTGAATGAACTTTTGCGCCGTTTGATATTGAGACTGTGGGATATGTCACTCTTCACTGAAGTGTTACTTCTTATTCAGTTTGTGTTCTCCTCCAGAGACACAAATTTGTCAGAAGTTCCATTTAAAGGTGAGATAAATCATGAAATGTTTTATCCCCCCCCCCCAAAAAAAAAAGCTCTATATAAGGAATAATTTCTCCTAACCATAGGTTTATATAATGCTATAGCATATACCATATACCAGTGAACAATGTAAGATACTCTACTGTAGAACAACAGTCATTTTTTTAGTTATTTCATATTTTTAGAAGATTGATATCATAGACCTTCTAAAGTAAGTTAGGTTTCTTAAGTGATCCATGTAATATCTGTGTATGTTTCTTCCAGGAAATTTGAAACAACATTTTTGCCATTGCTACTTTTCCTGTTTTAAGTTTGTTAATTTTCATATATATATAATTTTATAAGCTTTTTAACAGTAGTTTGAAATGCAAACATTCCATTATACAGATAGGGGAGTTTATTATAGGCTTTTTTTTTTTTTTCTTTCTTTTTTTTTTTTTTTACCAGCACTATTTGCTTATTTTTATTTTTTACTGCAGGCTATGTTTCTGTTCAATTATTATTTTTTTTCATGACTGCCTCATGGCTTATACAGGTATCACATTTTATTGGAGTGGCTTTCAGATTATTGTTGTGAAAGATTTATGGGATTTGCTCATAAATGCCTGTCCTTTATGGAGTCTCTTGCACTTTTCTCTTTATTGTAGTTCTGGCTGTGCCTCGAAACCATATGCTTCTTCATATTCTTCTCTCTTCTCCTTCTCCTTCCCCTTTCCCTTTCCCTTTCCCTTTCCCTTCCCCTTCCCCTTCCCCTTCCCCTTCCCCTTCCCCTTCCCCTTCCCCTTTCCCTTCCCTCCATTCTCATTGTTCTTCTCTTCTCATTTATTCCTATTTTCCATTTTCTCTGGAAACTCACTTCACTGACAAATTATCACAGACCTCCAAGGCAAACAAATTAGTATCTGTGTAATATATTAAGAAGTCCTGTAGTGATATCCGAGGGAAAAAGAACAGCCCACTTCAGTAGTTTTCCCTCATCTTCTTTAATGAACAGTTTCAGCTCAGGTATAATTTTTATGTATGTTGAAGAACCTTTTAATAACAATTACACAACCCCTGAACAGTTCATTTCCTTCACTCCAGTATAAAATCCAGTGAAACGCTTGAGAATGTTCTTCAGTGTTAGCAATATTTTATGATGAATAATAGTTTTATATCTCGAGCTTGGATTTCTGTTTAAAGAGAAGCGAAATCTGAGTAGTGAAAGGCCAATGAAATGGTAACGTTATACTCTATAATAGCAATATTCTACCCACAGCACACTTAGCTCAATTTATGGCACAAGGCTTTGGTTCATAAATTACTGGTGACGTTTTTTTTAGCACCTTTTATACCACACAAGCTACTAGCTCAAGACATCACCAGAAGTCACTAACCTGCTTGCTTTTGTGAATGTATTTTTCTGAAAATGCAATTAAGACTTCTCCTAATGTTTGAAGCTATGACTGAAAGTAGGACAGCTAAAGGAGTCCTGCCTTCACAGTAAAGATCCCTCTGTGCATGTATTGAATTTTGTGGTTGATGACTTCAGTGAGCCAAAAAGTCACTAAGCCTTTAGACAGATGAAATGATAAGAAGGGACAAAGCGTAGAACTACTGTTACACTAGGGCTAGTAAGAAGCATTAGAGGGTACTTCATATCCTTATCTATCTGAGAGTCATAAAAGCACCTCCAACCCTTTCAGCAAAGACTTCCTGGCAGCTCCACCTGACGCACATCTCAGTTGCAGACCTTGCTGAATACTGATTACAAGGAACATACGTACATGTAAAAATAAATACATGTACTGGAACTTCATAGGGATGCAGCTGGCCACTGAAACACAAGAACAGAGAAATAGGCATGCCATGCAGAGTTTCTTTAAACTGCTTTGGTAGGAGACAGTAACAATATCTGAATGACAATGAAATTACACAGTAAGCAGGAATCATTCTATTCAGACTAAGCTGAGGTACAAATAAGCTTCCTTATATATATATATAAAACTTACATAAATATAAATAAATTTATATCCTTATTGATTTCAATGGTGTCACATATAGAACAGTCTAACACAAAAATAAGCCCCCCAAAAAACAATCCCAAACAAGTCACACATGAATTTAGAATTCTGCAAGGCTCATGGTTTATAGAATTTATTTTTTTTTAAGTGTATAGACTAGAAATATATACTACTATAACTCCATTAAAGTCTGAGAGTTTCAACAATACATAATGTAACATAAAATCCCCTGCAAGTTATTTAGAGTCTTTCTTCCAAAGTTTTCCATTATACTATATGCTAACAATACATTTAATATTTTTATTCAGTCACAGTGGATGGACACACACTTTGATATACTGGGGGAATCTTGTTCTCATGCATATTTTCTTTTCTATTTTTTTAAATACAGTTACCATTTATTTTTCCAAACTCGCAGCACAACCAGAGAAGTTTTTGATTTATGATTTGAAATGTGTTCTTGAAACCAAAACTACTTAATTCTCCATTTTTTATAACCCCCCCGAAAGCATAGCTTTTGCATTACAAAGGAAAATATACTTTAAAATAAATACATAAATCCAAGGGAATCATGCATATTTCTATTCTTATCTTCTTTGTGTGTGTGTGTTTAATAGCAATTTCATTGTTCTATGTTCAAGTAATCTAACAAAGGCTCAGATGGATGTGAAGTAATTTTATGACAAAAATTTCTTAAGATTAGTAATATATCCTTAGTCATTAGTAATTGTAATGTCTAATTACTATGCTTCATGGGAAGTGGTGGAGTCACCATCCCTGGAAGTCTTTAAAAGACATTTAGATGTAGAGCTTAGGGATATGGTTTAGTGGAGGACTTGTTAGTGTTAAGTCAGAGGTTGGACTCGATGATCTTGAGGTCTCTTCCAACCTAGAAATTCTGTGATTCTGTGATTCTGTAATCAGTCAAAGGGATCCAAAAGATCTAAGTGAAATTGCTGCTTTAAGGCATACTCACTACAGTCTCCTTCCCCCATTTTCTTTCCCCCTACCCTCTCTCCACACCTAGGCAAAGGGCTCATGGTTGCATACAAATCTCTGTGTAGAGACACACATACAGGTCCAGGCACACAGAAATGCATACATGCACACACATTTTGCTGCATCCCATCGTTCTGAAAATAAATTAGTCTCGGTTCGCAGGCAGCCTGAAACACCAGTTACAAATATGAAGTATCCCATTCATCTAAATGAGGTACTAGTGTCCAGAAGGATTGACCCCCTATTAAACTTTAGCTACCCCTGGACAATTCTGTAGGACTCCACAGTCTGCCTCAAGTTTTCTTCACCAAATAGAAAGTAAAATCAAAAAAAACTATTTGAGTGAGGCATTTATTTAAAAACGAAAAAATTGTGTTCAACTCATTTAGGAGCAGTATCACAAGGTGTGGATTTCTGCTGTACTAAAGAACCAGCACTAGAAGTTTGCATGCGTACAAATGGTATTTCCTTTATATTGATTTTCAATAGTACCTAACAGAACTATCTTTTCTCTCTAATTTCTGACAAGGGTGATCTGGATGGAATCCAGCCAGTTTAGACTTAATCTGGACAAAGTGGGCATGATGAAGACTGGCAGAAAGAAACACAGAACCAAGGGGCTGAGTTTTCCACTTAAACCTATTCTAAAGACAATTAAATCATAGTTATTTGGGAGAAGCAGACTTCTTCTCTATTCCGACTGCTGATTAATCTGTTAGTAATCTTAAACTACGCTTACATTAGCAAACAGCACGGATCAATAAATCCGTAGAGAGAAACCGCTGATGCAGAACACCTGATTTATGTGCTATGCATATTTCATATGTTGGTTTGGTGTTGAATAGCCTCTAATCTGGTCCCGTGGCCTAAATGTCCATCTGAGGTAGCTGGAAGTGCATTTGACAGAGTACTGGAGTTCATTTTTCAGCTTAGATTCACTGTGAACACGTACTGTGAAACCATGCCCTGATGAGAGCCGTGGTGCAGCTAATGCAGCAAAATGGGATATTTGCTTCACTGGAGCTCTCCCAAACCTGGATGAAACACTGATGTGTGAGCCTGACAAGGCTTGGCAGAATTGCTCCATCCCTGTGTTGTACTGGTGGCAAACACAAAGGACAGCAAGGTATTGTCACTTGCTATATTTTGTCATGGCAGTGCCTCTCTCTGCAATCTGAATGACAGATGACAGGACCCTAACTTGCACGTGGCAAACTGGCCCGCTGGAAGCTCCTGTAGTATAGTATAATGCAATATAGTATAATGTAATATAGTATAATGGAAGGCCTGTTCTTCGAGAAATATATTTCAAAACAGGAACATTCACAATAGCTGTTTATGGATGGTATCTTCCACTTAGGGTATAACTGTCTCCATCTGAAAGTCATATACCTCACTCCTCTGTACATATTAAGTCCTATGCTAATCACACTTAATTCATAAGTTTTGCCCGCAGGTAAATTTTAGCCTTAAGACTTACTGTTCGGTTTGTCATGGAATATTTCATGCTGATTTATTACAAAATTAATTAAATTTAATTACAGATGAACAAATGAGAAACACTGATATCACTGTAATGTCATGATGTTATGTCAGATTGGATAATAGATGATTTTTCAAGTAATTCTTTCAAAAATAATTACTCAGTTATAGGAGCAGAAAGATATACAATACTTGGAAGATTAATATCTTAGAATATTACATGTAAAGGCATGAATAGCTTAAATCAAAGGTAGTTATCCCTTTTCTGAATACACTTAAAAAAAGGTTTGAAAATAACATTTGAAACCAGAGCCTGATAGTTATTTCAGTACAACAGAAATATATCAAGAAAAGTGTGTTTTGCACCACAGTGTTACAGACTTAAGAAAAAAAAAAGTCTTTGTGTATATCATAAAATTAATTAAAAAATAAGATTTCCACCCTATAATGATTGTTAAAATACTAAATCCAGCATATTTAAAATTAATATTACTAAATCCTTAAGAAGATGTTTGCACAAAGTATGCACAAATGAAATATGATACTAGGAGTTAATAATTAACATTCCATCTAACAATGAAATCACAGCACCACCTTGGCTAAAATTTTCTAAGGACCTCAGGTGGTATTTGGAATGCCAATTTGAAAACCTTAAAAAAATACGTTTTACAAAAAGTAGTCAGAAATATGTAAAATGAAACTCTGTAAAATAACTCTGAATAAGAATCCAACGTTGAAATTACAAGCAGCTTATAAATTTGTGATGAAGCCAAAATATGCTGAATTTCAATTTTTAATGTTAAGTACAGGAAGGGCTTTATTTATTTATTTATTTAGTGCAAGCAACTCACAAAAGCTGAAATACTAGAAATGTAGACACTAAATTGTTCTGACTGGGCCCAAAACCAGGAAGCTTGCTATTTCCTGTTTACTCTAATCAAATGTCTGGTGCATGTCACACAAGTACGTGCCTTTCTACTCCTTGTCTCTCACAATAAATCATCTACATTTTCTTTCCATGTCAAAGTGCCAGTGACATCAGGAGTTTCTCTTGAAACTCTTAGATAGCCTGGAACCTTTAACTAGGCTATAATCAAAGGTTGGCTGGAAACTATTTTGTGTGGTTTTGTGTTGTCACCCCTTCCATGGGGACTCTATTCCTTAATATGCATGTAATAGTATTCATTTATAAAATAGATTTGTTTTGTGAGAGGAACTTTTGGATCTTGCTTAAAGGAAGAATTTTGGGACTGTTTTCATGAGGGTTACAATTTGTTTCAGCTAAAGTACTCAAAGAAATACTTAATTCTTGCATACACTCTCCTTAGAGCAGTTATTTTTTTCCCTTGAACTGATCAAACTCCTTACCAACATCAGCTATGTGCTGTACTATCAGTAGGAGCCTTATTTCATGCAGTTGCATGATGTGCCAACCCCCAGCTAGACAGAGAGAAACACGGTCCTCAGTTTGCTTAAAAACATGTGATTAATTAATATTACTAGTAATTTACAGCTTCTTGATCTTGGGGGAAAAAAAAAAAAAGACTGAAAGCAGAGTTAAGGAAAAAATAAGCTAACTTTTGTAATTCTTAGAGGATGTGTTTCTTAGAATTTTGAGAACTCTTGGACAGCATTTCAGAACAGACAATACTTGATAATTATTATAATTACTATGACAAGCTGAACTAATACTCTATTTCATCTTTCCTCAGAAAAACATTTTTCAAAGGTACAAAAATACCAATATTGCTAATTAGATCACTTGTTTTACAAGGTATTACTGAAAATTGGGCACACACATTTTTAATGACATGCTTAATGACTATCTTATTAGTTATATCAGAGCCATATCCACCCACAATGGAACTGCAGACTTTACTATATGATCCACAGGTGCATGGAGAAACACATCCTAGCCTTAGAAGCTATATTCCCAAAGAACAAAGAGCGTGGAGAGGAGAATGGTGGGTGCTGAGAAATATGAAATCCTGAAGGCAATAAAATAAATATTTTTGTTAAAAATAGGCATTTTGATAGTGCTTAACACTTCTGCACATATATAGCTGGAGAAGAGCTTAACACCTCCATCCACTGGTGAAGTCTGATGATGGTAAATCAGCATGGGCCTGGCAGATACTTGTTTTGGCATCTCATACACCATCACATTTATTGACAGTTTTACTTTTAAATCAAAGTACCAGTGGCTATTTCTAAGTGACTTCATTTCAATCTTTCTATCATGGAGCTGAAATTAGACAAATCTGCCTGGAGATGAGTTTTATCTTCAGTTGTTCTTGCAAACTCTGCAATCCAAACTTTCCCTTTGCTATTACTGTAGCTAGATCTCTTCAACCACACTAAAGAAAAGTAAGATAACTCTAAATGACAACATAACAATACAAAGGCTCTTGAGACTAAAGTTTTGGTCCAAGAGTAATAGATACATTCTTTCTGCAAGGAAATGAAGAGACACAACACACCCAGGGCACTATGTCCCACTGTGAAAAGAGAATCTGCTGTGGATACTTTTAATAAGAGATGCCATGCATACCTGGACCACTGAGTAAAAATACTGTTTTGTCTAGGACACGTAACCTTCCCCAAGACAAATTTCACAATGAATATTCAAAACAATATATTTTCTTTTTTTTTTTTTTTTTTTTTTTTATAGAAACTTAACTGAAAATAAATACTGAAAGTTAAAAGCAAGGATATTAAACATCCATCTATATATGTATATATTTGCATAAGCTATTTGCATATTTTATGCCAATACTGAATGAAACAGGATCATTATGGAGGCAGCTTCTTATTAGAACTCTCACCTTTAAATCCGAATAAAGATCTTGCTTGATTGTACATGAGTTACAGTGGATTATAATTCTGCTCTTCCTAATTAAACTGATTTCCTAATTTCATTTGATATGCAAAGGTTTTCTCTACAGTCCCCTGGTTTAACACTGATCTCCTAAGGAAAAAAAAAAAAAAAAAAAAAAAACGAATAGAAGAAATAAGGGGGAAAAAAGATTGCAGAATACAATAAAAATGCTGAGATTTAAAGTATCTTTACTGCAATAATTATATAAAAACTACTCAGTCTCTGAATATCGTCATTTCATAATGGAAAGTACCTTAAGCTGCAACTGTTTTGTTTCAATAAGACCAAGAATGGCACAGCTCTATTGAATATAAAAAACAAAACCAAAAAAACTATCAACCAAACAACAACAACAAAAACACTCAGTATTAATGAAAGATTGTTTCTGTTCTTTCTCAACAAAAATACATGACAGCCATTGTTCTTCACCTGAAAGATACTGGAGACATCTCATTTTAATCAGATCTCTTACCAAGCCTTGATTTTTACTTGTTACAACATCTGAATATGTCTCTCATATAAAAATTTCTTATAACCTGTACCATTCATTTTAGCATTGAGGAAACTATGTGCTCTGAATATAGGCACAACAGATAAATAAATAAAACACACAGACACTTACCAAAGTCTAAGTAAAACATCATTATGTTTATCATGATGAGAGAAAGAAAATCAGAACACCACAGGATTCAAAACTGAGTATATACTTTTCAGTGGAATATTATGTTTCCCAAAAATGCTTCTGCCAGTTTTTAAGCTAAGTAATTTAGTCATGTCTACGTATTCTCTAAACAAAGTATCAAATAGGTATGTCTCTAACCTGCAAAGTTAGGAAATGATCATCTCTAGATCATCTCACGCAGTCATTACTGAATACAAATGTTTAAACCAAGGTCACTGAAACAACAACTCTAACAAAATAGTTTTTGTGAGCAAGACTTGACAAAATGTAATGCCTTGAGGATCCCTCTGATGTGGACAAGAATTTTTGCACTCCCAGGGAGGGACTAAGCACTTCCTTTGAGTGGAATAAGAGCTTAGCTGCCAAGACCTGATGCTGAGGACCTGACATTGCATGCATTTTGGAGGGTTTTAATACTTGTCTGATCTTACTGACTGAATGCCCGTTAGTGGGTGTTGAGCATTAGGCACAAGCATGCATCATCTAGGTTTAGTTTCATTATAATGCAAACAATTCCATAATCTCCAAGCCTACTCTGTGATATGAAATGAAACACGGCATGTGGAGGTGACTGGGAGATTTGTTTCAGATAATCACTGCCAATGTGAACTAAACTGGCATATACCCAAGAATTGCTCCAAATTTATCTTTGGCAAGCCAAATTCAAGGAATTGTACATAGGAATTACTTCTTTTCCAAAAATCATAGGAAGGTGTGATCAGTCTACAAAGCCCTACAACGGACGAAAACTCAGAGGAGATGAGCACAGGTGATGTGCTCATGAAGCCAAGGGAAGAATGTAGTGGATGACTTACAGCTGCAAAGAAAGCTGAACTTATCTCAGTAATAAAGGGGGTGCATGGTAGCCTTTGCTTTAGATAAATTATCCGTGGATCAACTGGCTGTATCAATTGAGTCTATTGACCAGCTGTTTAAATGGCCTTCCTGGAGTTAATCAATAGAGTATTGTCCTCCTGATCTGTCCAGACCAGCGTGGGGAACATGTAAAGGCAGCACGGCCAAACAAGGAAGTATAAAAATTGAACAAGCAACATTATCTTTTAAGACAGCAATGGACTTGAGCTAGCTTCACCCATGTCTTCCTCCCTAGTGATTTGGGAAGCCCAGCATCATGGTGGTGACCAGTAATGGGAATGTTGTTTTTATTGTGATTCAACTGTGTATTGTAATTGCTACCTCAAGCTTGTATTGTGATTTCAGTACATTGCTTCTATCACTGCTAATGCAAAGTCCCATGCAACATCAAATATCTGCAAATAAGTAAATTTGGTATTAAAGGTTGAACGCTTTTCATGGAGGAGGTTTTCTGTAGAATAACCTGGACAAGAGAGTACAGGCTTCTGACAGGGGGGAAATTAAATTTACAAGGTATTATTTATTTTCCTCAAATCGTTATGAATTTGTATTCTTTTAGAACATCTTCAATAAGCCTTAGCCAGAAATAGCCATTTCTATTCTGATTTGAACCTGTTATGAATTTCTCTTGTAGCATTACCCTCAATTTGATCACTTGCATACCTAAAATAATTGCAGCTTGGATTTAGATTTAAAAGGTACTTTTAAAGAGCACATTATACACACATATTGCTGCTCTACTGTGTTATCATCATCAATGAGAGTGTTCATTTACATCAACAGCGTGAAAGTCAAACAGGCACTCATAGGAACAGTATAATGAATAGAAAGAAAACCACTGCAGCTGCTAATAGGAGTAAAGCTTTGTCACAAGAACAGTCTCACTAAATCCAATAAAATTTTGCTTTACTCATCCAAATGTCATCTGGGATTAAATTTTTCAGTGGTTGCTGTGGATAATATCTAAAATACCAGATTGTGAAGTCTTTCACTTTTTTTTTTTTTTTTTTTTTTTTTTTTTCAGAAAAATTATTACTTATTTGTTCTTTATGCCATGTGCCTAGTTGCTGCATAGCATAGTTACTGTCATAGCCTGTTCGTATCACCTGAAGTACAGGACTTTTAAAGATGCTAAATAAAAGGAATATAGTAACTAATTACATGATTCTGCTTAATTACATGTACACAATAATGAACTCGCTGTGTGTTTTCTGTTAAAAGCTCTTCAAATTGGCTGCAGCAAACTGATTGTGGAAACTTTCCTACCAGCTGTTACTGGGCATTATATTCATTTTCTGACATAATTGTATAAGATATATATCCAATTATATGCATATTATATAGATAAATTATTGTACTTATGGCAAAAATAAAATAAAATAATCCTCTTTTTTCCTTATTCATGGGAGGGCTGTGGAGAAAGAAAACGGGAATGTGGCAAGAATTGACCTCACAATGGTCACCTGGCATTTCAGAACTAGAGACTGTATTTGGAATACTGCACCTAACAGGTACTAATAAGTTGTCTTATCTATTTTGAAGTAATATACCTATAACTATACACTGTGTGGAAAAATACTTATTCCTTGTTTAAGCTTGCTAACTGATAATTTCAGTGAGTGGACTCTGTTTCTTGAGATTAATCACTCTCTATTTATCATCATAATACAATTAATCTCTGCATAGGCCTTATCCTACTGCTCCCTAATCTATTACTTTTACAGGCTGATGAATTCTATTCCATTAGCCCCTCCTGACTCCCCCCACCTTGAATCATGTATGTTTCCTTTCTCTGTTCTGCAGTATCTGATTATCTGTTGTGAATGTCAGTGTCCTAAGCTATCTTCTGCTGTGTGTGTGGTTAGAGACACAACTAATTAAGCTACAGTGCATGGCAGAGCAACAGGGTAATGAACCATTATAAGGGCATGCTCAAAGCAAATCTTTAGCTGTTCAGCATTACTTTCACAATATGGGAGATTGAATGTAAAGATAATTTACTGAAGTTTATATATTAACAATGTCAAAAAGCAGAAAAGCCAAACAAGTCATTCACCATGAAAGGCAATAGAGATGCAACGAACACAGGAAGATACATCTTTAAAGCTGTCACTGACAGACAAGCTGTCCATCACCAAAACCAAGTCCTTATCTCTGGAACTTTGACAAATACCATCAGCACATGTTTGATGAGATGTACAGAGTTTAAGATGTATGGATTTGCACTCTGAATCCTGTTTTCTGCTCTGTTTTATGCCTGAAGGGTTCTTTATAACCCAGTATTATGTAAGTACTGATAAGGGTGGGGATTTTTTCTTCCTCCCCTGCTCTCTCATTCTTCACTATTAACCTTATTTAAGTCAAGGGTTGCTGGACTGATACCATCACTCCTCTGTATAATTGTTTATTTCTACCTAACATTTCCTAGTTAACTTTCGACTCCATCTAGTTTTCTCAGTCATCTTCTCTTCCTCCATCCTCCCATGCCTATTACATGCCTTGTCTTTTACAGGTGCCCATCTTCTTAATAACTGCATGTTTTAAAAATGCTTTTCTCTGATGTGAGGTAAGGCCTGTTAGCAGAATATTTCTGGTGCCCATTCATTATAATTCCACTGTTAATGGTTTTACTTTTCAAATAACTCAGTATTTGTTGGAAAAACAACCTTTCCAAAATTTCTCCCATTATTTTTCTCCTCCCAGATATACATGACTATGTATAAAGGTACATTTTGTACAGTTTCCAACAAAGCCTGGATATATTTTAACTTTAACTAAAGTTTTTTATATTCATCCAAAGACTTCATAAGATTAACGTCTTCTCATGATATGCCATATTATCCTCAATTAGCTAATTCATATAGAGTCATTTAGGTTGGAAAAGACCCTTCAGATCATCAGGTCCAACCACCACCTGACACTACAAGTCCACCACTAAACCACATCCCTAAGCACTGCATCCACATGTCTCTTAAACACTTCCAGGGATAGCAATTCCACCGCCTCCCTGGGCAGCCTGTTCCAATGCCTAACTACTCTCTCTGAGAAGAAATTCTTTCCAATATCCAATCTAAAACCTCCCTGGAACACGAACTATGATGACTTTTCTCTGCATGGCAGCAAAAATAATCACAAAAAATAAAGTTTTTATCTTTCAGAGTGTCATCAGGTCTTGTTGTACAGATCATTTTCATCTTTAATACATTAACTAAGATTCTGTACTCTTTTCCTGTCCCATACAACCTATCACCAAAAGCCACTGGAGTTGCCTGAGAGACAAGGTAACTGGAATATGTAAGTTATGGATTAATCTGAGTTTTATTTTACAGTTATCTTTAAAGTAGTTCTTAAAGTAATTCTTAAAGTAATTCTGTACTCATTGCTACCTCCTACAGATAACTTCAAGAGAGAAGGTAACAGTATATACATTTAGTCATTGTGACTAAAAATATGTCTTACACTATTTGTGTTTTTATGGGCAATTATGCTTGTGGCACAGCTAATAACTAGCTGCTGTAGAAAGATCATCTGGAACACCACTCAGGCAATAACTCGTCATACCCCATGGCACAAAATGCTCTAAAGAAAACAACTGTTTTAACCTATTTGTTTGTTAACCTGTAATACCTGCCTTTTTAAATTCGTGAGATTTACATGGGTGTTTTTGTGTCCTTCCCTTTCTTAATCTGGCCTGCTTAGCTGGTATTGCTGGCCACAGTTTCCTTTACATTCTTTCTAAAGTGAGTTAAGCTTGACCTTACATGTAATACCTTACATTCCTTACATGTAATACCAAATAAGTTGTTCAGTCATTTGTAAACTACTGCCAGAAAACTCTTCTTGATGTTAGTTCCTAAATATCTGAACGTATTAAATTCAGGAAGTCAGGAAGTTCTATTTTAAAAGTTATCTTGAGATATTATCAAATGTGGTATTGTTTTGTTGGCGGTGGTTTCTTTTTTTTTTTTTCCTTTTTTTTTTTTCATTGTTGTCATTGTTTGTTTTCTGTTCCTGTTCATGCTAATTAAAAGTGCAATTTTAAACTGTGATGCTTGCTGTTCTGCTTTCCTGGCCAGTAACATGTAACAGGCCAATAGAATGTAATGGACTATTGTAATGATTTTATTTATATACATGTTATGATTTTATTACAGTATATAGAGCCTCATAAGAGCCTTTCCAGCTATCCATCACTTCCTTTCTATTTTTTGCATCCCACCTGTTTTAATAACTCCAATTTGTAATGGCAAAATCTACCAGAATAGAACTTTCAACTTTGAACACATTTGCCTGTTATATTCCGTCTTCTCTCCTATGATCCCAGACAGTGGATCTGCTATTTTTGATCTTGTATAAGTAACTTTAGGATTCGTTTAGCCTTGATTTATCCTCTGTTTTTTCTTTCCTTCCCTCATCAGTCATTTTCAACATTTTTGCTGTTGATTCAATTTTCTTCCTCCACTCTCTTTCCATAACACTCACAGCCACCTCCATGAGGTTGCCTTAGTAACTTTGAAAATGTTCGGTGCTTGGTCCTCATTTGATACTGGCAGTTTTAGACCCGTTGCTTTTCCCCATGTGCATTACTTTACATGAACAATAACAGTTGATTTCATCTGACATTTTACTGCCCAGACACATGGTAACAGGAAACCTTTCTGCAGCTCTTCAAAATTAGCACACTTTGATTATTGGCAGTACGTGTTTGTACCAGGATCAAACCTGCCTTAAAATTCATTCTTTTTAGTGTTCATTTATGAATATATTGCTTAATAATGGTCCTAGCATGTACCTCCTTGTTATGTCTATGTTATCAGGTAGGACAGACCAGTAAGAGTGATCTATAGGGCAAAAGTGTTGATTCTGAAGATGATACCAATGCTCTACATTTCTGGTGTTTTCCTTTTCACTACCTATAGTTTAAGTCTAGTCTGAATTCCCTTGTGGCCAGAGTATATTGGACATGCCCCTGAAGTGCATCCTACATTCTGATTTCATATGAAACAGTTTTATGTGCTCCAAAAACACTGTATGACACAAACCAAAGCTCTTTAAGTGGGGATAATCCCAAAATGTGTTTTAAAAAAAGAGTCTTGCTGTGCACAAAAAATACCCTTTGGAATGTTCCCCCATGAGGGTGTTGCGTTAAGGGGTGTAGCTGATTAACCGTTATGGGCCCGGTCAGATTCAGGATACTGAGCCAGTCGGACATTCACCAGAAACACATTAACAGTCTGGGGGTCCATTCACCAGAAACACATTAACAGTCTGGGGGTCCAGTCAGACATTCACCATCAACGCATTAACGGCCTGGGGGTCCATTCAGACATTCACCAAAAACGCATTAACCATCTGGGGGTCCGTTCGGACATTCACCAAAAATGCATTAACCGCCTGGGGGTCTGGTTAGATTCAGAACACTGAACTATCACGGATAACCACCCTCACCCTTGTTGCACTCAATGAGAGTTATCACAATGCAATCAAGTATGGTTTATTACAGCAACAGATAATCAGGTTCTTTTGGATTGCCGGCGATAGTGACTGTCTGCAAAAGCAAGCTAGTATGCGTAAAATACACAGGTGTTATAGGTGTTATAGGTGTTACAGATGTTATAGATGTTATAGGTGTTTACAGGTGTTATAGATGTTACAGGTGTTATAGATGTTATAGGTGTTGCAGGTGTTACAGATGTTACAGATGTTATAGATGTTATAGATGTTGCAGGTGTTACAGATGTTACAGGTGCGCAGCCTAGAAATAAACGCGTTAAAAGGATCAAAGACTCTATAGAGGTTTATAAGCAAGTATTCAGATCTCACCCAAAGGCGTCCCAATGGGGGGGGAAGAGAGGCTCAGCCCGTCGACTGATCCCAGGAGTCAGGAGGTCCTAAGGATGTTGTCCTCGGGATGGTATCTCCCCTGACGGTGGTATCTTCCCTAACATCCCCTTTCTCTTGGGCCAATTTATATTATTTTCTATCTTTTAGGTGGAGCTTGAGTGGCTCTAGTCAAGCATATCTTAGTTATGATTGGTGTAAAGTTTTCCCGTCTCCGTTTAAGGTAATAGGCTCCGAGGAATTCAGAGTGCATGCTCAGTGAGGGGTGGTCGCACCTTGGAGGCGGGTAGCTTTTGGGATGGAGGTGTGTTTTGGTATTATAATGATATTATAATGAGCAAAAAGTACACTAGGGTACAGCATTTGTCAAAACATGACAGGTCTTTGGCTTAGGGTGGCAAAAAGTGCAGCTTTGTGCACAAGAACAATCGAGGCCCCATCTGATTACAGAGCCTAGCCGTGGTGTCTCCACTCCACTCTACGCTCCGTGCTGTTCCTTAGAGCTAGCACACCAAGTTTCCCCAGCGCAATATCATCAAAGGTTGGGAGCCTAGGGAACGCTCAGATAATGCAGTTATGCCCTACCCTGAAAGCCTCTTCAATGCTGTACCTTTTCCTAAAAATGTGAATGTTAGTTTTATTTTCCTAGTTACTTCAGGCATTTACACCACAGAGGGATGATAATTTAATGCTAGCAATTTCTCTATTGTTTTAACCAGTTTGCAGTATAGGAAATGTTTTTTTTCTTCTTTTTTTTTTTTTTTTTTTTTTTTTTTTTTTTAACCTATGAAAGCCAGCTTATAATCCTTTCGTGAAGGGTAATATGAAAATCTTGAAAATTCAGGTGCACACATCAGTGAGATCTTGCATCTTCAGATCTGATACTCATCTTGAGTCATCTGAATGGAGAGTGTTCTCCTGATCATTCCTTTCATTCATTTAGTACCAAAGCCAAAATAAGTCATGGGCTAAACATGATAATGAATAGCTTTGTGATGTCATATTTAAGTTATCTTAGAATTTGGTGATGAATCAATCCATGCCTCTTCTCAGAAGGCCAGAAACCATTCATACCTTAACATTTCTTGCTTAACATAACACGGCTTCAAACAGGATAGGTACAGGTATGTATGCTTCTATTAATCTCCCTTAGGGTTTGGACAGTTAGTGGCTACTGCAGCTCAAATGACTGAAACCCAGTCATGGACAGTACCCTTTCTTATCTAAATTCCTGAATGGAGTGAGATCGAAACTGTAATATGGTTTTGTTGTTGTCGTTGTTGCTGTTTGTTTGCTTTTTTTAACTAAAATCTGAAATCCAACTTTTCCTATGGTTTTTTTTTTTTTTTTTTTTTTTAATGAAAAACAAGCCCTTTATTAGCTTTTTCAAAGATACACAGAGATTTTCTTGTAAGCCTAGTTCAAAGTGCCTCCACTACATCCTGAGGAAGAACATCTTATGAATAATGAGTTTATTCTAATCCTATATATTTAAAGATTACAATATAAAGGCTACTCATACTCCAGAGGGCTAACAATCTTCAGAACAGACAATAATAGGTAAGATATATATGACTTCCTTGCTTTCATTATATTTTAAAAGAATAAAATTTAACTTGGACAAGCTGAGTCCCATTTGGTTACACTAACACGTATTTCATGGAGCAAATACTACTTTGCTATGAAGTATTTATCTGATGTCAGTACAGCTTATGCAGAATCAAAGCAAAAGTTGTATTTTTCAGCCTTACTCATATGACACAGAGTTGATTTTGCCTCTATTTCTGTTTGTTTTTCCGTTATTCATTGTGTGAAGAAAAATTGGTTGCAGTTCATATGGGATGAGCCCGTTTGTTACACCTTGGCTTTAAGCCATTAACCTTCCAGTAGAGCAGTGCTGCAGTATATATTTACATGAGAGTTTGGTACAGTGCAATCACCTTTATTTGTCCATGTGAATAAATGTGAGCATTACTTTCTTTCTACGCATAGTTGACGTGAATGAACCATGCTAACAGTATCACAATACTGTTTGTATTGTGATATATATTTATGTGTGGAACAAAAAACAGTGTATTTATTTATCTTTCATCTTCTTCCCTCCGACCACATACATTTATCACTTCCAGCTTAAATTACTGCAGTTATTTTTGGTTAGGCTCTACCTTATTGCTTTTATGAAACATCAATGAATTTATATCATCAGTGACAGTTATTGTATCACCAATCTAAAGGTAAATCTGAGTTACCTATCATCCTTCCACTTGTAAAGTTCCTTTATTTATTCCTGCCACTTTTTTGTAGTTTAAATCTCTTAGTCCCTGCTGTTTATCTGTCATAGTTGCTCCTCATCCCCAGCGCACCTTATTCTTTTTATTATATCACTTACTATATAATTATTCCTATGCATTGTTTGCATCTCTGTCTGATGATATCACTTTTCATCAACTTTTCCCACAGTTTTTGTCCTCTCACTAATTTTTGCCTACTCCTAAATCTCATAGCTTCTTTTTATAGGAAGCCAATAAGGGCATATTAATTACGTACTGGATTCTATTTATGTTTTGCAGTTAAACCACAGAAATTGCAACAGAAATTGCTATTTTGTGTGCATGTGAACAACCAGTATATTAATTTCAGTTCAATCCCTTTATCTGCATTTGAAATTAGAAGTGATTAATTCTGTTTTGATTAATTTATACTCTTATGCTGTTCTTCATGTCTTACAGTTATTTTTATAGTTCCTGGTTCCTCATCTGCTCTTACATCTAGAATGTTCTCCCAATTTTTCACAATTATCAGTATGAAATCTGTACACTTTTGATCCTGCCTCTAACTGCTATGTCTCCGGGTAATATTTAGCAAAAATATATATATATCTATCTGTACACATACATTTCTGTATTATATTGTTAATTGATACAAAGATACAACCAAAAACATGTCCTAAAATCACAGTAGTCGGTAAGAGCCATGACACCTTACTACCATAAAAATGAAGAATGAAAATATTTTGGAGCTTTTTAAATATTTTTTTAATGCATAAGGATAATTCATGTATAAATATTCCCATCTAAAAGTTTTGTCCATACTTGCCTTTAAAATTTCAAGCATGCCTTCTGGTACTTGTGCTGTCCCATAACACAACAGAACTGGGGTTTGTAATTGAAAGTGGATAGAGACTGTAAATTACCAATGGAGCAGGTTTCTGGCCTCCAAATGAAAAAATACCACTTCTATTAAAAAAGAACAAACATGTTCTGAGCATTCTGTTGCTTAGGGATGAGAAAGAAAGAAATGAGAAATCATTTCATATCATGGAACAAAGTATACCAAATGAGGTAGAAATGACAGGCGAGAGATGGGAAGATTCTTATTTGTAATTTGATGAACTCGTAGAAAGCATACAGCACATGTATGAGTAGCAACTGACATCTTGATGTAAAAGGGCAGAGGAGGAGGACAAAGATTTTTTAACCCCTGATTCCTTGCATTAGATTTAGAAATGTTCAGTATTTGTGCTGGGAAGAAGGATGTCTATTTTATGTGAAAAAAAGCAAGCAATCTACACTAATTGGTTACAAAACTCGTCTGTTCCTTAGATTAGATTTTTTTTTTTTTTACTTTAAACAAGAGGACGAATTGGAAATCTGTAAATTAATGATTTTTATTAACCAAAAATGGCTTTGAAAGCAAATGTGAAGTTTACAGAAAGCAAACTAAGGTATTATTTTGAGTGCACTATTTCTTTTATGTATGTAGATCATAAAGAGTATGTATAATTATATATAAAGACTATATATTAGTCTATTAAAAAAATGTATTATTGAACAGCCCAACTGTCATACAATTCTGCCATGAAAATATGATTCACATGCTTAGAGAATCACAGAATCACAGAATTTTCTAGGTTGGAAGAGACCTCAAGGTCATCGAGTCCAACCTCCAACCTAACGCTAACAGCCACAGCACTTTTCTGTTCATTGTTATCCCGCTATACAAGTGAGATAAAGCACAGTAATTCAAGAATAAAGGGAAGAAGAACATGTTAACAAACATCTTCTGTGATATATGTGTATGCTTGCAATTTGCTACTACACAGTCATCAGACCATGCTGACAGTCACACACACACACATCTTGCCTGAATTGAGTCTATTTCTTTGTGTATGACCTTGTCTTTCAAGTAGCAAAGGCCAGATTCTTATTAAAAACAGCACTATGTTTAACTACAACAATGACTATTTTCAACCTCAAAATGCACATTTACTGGTGTACTGTCAATTTGCTACAGCTAAGACAAAACCCCACATGTAATACATTAGGTACATTTCATATTTAGTATTCAATTGGAAGGTTTTGTGAACTTTGGCCATTTTATAGCTTGAAGATTTGGGCTTAATGGGGAATTAGAATCTCACCTCTGATTTACTGTTTCTTGGTAATGCTAAATAATATACTTATCTACTTACTTGGGGCCAGCATTGCACTATCTGATCAAATTGATATAAAAGGAAAATTTTGGTCCTTTATCTGAAAGGTTAACAGGCTGCCAAATACATGCTAAGTTTTGCTAAAGCATGGGACAAAAACTGTAGCCACAAATCTTTCAACATCAATACCAGAAATTATTCTTTTACATTTGCTTTTTCTTGGCTGACATTATATATGCTAAAAATAAAATATTACTAAATTCTTTAACTATAGAAGTGGAGAGATTTTTATGGGGTGGCTTGGTTTGGTTTCACATCAAGTTTCCATGTCAGATAATTTACCTAATGTACTACTTTAAAATTCTGAGGAGACTACGATTTTTCAAAACATGTCACCCATCCACGGAGAAATTTATAGTCACAATTTTCACACCAGATAAAGGTAACAGGGCCAGTCCTCTAATACAGATCCATGCTACGAGCACTAATTTAATAACCTTACTTATTTCATCAGACTATTTTTGAGTGTATAGTACAAATCAAAGTTATTAGAGTAGATTGTAGACTGTAGATTACTAAACTCTATGTAGATTTTGGGTATGTATAGGGCTTAGTGTATAGGGCTCAGATATGTATTGGTTTTAGATTACAAGCAAAAACTATGCTGATTCAGGGGACTGAACAAAATGTTAACTTCAGCTTTACAAAGTTAATGTTCAGAGATGTCAGAGAGTTTTGTAAAAGATTTTTTTAATTTTTCAAAAGTTCTTTCTGTACTCTTCTAAGGCACACAACTGACTATTCTGTGCTTCACGTAAAAAACAGAACTCTGTTCTCTGGTAAAATTAACGATCGTGGAAAATAGCCACATTTTGTTCAAGAATAGAATGTGGCAATATAGTAACTGATTAGATATAATTTCTTACCCAAACATAAACTGATTGCAACTTACTTTGTCATCCTCAAATCAGTAGTCAAGAAATCCTAGACTAGGCCACCTACAGCACAGCAAAATCGCAAGGCAAAATCATTTTGCTAATGGTTATAACTTGAACACGAGCCTGTATTCTGCCTATAGGATGCCTGAATGTGAAATCCTAATTGTCAGACCTAATCTGGACCTGTTATAAACAAATTACACACAATAAATGCCTATCTGGCATAAGACTGAGCATGGAGGAATGTGTAGATGCAATCAGAGACATTTGCTCAAACTGCAGGAAGCTAATTTAATTTCAGCATAACATTCTTTTTTCTTTTTTGGAACAGATGAATACAGGAGGTAAAATGTTGGCTTTTAATGATACCTATTGACTTAAACATGGCCAGGATTTTAACAAAGGATATTACATCATCCATTATACTGAAACATCCAGAGGGAAAAAAAAATAAAAAAAAAAGACTATCAAATTTGTAAGTTCATTATTCTGATCACATTTTAAAATCAAAACCAGATGATAAGTACATATTACAAATTCTGAGTTTGCCATTAAACTTTATCTTAAAAGCCCAACGATTGTTACTATACAATCAGAACAAATCTTAAATGTAAGAATATTGCTAATCAGTTATTTTCCCACCAGAATATGGGTAGAAATTTTTAGATATTGGCTATTAGATAAACTCTGTGAGAAATTCTGCTTATCTGGATTTTTAATTACCACAGAGAAATATTTGATGATTGTGGTCCTACATTTGATGATTCTTTTAAAAGAGAAAAAACACCCTGGTTCACATTTGTAGTAAAGGCTAGCTCCTCTAAACATACTTTTTAGAGGGTTCCTGATTTAAGTGCTGAATCTGTGCAGTCTTTTCTCCAGGGAGAACTCCAAATTTGTACTCTTCAAAAAGTTGTCAAGGACTGAAGAAGTATGAAAACTCAGTTGACACTGATTTCAAGAGAACAATGACGATTTACAAGAGCAGAGAATGACAATAAGGATGAATCTGTAATGACACTACTATTTGTCAATTAACATGTCAAATGCTACGTCTGAACTATTCCACTATGTGAGCAGACTTCAGCTTTCCAAGGTTGCTTTGCCACTTACAAGAGAACTGTTTTCACAAAGTAATTTTTTAAAAGAAAAAATAAAAACTAAATTAAAAGTTTCCCAACAATATGGAACTCAAACATGATAGTTTTACATTGGTTTCTTTCTATCTGTCAGATAAACTGAGCAAATAAAAATTTATTACTGTTTCAAAGCCATTTCATTTATCATGGTTCCACTTTTCCCACTCTGTAGATTCCCCAAGCAATAGGTCTTGAAGTTCTACTGCGTACAACTGCAATCTCTTGTTGTTTTTAAAAGGTTCCTAATAGCAAAAAGTATTGAAGTGCTTGAGTATGAGATGTTATTGTCTGATAAATATCCAGAGAGCTTGCAATGTCTGTCCTCACAGTGAGCTCTTTTCTGAGTCACATTCTTCAGTTATCCAAAGGGTAAGAACAAAAAATAAACTTTATATCTGCCATAGTTTTGCAATGCTTGGCTGCTAAAGCCTTGATTACAGACATATTCCAAATATCTTAAACTATTATTCCAAATTTGCCTGATTAGCTATTGCTTAAGCATTGAATACATTTTACTGTATTTCTTAAAAAATGCTCAGCCTACTTCTTTTTTGCAAGCGATTCTGTTTTAACCATCATAAAGCTGTTTACACCTCCTGAATTCTATCAAATGTTAATATTAATGACACTCTACACTACAAATTAAATGCAAACTGCGATCAGTTTGTATAAATCAACCTAATTGCTTATTGGGCATTGCAGAGATAAAAAGTCTTAGTTGATGTCTTACTAGGATACAGGGAATCTTGATTTTTTAATTTTTCCCTGATGGGCTTGGTAACACACCAGACCTCCATGTTGAGACTGTTGGTTGCTAAGTCTTATTACACAAGATCTCCCCACTCAGTAGTCAACCTATTTTATCTGTGTCTTGCAGTATTTAAAGCTTATGTATGAAGCACTGAAACAGTATAGGTAAAAAAAAGATAAGGAAAACCTGAAAAAAAAAACAAAAAACATGGCACAATATCAAAACAGGAACAGAGAGAAGCAAACAAGTTACGTCAAGAGATAGAAAGGCTAAATGATATAGTGACTAAATGATTTTTGGGGTCCCACCTACCATTTTCTGGTCACTGCTCATACCTTGTGATTTTGAAGTTATTTGCAATGTGAACAGGTATACTAAGAAGTGAAATGGCAGAAAATATTACCAAATATGAAAGATCAAGTTTGAAGGAACATTCATTGGCTCTGTTAAGGGTAAGAGACATCTAGGGAAAATATAAGTAATATCTGAAGGATATTTACATCTAAATCTTGGAGGAATTATTTAGAATCATATGTAGGAGTGAGAAGAAGGGAAGAAATCTGAGCAACTAAATTAGAGGAGAACTTAGAGACTCTATCAGTAAATACACTCACAGAACTATTGCTAGCTGAAGAATAGTCATACAAAATTTGATAAAATTAAATAATTTTGAAGATAAGACAAAAAATAGGCAAAAAAAAAAAAATAGAAAGTTGTATCCTGTCAGAAAGGCCCCCTGTATCTCCGTTTGGATAAGAAAAATATTCATAAGTTTCAATAGGTTTGGATGGTGAACTAGTTACTAGAACACAAGCCGAAAAGAGAAAAAATACATGCCATATAGTGATTGTGAACAAACCATAGACAAGATCTGAAAGCCAACAGTCCTGCTGGATCTTCAAGAATTGATAAACTCAGGACATGACATGTTTGCTGAATCTGTACAAGGTCACCAGCCTGCACTAGGCATCAAAAACAGGCTGCATAACTCCAAAAGAGCAGCAGCAGCTTTGTGCAAAGGAAGACTGTGCTGTTACACAAATACTAGATTAAACAAAAATCCCTCTGAAGGACTGCCCAAACTCTTGCCTAAAAGCTAGGTGGCATCAACATGTTCCCCCTACTCCAGGGGAAACAGCTGGGCTTGGTCCCTGACTGTGGCTCCAGCTGAGTAACTACAAGGGAAAGCAAGAGTGAATAAATGAGTGCAATGTGTGAATACTTGTATTTTATTAGTAACAGCTTGATAGTATTAATAATAACTCTTCAATAAATAATATGCTTCATTGAAAGGCTTCCAAAGTTTATGATCTGTCTCCCCTGACCCAATTGCCTATTTGAGAAAAAACAGTTGATACTACTCCTGATCCAAAGAAAACATAAAGACGTTTGCATGGAGTTTTGTGACAAAGCACAGTTCAGTAAAAACTGGAAACAAAGATTTCACAGTGATACTTCAATTAGCAGAAATTCACCAGAAACATATCTGATCTTTCAAGTACACTGACTCCAGTTCAATGCATTAAGCTTAATACTGTTAGTGCATCTTTGGTACTCAACATGTCAGGGAGGCAATGTTGGCCAGCTGACAAGTGTATACAGCTGGCTTGGCTCCCAAATATAACCCAAAGCCTTTAGTGCCTATGCAAAGTAAGTCTCTTTCTCTTTTCATTTTTCATTTTTACAGAAGGGGAATGAAACAAACAACTTGCAACTCCTTTCTGAAAAGCTTTGATGAAAACATTTGTTGTTGTTGTTGTTTTGTTTTGTTTTGTTTTCCAAAATTGAAAGAAAACCAGAACCAGTATCTCACCTTCTTGTCTGAGATTCTTCATCCAGATAAATAACATAAATTATTCCCTCCTGATCTAGCCCACAAGGAATGGATCATTTCCTTTATGAGCAAATGTTTGACAATGAGTAGCTACATAAGCATCATACTCTGGATTCTGCTAAAGTAATGCTTTCGCTGCACTTTCTCCAACTCAGCCTTTTTAGACTTCAGATATTTTGATACTGTAAAATTTTGCTTTACTTTAAGTGAAATGCTGTAAATTTTAGTACTATAAAAATTTAGTTTTTCTCTGCATTTCCAGTAACTCACTTTAGAACTCTTTGAGGAATACAATAACACTAAGAATAAGCATATGATAAGTTAAAGGTGGACAAGGAAAGGGTTGTTTGTTGGCACCATATCTGAGCAAGCTATATTACCTATTTGCTGTTCTGGTATCTGATCTGCTTTTGATGTATCTTCAAGGAGATTCCATTGTCATGTCTTTTCCTCTCTCCATTTTGCTGGGGAAGATTTGCATGTTGTGACAGAGAATGCTTCCCTAAGATATTTCCTGCCTTTCTCATAATTTTCTACTTTTCTTCATTCTTGTACAAAATGCACCAGGTATGACCTTTCCTTGCATGTTTATAGTGCCTTTAGGTAATTTCTCATATTTTTTTCCCCTATGGTCTCTACTGAGATTTTCTTTCTTTAGACTAGTTCATTGTAGTTAATAGATAACTACTGTTCTCTAAATTGTTACCATTATTACTGCTTGGACTGAACAGCGGAAGACTTTAAAAACCAGAGACTGACCCCTGACTGCAGAAGTCACTGAAAAAAGGTCATGTTGGGTGGCCCAGTTCCTCCAAGCCTTGGCAGAAACTTCATCTGAGTCCAAAAATCTTCTAAGTACAAAAGGGTCATTTTGGTATCTGCAGCCAGACTCTTTTGTATAGAGTTACTATTACCAGATTTCTCCTAGTTCATACAAGAAACCTGTGGCCAAGCAAAAATCTCTCAAAAATATCTAAGACTTGTATGATCACTCCCTGTAATCTCTAATGGGCCAAGACCCTAGACCTTGCTATCTTCTGAATATCCAAGATTATCTGAGATTTCCTATGCATGACGGCATTTAACTGACACTTGGAAACTATACAATGTCTGTATGATCTTGACAGAACACTTTCCTTATATATAATATGTAAACTGTGCTTAGCTGTGATTTGTATTTATCCAATTTGCAAGGCTCTACCAGAGACCTCATGTGACTTTACCTGCACACTGTGAGGGACAGTTTTAGTTCAAATGCCTTATTATATATACTGACAATATAAACTAGTGAGAAACGGCTGTGTTATTTCCACTCTACTCATGCAAACGCGGAACAAAAATATGTTAGGAAACTCATTCATAAAGGAACCTGGTTGTCCAGCTTGGATTGTCTGAGATTGCTTTAGTTTAGATGAAGAACGGCATTGCCTGTATTCACAGTTTAGTCAAAAAAGGTGACAGTGCCAAGAGCTATTTGTTAATCTTGAAGTATTCACCTCCCTTGGTTTACCCAAATAGTTTTCAGTAGTCTACTGACTGTGTTGAGTAGATCTCCACTGACTATACTAGGGACTTAGACACTAAGTTAAGAAGATGACACATACAAGTAAAACAGCTAAGTCTAAGAGTTAATCTGGAGCTGAATCCTATCCTTAACAGCAGACTATGTTTGAAGATTTCGGTCAAAGTAACTTGCCTAACTACATATAGAAACGCAAGAAAATGGGATTACGATAGAGCACTGGACCATCAAATCCCCTAACCAGTATTTAGACAAGACTGATACATGAACATCTGCTTTCCACAGAATTTTTTCAACAGTAATAAACATTTCCAAGCACCTCATCATAAATTTTGGAGATAAAAATACACACTACACTATACCAAATCTGGGAACAGGATCCAAATCTCAAGTACAAGATACTGTTCACCGTTCTGTTATTTTTAATATTTTATTGTCATTCCCTAGATCACTCACAGCTTGCTCCTTCTGAAACTTTTTTTTGCCCATCTTCATAAACTGCTCTGGACTGTGAAATATTTCATCCTTTGATTCCTCTCCCCTCTGTCTCAAGGAAGGTCTTAAAAGATTGTTGCAAAAATATGACACAGACTTTACAGTTTATAGAAACCTGAGCCAAGGAATGGCAAAGGACTGCTAAGAAGGTGAAAGCTTGATGAAAAATTGTTTGCAAAAACTAGCAATACCCTTTTGCCCTCTATAAAGTACACAAATTAATAATAACAGAATAGACAGGTTTACAAAAAATGCACCTGAAAGCAATTAAAATACATCTAAGAAATAACTTTCATCGTTGTTAATGTTGCCATAATGTAGACCATAGTAAGCTTCCATGAATTTTTAAATCTACAAATTCTCAGTAGGTGGTATATTTACCCTACATCTTATAGTAAGTAATATCCCACATTTTAATTACTCTTCATGTTGTCATCTTATACAGTATCATAGTCCTATAGCAGTCTCTTCTCTCCCCACCATTAGAAGATTTTCATTTTTCTCTCATTCTGTTTTTAATAATGAAGGAAAAGACAAAACTTTCAGATTTTGAATATTTAGATACACTCATCCACAACTATATTACTTGGAAGACATGTAACAAGTCACTGTCTAAAATTAGACCTTTGCTGTAAAGACACTGCATGACTGTTACACTGATTAGTCTCTGCTTGAAAAGCACAAAGATGTAAGTTTCCTCATTTTCCATGGTCTTTCTTCACCTACAGAAGACATAAGGGTTCTTCTAATTCATATTAGTTGCGACTAATATGGCTGCTGGTTTCATCTGTCAGTTACTTCTTTTCACTTTGTAGTCTTGTCTTTGTTTTGTCTTTAGTGTGTTTTTTCTCAGATTTACCTTACTTATGGATATATATATATATTTTTTTTTTCAGAAGCATAATCTCCTATGCTCCTTTTTAACTCTGTGAGAGGTTTTCCAATCAGCTCAAAAAAACCTTAGTCTTCACTTTCTTCAACTTAAAGTCAGGGTAGATGGGCTGATAAACAGAGCATCTAATTTATGAGCAAAAACAGCCCTACTTACAGTGAGTGAAGCTGGTTGTAGCAATGATACAAAAAGCATTAATCCAATATATATTGTGGTTCTGACAAAAATGAAGTCTATCCCTCTGGAATCACAAGTGAGAAAACACACAATGGCTAAAAACAATTGAACATTCTAGTTCAATGAACACATCTAGTCCGTTGTGTGTCTAAGTGTGTGGGGGGGATGTTATTAATACAGAATGTGGCATTTACTATCATTTGTTATAACGATTTCCATACTCCATTGAACACTTTTACTTGTGATCAATTGCTTTTTGTACTTTCTGTATCCTGTTAGCCTCTTCTGCTTTTTTTTTTTTTTTTTTTTTTTTTTTTTTTTTTTTTAACACAGACAATAACTTGCAGTCTCAAACACACTTTGTGCCTTCACACGTTTTTTTGGTTTGCTGGGATAAAGAGGTAGGTTGCAAGCTGCAATGAAAATGGTACAAGAATGTATGTATACTCTTGTATACATACCTTGTGCATATGTTGTTTATCAGTAAACCATATATGTTTTGTGCTTCCTCTCTTTTTTTCTTAGTTCAAGTAACTTCTGCAGATTACTCTTAATACCTTTGTCTTCACACAGACTTACAACCTAGAAAGAACTAGTGAAGGAAATTGAGATCCACTGTTGGATAAATTTCAAAACTCTGCTTTCCCTTAGGGATACCTGGTTTTTATATTATTGCAAAAGAGGCCTACTTGTAAATTCAGGTGCAGATGTAATACAGTCAGCTCTGCAAGATTCATTGCATTTATTCGACTTTGGAGTGGAAGGAAGATGTTTTAGGATTGGGTTGTTTTGTTTTTTAAAACAATACACCAAGACATGGGAAGGAAGTATTTTTCGTTTATTGATAGTGCAGGTTCACAAAAGCATATTTAGCACATGTCTCTACAATTATATGATTTTTAAAAGATCATCAGAGAATATAAATCTGATAAATCTTTAAGATAATGTACATTAAAGTATTATCCAACGAGTTCTCCCCATACTTGAAGTCTTAATCAAAGAGAAAAAAACCACTGTCATTTTGTTTTGATTTACAAATAATTTTTACATTGTCTCTGATCATCTCAGAAAACTTCTGCAGTTACAGTATGGAAGGGGTAGCTTTGAAAACCTTAATTTCACTGAAGGGTCTTAAAAACATTAAAACTGTTCACCTGGTGGTATTGACATGCAAGCTATTGCCATGCAAAGAAAAGAGTAAGTGATGCAAGTACACATTTTGCCCATGAAAAATCTTTCAGTCTTTCAGTCAGATGGGCAGTCTTTTTCTTCCTATTCCGATCACTACACTGAAATCTCCAGGCAAGCCATCTGTTGGTCAGAGGTGCTCTAACTCTGTGTTGTACCTACAGCACCAGGGCTGCAGGACCAGAGCTTCACGTGCAGAACATGCGATCTGTGCCCAGGCATGTGGTTACCGATGACCAGCCACTCTGCTGCTATTGTCACCCTTTTTTTTTTTTTTCTACATCATAATTAATTTCTACAGCCTGAGGTTTGTATAACTGCATTTTGACAGTAATTTCCAATATAGTATTGGTGTACCTTTTCCATCCGGCAGAATACCACCAAGGACTACCTATCGAGGGAGCTAAATCAGGCTAATGCAACTGTTTACCTTTACCAAAAATCTTGAAAAAAATCTTGAGCTTAAAAAACTCATGCACAGACTTGTAACCATCTCTCTGTTTCTGCTTCTAAAGCTAAGTTTTATTTTTTTAAGTAGACGCAACACCTAAATTACATTAAAAGCTGAACGTGTTTGTTTGTGGAGATAAAGAACTGGAAGAACCACTGAAGTATTGGCTTTCCCTTACATTATTTCTTTTACTTACTGTATTTACTCAGTTCTAGGATTAATTTTGGGCCTATGTAAAGTGCATAGTAATCCTACATATGAGCAACATAAGATCTATTTATTTTCCTTTGTCATCACCAAAACAAGTACAGCACAGCAAGAAATAGCAAAGCAGTTTCATTTCTCCAAACATTTGTTGTTTTTTTTTTTTTTTTTTTTTTTCTTTTTGTTTATTTATTTTTAACCTTAGTGTACTACAAGACTCCATTAACTTCATTTGGGAAAGCAGCCTCCCAGAAGATACAATTTTGGTGCAGCTGAGGTTTTAAATAAAACCTTTAAAGATGGATTTGGGGGATTAGCAATGAGCTTAGTGAAGATATGTTCTTAGGAGGCATCATTTTTTGGAGTGATTGCAGCTTTTCCTATCTCTAAATGCTTTGTCAGCATGTCAGAAGAGATAAATTTTATCTACATGTATATATACACTGGCCTACTACAAGGTCTGAGAATAAAATGTTAAGAGATTAAAATTATGTTTTCAGATAAAAGTATATGCTGAAACAATATCAATGCAATATTTCAGTTTTCGAGTATTGTTTCTGGACCATATCTGATGTAATTCCATACAGACAAAATATTTCAGGCAGAAAGGGACCTCTGTAGGCCTCTTGTCCAACCTCCTGCTCAAAGGAAGGTCAGCTACCAGGTTGCTCAGGGCTTTATACACCTGTTCACACACTCATAACTTACATCTTTGTCCACAACAGCCATAAGGCCTGAAGGCAGGCAGTGGAAAATAAAGATTTGAAATAAAAGCCTTTAATTTTTTCAGTCCATAACCCACATTTCAATTAAAACCATTTAAAGTTAAAATGATTATTTCACTAAGATAGAGGGTCACTTTTATAGTTCCTAATCTTGCATGACCTAAGCACAGTAACCTTGACTTACAATGAATGCCATAAGCTGGTATTTAAGCAGGCAGTGTTCATTCATTAAACACTCATTTTAAATTCCTCTGTAATAAGCAATTAGCTTGCCAGAGTCTTATACAATGTCATATATTTAGGCCACTGACATACAAAATTCCCTTGTAGCCCAGAAAATAATTGTATGGAACTGCACAAAGAAGTTTCTCAAAAGACTGGCCTTTGCAGCAATATAAAATTTATAAAACTTAACCCCTGTGAGCTGCACCAAGAAGATGTAACGCTCCCTTTGCAAACCGTTTTTATTAATGTCTTGTAGAGAGCAGTACTGAGCTGCAAGCACTGGAGTAGAAACCTCTAGAAAAACAGAGATTTATTATTTTGTTGTTGTTGTTCCTCTGTCTTTGAGTGCTTTCATCCAGCTTCTGGGCTAAATTTCTGACTCAAAATTTGAATAAAAGTTGTATTTCATACGGACTTCTGCCAACTGAGATTTTTACGTATGCATATTTGGTGAGGGGTCTGGAGAACAAGTCTTATGAGGAGCATCTGGGGGAGTTGGGCTTGTTCAGCCTGGAGAAAAGGAGGCTCAGGGGCGACCTTATCACACTCTACAGGTCCCTTAAAGGAGGCTGTAGCGAGGTAGGGGTTGGTCTGTTCTCCCACATGCCTGGTGACAGGATGACAGGGAATGGGCTAAAGTTACACCAGGGGAGGTTTAGGTTGGATATTAGGAAGAACTTCTTTACCGAAAGGGTTGTTAGGCATTGGAATGGGCTGCCCAGGGAAGTGGTGGAGTCACCATCCCTGGAGGTCTTTAAAAGACGTTTAGATGTAGAGCTTAATGATATGGTTTAGTGGAAGACTTGCTAGTGTTAGGTCAGAGGTTGGACTAGGTGATCTTGGAGGTCTCTTCCAACCTAGATGATTCTGTGATTCTGTGATATAAGCATGATCCTGTATTCCCTAAATATTACCAACATACAGCTCATATTTGCATTGGCACAAAATGGAATGCCTGACACAGTATGTCATCCTTGAAATCATAATATGAAACAAGATCAAGTGAGGTCAGAGCACAAGGGAATTTCAAGCTTGTCAAAATTACTTAACCTAAAGTCAAACATGAGTGATGATCAGGTTTACTGCACATCAGACAGAAATCAACTTTTTTCCAGGTATATGCTGGGTCCTCCAGTTTTAAGTTTTGAACAATCCTCACTACAGAGAGAAAAATAAAAATAAAATAAAAAATTTAAAAAAGGTGTTTCAGTGGCTTTCAGCCTATCTGTGGAATTTGCACCAGCGCATGGAATTGCATTTACCACTCCTATTTCTATAAATACAGTGTTGCATGGGAATCTCCTAAGGAGTCATGCAATTGGAAAATCTGAGAGACACACTTTTATGTAAATTGTGCTGACTAGAAGAAAAGAGGACTGTTCTGGAGACAAAATCTAAAGAAGTTTTTCAGCCTTTAAAACAGAATTACGTGCCTACACAAACTTCTGCAGACATCTAGGGTCCAGTGCCCGTAGCCTTGCCAAGAGATGAAAGTGCACGAGGCACCCATGACCCTGGGATCTGTTGCAAGCCAGTTATTTCACAGAGCAGCACCTCCTCCATGTGCTCTGGTACAGCCACCTTTCCTTCCTCCCTCTCTCCCTCCGATGGCAATTACCTGATGTCTCCTGCTGTACAGGCTCAGGCAACTCACCCCAGGGTGATTACTGTTATGTCCCGACCCTCTTCTCACTCTGCGCTCGTGTGTGACACCGATGTGCTCCTCTGCAGACACCGATGCTCATCTCCACTAACATCCTTTTGCACATGAAAGTCACCAAGTCCCAGTGATGCAAAACATAAACCTCAAACTTTTGTTATTTTTTTCCATATTCTGAAAGAAACTATATAGAACTGACACTCCATGCTTTTCCTAAATATGTACAGACATATGATATATAGCTTGCCTTTGGCCTTTCCACAACCAAACAGGCTTAAAATAACTTAACTGATAGCCATAAATACACACGTAATCAGACTTGCAATTGATTTCATCTTCTCTTTACATTATCATTTTCTTCAATTTCACCCAGGTGGAATAATACTTTTACATTTTTACAGGGATTCCTCAAGAAGAGACAGGCAAGGAACCATGTCACTTTTTTGTTTGTTTGTTTTTCTGTTAAGAGCTACACAGCTATCCTATCAAAGGTACAAGAAAAAAATTGTACACAAATACATAAGCTTCCAAAACAGCTGTCAGTTTCATAGCTACATACAATATAAAAATTGATTGGAAGACTGGAAAAGCACCTTTTACTACTTTTTTTTTTTTTTTTTTCTCTTCACAGAGTTTCCAAAATTGGCACTTGGGATTAGAATTTGGGGTGTGTTTAACACACAATAGGTACTTGCACTTGTGAATGATTCCTTTTGTTAGTGTTTCTGTGATGAGATAATCTCCTGGCTTTACAGCTCACCACACTCAGGAATATATATTGGTTTGCACTCTGTGGTGTTAGAAAGTGCAAAAGATCACTGTGCCTTTTCTGAAGCATGTGGTATAGGCTTTTTGCAGAGATGAGAGCATGTGTGGAATAGGCTGGCCAACAGTCAATTTCAGAGGAATAAAACAATTATTTGATAAGGGTAAGGTACACTACCACTAGCCAAATAATAATTAAGTTTACTGCCCAACAGTAGGGAAGAAAATAGTCTGTGTTTTCACTCTTTCCCCTCTGAAAAACAAGTAAAAAGAAAAATTCAGGTTCCACCACCACACTAATAAATCAAGGTTATTACTAGGACCCCAGTTCTGATCCTGAAGTCACAAATTGTACATCAACGTAAGTGCACAGTGAACAGTTACTTAGAGGGAACTGGAAGGCTCTGACATATCAGTAGATTTTCTAATATTCAGGAACTTTCCAGATTTTATGACCTATCCAAATATCAAATTCCTCAGCTTAAAAGCAAACCCTCCACAAACATGCAGATAGGGAGATTATCAATATTAATTGCAGACTTTGAAATTTCCCGAGTTTAGAAAACTGACCTTTACATTTATACATTTCCAATAAGAAAATTTTGCTAGATAATTACACCAATGAAAAAAGTAACAGAATAAAAAAACCCACTTGATCAGAGTTTTGATTTTGTAAATTACAATTTAGAAGCTGTCGTGGTTTAACCCGGCCGGCAACTAAACACCACGCAGCCGTTTGCTCACTGTCCCCCCTCCCTCTCTGGGATGGGGGAGAGAAACAGGAAAGTGAAGCCCGTGAGTTGAGATAAAGACAGTTTATTAAGACAGGAAAATAATAGTAACAATAATAATAATAACAATAATAATAATAACAATAATGATGATAATAGTACTACTAATAATAACGTGTACAAACAAGTGATGCACAATGCAATTGCTCACCACCCGCTGACCAACGCCCAGCCTAACCCCGAGCAGTCCGGTCCTCCTCCCCCAGCTAACCACCCCTATATATTGTTTAGCATGACATCAGATGGTATGGAATACCCCTTTGGCCAGTTTGGGTCAGCTGTCCTGGGTCTGTCCCCTCCCAGCTCTTACTGCACCCCCAGCCTGCCTACTGGCAGGACAAAGCAAGAAGCTGAAACTTCCTTGGCTTGGTGTAAGCACTGCTCTGCAACAATTAAAACATTGGGGTGTTATCAGCACTCTTCTCATCCTAAGCCAAAACATAGCATTCTACCAGCTAGTAGGAAGAAAATTAACTCTGTCTTAACTGAAACCAGGACAGAAGCATACATTAAAAGAAAAATATTTGGTGAAACACTCATTGGGTTTCATACTGGTGTCTGTCTATGTGCTCTAATATGTGTTATATCTTTGTACAGTTTTATCAAAGCTCCTCAGTTATAAAAAGTGTTCTGCTTCTACCCACCACAGTTGTTTTTTTTCTTGAAACACAAATGTGTTCAAGGATGACATGCCACTTTGACAACATGCATATTTCTTTGTAAACTTAATATAAAAAATACAATTACAAAAGACCATGCCCTATATATCTGTTACACTGTATGAGACACTGCGTTATTCTAATGACAGCATGTAGACATTAATTTCAAAACTGCAGAAGAGACTACATAATGAAGATATTTTTTATGGGAAAATGCCACTGCATATGAAAAAAAGAAAACTGACTTAGATGTTTTGGGGTGACAAAACCAACTTCGTATCACTTGCCTGGTATCCTTGTTTGAAGCAATTGTTTCTAGCTTATACCCAACAGCCAGCTAAAGACTGAACTGTGGTCCAAAAGAAATACCTTTGCTCTGTTGTATACTTGTTATTAAATTGTTATTGAATTTAAAATGGCACAGGGTTGAGTACTCTTGCTTTAGTCACCATTTGCTTGTTTCTATGCACTCAAAATAGTTAGGTACCCATGAACAAATATCAAGAGCAGTAAAATAATATTGTTTCATTTTCAAATGAATGCATTTTTCTTCCATAAGTCCAGGTCTCCACTTCCCATGAGAAAGACCCTTCTCACCCCTAACAGCCTGGAGAACCATGCTTTACAACATTTTATTTGACCTACTGATTCTGAGCTTTTTCTTTGTAAAAGCTAACTGTGCCAGTGTACCAACTCTGGAGAGACTTGGCTCCTGACTCTAAAGTATCTATACATAGGCCTATACATACATTGCTCATTTGGTTTGAGAATGTTCCACCACTTTTGTAAAACCTGATAGGTTTCTCACTTTTTTTTTTTTTTTTTAATTAAAATTGGCTACTGATAAATATTTATCACAAAGACAATTTTTATTAACACACATATTTGGTTTCCTTATTATCTTAGCATAACAAAGAGACCAATTTCAAAAATACTCCATTATACAAAAAAGTGGAGACAAATATACAAAACAGCTCATGAAGTCCTACACTGTCTCAAAGCACTATCTGCAAATGTCTGCTCAATTATTTACAATGTGTAATCTTACCTTCTCTGTGATATAGATGGTGTGCTTTAAAAAAAAATCTCATTAAATAAAAAATCAAGAAATACGCAAACTTGAACCTCTGATCAACCACTTTAGTAATTTATTCCTCTGAAATCCCCCTTTATTTTATTTTTTTTTTTTTATGATTGGTATTCTTTGTCAAAGAATTAACTTTGCATATACTTTATTTCTTGAGAACATTTCAGAGAAAGATTGTTTTTTAAAATTCAAGGGAATTGTCACCTATAATTTTCTTGCATATCAAGATCAAGGCATTCTTTGAAATCATGTATTCTGTGCAACTGACAGGAAGTTTTAGATAGTGCAGATCTAAAACATGTAACAATAATAAACCCAATGAATAATAGCTAAGTGGCAGATTTATTTTGGGATTCAGTAACACTGCCATCTTATTTAAACATGCTGTTTCCTGTTTTTTGCAAATCCTTTGATGTAGAAAGACTCTTTTTTCTTATTGTCAATGCTGTACATGTAAGGAAAGTGAACAATCTCAAATGTATGCTATCTGGATGATCAAAATATTAAGTTAGCATTCCACTTCTATTAACCATCTTCAGCTTTGTTTTAAAATTCATGGTTTATTTAAAGAAAATTGTCAGCATTCTATTCATATCAGATTTGAAGGGGCACTAATTTGCTATTCAGATTCATAGCAGTGCCTTTAATGTAACATTCAGCAAGAACACAACCTAATAAATATTAAATAAATAAATGATTCTTACTTGCAGTACATCTCCTTAAAATAAATAGATAATATGAGCAATAACGGGAAAGATCTCAAAAGTAATTTCACCATAGTAAAGTATTTAAAACTTGGAATGCTTTGTCTGGCCAATGCTGCCAGCTTCTGAACCTCTGAGGTTCACAATATCCAGGATGGCTTTATTCTCAATACATTGATGGATGTGATGTCTCAACCAGTGCTTACTTTTTTGTTACAGATAGAAAAAAAATGACTTTTTTCAAAGAACAATTTGCATGTTTACATTTTTGCTTCTTTTTTTTTTTTTTTGTCCTCCCCACACTTAATGTCAGTTAAGATTTCAGGTACAAAATAAACTATAAGTGAAAATGTAAGTAATTAAATCTTTAACTGTCTTAATGAAGGAGAAAAACCAAACCGCTATTCATTTTTGCATATTATAAACTGTAAATGTGTTTGGGAAAAATGTTCTTGCAATACATTAGCAAGAATGATTTAAATAAAAGGGAGAAAAGAAAATGAGCATTTCTTATTGAAACATCTTGTAAATTCCAGTGATGGACAAGGCAATTTCAAATTTTGACATGGAACCCACTCACTCGCTTTCTCATAGGCTCTGTGTGGGCACCTTTTGTTGTGCACAAGGATGTTATAAAATATACACAGCACAGGAGTATAGAGCAGTTATAAAGCTATTAAATAGTGTGCCTGGCTAACACAGACACAAAAAGACAGCAGGGATTAACAATGTACCCGACTAAATGTGTGTATATCCTTGTAAATATCATGCTTGTAAGACATGCAGGCAGTCCTCAATGAGTTGAGGAAAGGGCAAATTCCCCCACTCCCTGCAAAAGCATCTTGGCATTGCTTAGTCAAAAGCTTCCACCTCTCTGTTTTTGTGGTTTTCTTTACATATAATTTTATAATTTTCTGCGTCAGTGTTTTCTTCCTATCTTGAATCCTTGAGCCGCTATGTATACCAATCTCAACAAAGAAATTTCAGCGTGCAGTTTTACTCTGTTCTTGCATGGTTCACCTCTGCAGTTTAGCTTTCACCTGAGCTGAAGTGTATCTGAATTTAGAAAACAGCTCCAAATATTCATGAAACAATGCTGATATGTACAGGACATGGGAAATTCTGTACGATTTAACATAATAATGCAAATGCATACCTATCATATGCTGCAAATCTACCTGCAACTCAGTAACTGCTACTCTTTGAACCTAAGCCTTTCCTTTCATGACTGCAGTGAGGATGTCTTTATTGTTCTTTGTGTTTTCTGATAGAAGAAATACAGGATTGTTTATGGGAAGCAAAATGTTGTACTATTAGCCTTTTTCACACACTTCCACCCCCAACCCTAAAACTCACGTTCTGATGTTTTGCTCCAACCTTGGAGCCTGCTTGCCAAACTCATCAAAGTTTTACCAGGGAAAGGTGATCTCACAGTTACACTTTCCCTATGAGGTTTGTGAGGACAGGCAACGAGAGGATACAGAAGTCATCTTACAAAAAGGAGCATGACTTTCATTTTCTTATTAGGCTTCAGATAGTGCACATCCACAGAGGTGAGCAAAAGGCCACCACTCATGAAACTCTTTTCCTACCCACTCCTCCCCACCTTCATCAGTTCATCAGTAATCCACATGCCTTTTCTTTCATACTTCCCACAGCCCATAATCCACAACCCTAGGTAATTTAAATAATCTTACTACAAGTATACTTAACTACAAGATAATGATAAAAGTAATGCTGAGGCAATCCATCCTGCTCCCCCACAGAGCAGGAGACAAATGTTGTTCTTATGTTTAGATCTGCAAGTAATATATTACTTAAGAAAAGGAATCTCTTAGGAGAAAGCTATACTACAAACTACAATTAATCTTGCCAGCAAGGCCACCTCCTTCCCATTCTGCCATGAGTCAAAGACCTACTGAACTTTTAAAGAATTTTTTCTTTAATAAAAACAGAATAAAACCTCTTGTTCTGTGTCCTGGTTTCAGTTAGGACTGTTATTATCACTAAAAAGTTTTCATGTGCATTCACTGTAATATCTAGAAAGGCACTACTATTTCAGCCTGTTACAATCTCTTTTTCTAAAGAGTGTCCAATATCTTACCAACTACCCTAATACTCTTACTGAAAGACATAATGAAAAAGTAAGTAACTTTTGTATTAAATGCATTTTTAAATGTTTGTAAAACCTTGGGTTTTGACTAACATAAGCCAAAACTGCAAAGCTCTCCTGAAGTGAACTGGGACGCTGCCTGTTCAAGGCAATGGACAACCTAATTTCAAATGTTTTCTTTGCCAAACACAAACTGTATCTATTCCATAGGTAGCAATTAGTTAAACCATTTTTTTCCTTACTTCTTTTTAGCGACTCCACATAGACCTCTCATGATACTGACCACATTGTGTTCTGTGGTAGATCTAAGTATATACAGAGTACTTGGAGAAGAAATCATTGAGAGCAGCCTTGCAGAGAAGGACCTGGGGGTTCTGGTGGACAAAAAGCTCATCATGAGCCAGCAGTGCATGTTTGCAGCCCAGAAGGCCAACTGCATGCTCGGCTGCATCAACAGAGGTGTGGCCAGCAGGTTGAGGGAAGTGATTTTCCCCCTCTCCTCTGCTTTCGTGACGCCCCACCCGGAGTGCTGAATCCAGCTCTGGGGCCTACACACAAAATGGACATGGATCTGTTAGAGCAGGTCCAGAGGAAAGCCACAAAGATGATCAGAGGGCTGGAGCACCTCTCCAATGAAGAAAGACTGAGAGACCTGGGGCTGTTCAGCCTAAAGAGAAGGCTCCAGGGTGACCTTATTGCAGCTTTTCAATACATAAAGGGGACATATAAAAAAGATGGAGAGCAACCTTTTGCTCAGTCAGATAATGACAGGACAAGGGGGAGTGGCTTAAAACTAGAAGAGGATTTAGAGGTTAGGAAGGTTAGGAACAAAAACTAGATTTAGATTAGAGGTTAGGGGGAAATTCTTCACTCTGAGGGTGGTGAGGCACTGGCACAGGTTGCCCAGAGAAGCTGTGGATGCTCCATCCCTGGAGGTGTTCAAGGCCAGGCTGGATGAGGCCCTGGGCAGCCTGATCCAGTGGAATGTATCCGTGCCTACAGCAGGGGGTTGGAATTAGATGATCTTTAAGGTCCCTTCCAACCCGAGCCATTCTGTGATTGTATGATATGATTCTATGGTGCAGATAAATCCCAACAAACTTAAATAAATGCTCAAATAGTCATTACTTGCAATTGCAAAATCAGTAAAATTGAAAAAGGATGGAGCTAGTACAAACATGATCCCTCCTCCCTCCCCTCCCCCCCCCTTTTTTTCTTTTGTCTTGTTATGGTAAGAAAGAAACTGTTTTATAAACAGGCAGACATTGAGACAAGTTTGTTGTGTGCAGTATTGTCTATTTGCCTGACAAGTTAGGCTAAGAAAATGCCACAGAAAACAACAACAACAACAAAAAATCAAAACATAAAAACATTGTGAATCTTTGTTCTTTTCTTTCTCCTGTATAACTAGAATCTGTTAAAAAACAGCTGGGGAGAAAGGGGGAGAAAGAAAGAACACAGATTTGACTACAAAAACAAAAACAGATCTAAAGCTTCTCATCTAGTTTTTCATAAAAAGGCAGAGTTGGTCACTTTTAATCCAGGTGGTACTCAAAACCTTGATGTTGTTAGCACAACCAATTCTATCTTCATGCTACTCAACGAGCCCAGTTTTAGGTAAGTAACGTACATAAAAACAAGTTGCCTTGCTTATAGCTGTCAAGTCTGCCTTTTCACTGAGACCTAATTCCCCAAGAGCTGAGTGCTTCTTTCCAAGGACATATTCTTACCTGACACCCTGTCGTTCAAAACAGCACTAGAACATTATGGGGATATAGAGTTATTTTTACATAAGCAGGAAAATCTGGGACTCTATGTAGGTCTCCATGCCATGTACGATGGACAGTTACCATACTTGTTGACAGTCAAACACCTAACAATAAAGCTTTTCTGAATTATAATTACAAACTGGGCTTGCACTATTCTCTTTCTTGTAGCTGTACAGATTATTTTAAAGAAATATAGCCTGCAAACCGTGCTTAAAATGTATATTCCAAACAGCAACTCATCTCTTAAATGTTCATTGATAGAAAGGAAACAAGCTAGCTGTAAGCAGATGTGAAATTCACGGCTGTTTAATACAGTAAATTAAAGTTTCACTCGCAGTGGACCTACCATGAGAAAACATTTTCTGAGATGTCACAATGTAAGAAGCATCAGAAAGAGCAAGGAACTGCTCCTAGCTGGTCCATGTCTTGCAGTAGCATCATAACCTTTGTAAGATTTCATTACAGTTTACCCAAGAGTTATGTTAGACATAAAGTAATTAAAAAATTAAATTGACTAAAAAAAAAAAAAAAGGAAAAAGGAAAAAAATCAACATATGTCATTGTGTAGCTTCTACAAGGGAATCACTTTTCTATTTAGCTTTGGAGAGAAAGAAACTGAGATTTCTAAGGACAGAAGTAGAGATCACTACAGATTTCATACATTTCCAAGAAACGCAGAGAATAAAAATAGAAAATAGTCATTTAAATCTTGCGCTATGGACAATAATTAAAAACAAAGAAAAACACCAATACAAACTAACAGTAAAGAAAAAAATCTGAAACAAGCTAGAAGTATTTTTCTCTCCTCATGCACGATTTATGGAACTGATTGCCATAGGATGTTATAGGTCCAGATGGCAGAAATGTGTTAAAAAAAAAGTTCTTCAAGGATATGCTCTTTGGTTCTAAGGCAACCCAAAGCTTAGAAAGTTTGTAAACTGATGAATGCTGGAAACTGAGAGGTTATGTCTCAGAAACCATCAGTTCGATGCTTGCTTCGAATTTAGCTTTTCTAAAAAGATGCAGGGTTCTGATGAAAACTGACTTCTGATCTGACCCAGAAGGGGAGTAAGTTTGGTCATTTACATTGCCATAAAAAGCCAACCCTTTGGAAAACAGTTCTTCCATTTCATAGCCTTTGTAAAACTGAGATGGAGTGTGAGAAAACAAAGATACCAGAGAAGCCAGAGTGCTGTTTTCCATCACAGTGATTTCCGTGTTTCTTGTGCTAATTGTTATGTTTCCTGAATTACTAGATCATTCATTTTCTGCCTAATTAGTTTGCAGTAACATATTCTGTTATCCTGTTTTTGTTAATCATAATTATCTTAAGAAATCATGACATTAACATTCTCTTGGTGTATTAGTAATATGTCGATCACTAAAATTTATTAGTATCTTTGCCACAAAAATATATTTAATTGATGTTTCTTTTCTTTTTGTTGAGCAGCCTGACTGATTTTTGTTTCAGAGTATTAGTTAGAATGATAAAAAGAACATTTTTTTTTTTTCTCAAAAAGTCAACATAATTCCAGTGAGGTCTAGAAGACCTGAGTACTAATCCTGTGTTGTGCTTTAAAAACGTGCAATGGTGCAAGCCATTAAAAACGTACTCAGTTTCAGGGTCCAAAATTGAAATAAAACTAGTGAATCGAACCCCAAAATATTGAACTGCATATAAACCAGATGGTGGCAGAAAAAGGTCAGTATCAATTGATTGCAATGGATCTACTGAAGTGAATACAGATTATCTGACTGAAAAGGTGATGCAGCCTTAGATCCTGAGATATTAACAAAGATGTCTGTAAGAGGAATGGATATACTAAGAATGCCTACACTATCATGACATCAGTCGTACATTAAATCCAAGTTTACTATAAAAAAATAAGTAATGAGCATTTAACTTTCAGATACCAAACAGCACAACCTTCAACTCCCGGTTATTTGCAAGGGAGTTAGATCAATTGATTTTATTATTTACAACTTTCAAATCATTAAGAGCAGAGATTTCCCTCCCTCAGCACCTGGGCAGGCCCCACAAGCAAGGCAAGGTGTGAGGAGGAAGGGGCAGCAGAGAGGGGCTCTCAGGGACTGACCCCAGCCCCAAGCCCCTCCTGAGTCACTCACTCAGGGGTGAGGGGGAGGCAAGGCTGGGCCTGAGAAGGTGGAGGGTGTTGGAGGGGTGAGGCTGGGCATGGGATGAAGAGGGGCTAGGAAGGTGTTTTAATTTTGTCTTTGACATTCAACACTTTTTTAGTTAGCAATAAATTAAATTAATGTACCCCAAGTCAAGTCTGCATTGCCTGTGAAGGTAACTGGTGGGTGATCTCCCTGTCTTTATCTCAACCCAGGAGCTTTTTCACCTTATTTTCTCCCCCTGTTCTGTTAAGGGGGAGGACGGAATGACAGGCTGGGTGGGCAGCTCACAGCCAGCCAAAGTGAAGGTACACTGAAACCACAGTTAACCCTCTTAACTCCTACCTGCAGAAATCAAGTGCAAAATCCACAGAGTCTGCAATGTACAGTAATTTTAAGCTATTCTCTGTATAACAACAAAAAAAAATGGTATCCAAAGCACTATCAAAAACTTGTACACACAGCCCCCAAACTGACAGCAGTATACAGTGGGACTGCATTTACAAATAGCCAACAGCAGGTACAAAGCTTTCCCATCATCATAGTGGTGTACAAAGCACTTCAGAAGATGTCTATAAGATACATTTTATTTTCTCTTTAACATTCTTAAGTTTGTTAAAAAAAAAAAAAAAAAAAAAGAAGAAGTTCAGTTTTAAAGTTAAGAATTAGCTTCATTTAATCGGAAAACATGCCCACCTTTCTAGCAGAAATATCTTCTCTTTCATTTATTTTTCTGGTACTGTAACAAGGAAAGGAGATCATCCCCATGCCAAAAAATACATTAGGTAGGGAAACGGTATCATCTCTAGCAGCACCACTAGAGTCTGGATCAGCACCTTTTATTTGATTTGTTATTAAAGACCAGCCTATTTGCAAGAGCTAAATTATTTTGGATTTAATAATTCCTCCAGCTATGTAAGATAACTAAGACCTTCCATGTACCTGTTATGAAATATTTTTCATTTACAAGGTACTGCATTAAAAACTGGGAAGGCATGTCTCAGCAGAACATGCTCCTCTCCACACACATTACGCTGCACCAGGAGGATAGATTAAAAACCTGCCCTAAGTGATCTCAGTGGGTGGGGAGCTACTGCACTGTGAAGATAATCTGGCATCGCCTACCTGCCTTCCCTTCCCTGGTGCCTGTTCTGAGCCTTCGCTCCTGCAGCTCTGCCAGCAGACCTTCTGCTAGGTTTCATGTGGTCTGCTGGTGTTTTTTCCTCTTGACAGTTCCATTAGTGTTCCGCAGTTTCTATAATGAAAGGTGAGCAAGGTCTGTTCTGAGTTTGCTAAGGCTGAGATTCTGTGAGATATCAAAGGCAATCCTACAGGATATAAATACACTCCTTGCACTGTCCCTCTCAGCTAGTGCCAGTGTTTGCCCCCTCTCTTCGGCTATTCAGAGCATGCTAGGGAAAGCTGTGGTCTCCTTTATTCATACCAGTATCAACTCACAGTCTTTCTCAGAGCTTCCTAGAACTGCAATACTAAATTTCTTATATTTCACTTTTGAGTCCTTTTTTTTTCAGATAAGTATTTCTGGATGGAAGAGAGGTTCCTAGTATGACACAATGAATAATCTATTTCAAGGGCTTCACCAAATCTAAAACAAGGCCAGAAAGTGATGGCTGTGAAAGGAAAACAGCATAGCCACATAAAACAGCTTCAATTCCCTTCCCATGTTTAGCTTAATAGTGTTCTTGAGGGTATTTATGTTTTCTTGGTCCCAATAAGGAAAGTAACACAGTTTATCAGAGGTCTGTTACAAAAAATTTTAGCTTGTTATCAGGCCCAAAGAGAGAAAGCTCTGCAGCATAGTCCCAGATTTCTTATTTCCCATTGTTTTTTTTTTTTTTTTTTTTCCCCCTGTAAAAAATACATATTCTCTATTTACGACAATTTTTGTACCTTTTTATAGCTTAGTTTATATTGTAAGGTAAAACTTGTACTTAAATACTTTAATACTTCTGCTTTTCCTGATAGACACTGAGAAAGATCGTGTTTATCCCACAGGCTGCCTGATGCCTTGCCCTCTATTTCTTTTTCTGAAATGTGGCACAGCCTGTTTTTGCCAACCAGTACTGGAGTTGTTCACATAAATCACCAGCTCTCTATCACCTTCTCCTGTCTAGTATTGCTGTGCAGCAGCACGACTGGTGCTGCACTGCAATGGCAGTCAGTTTGATCACTATTTTGACAGAACTGAATGGCTCACATTTTTCTATACTGGGTCTACATTCAAAGCCTTTAGCTTAATTTTGGAAAGTAATTTTAGCATAACATTACCTCAAACTGCAGCATGGATGCAGTTTGGCCCCAAACTGATGCTACATCGACTTTTGCATTTTGAAATTGTTTCCTGCATTTTTCCACTGCAGTTTTTTAAAGTATGCAATAACTTAATTTGGAATTTAAAAATATATAACTGCTTTCTTTTAGAGGATTTCTATTTTTTGCTTAGGTGTGCGCATGCATTTTAATTCTAACAGCAAGAACGCAGACTTAAAAAGGAGAGAGTTTTTTGTCTCTGCTCCCAGCCACAATTCAGTAAAAAGAGGCACAGACAGCTTTTACCCCTACTCCCCAAATAACCACAGATGAGGCAGGTGCTGGTTTAGTCACTGGTATACTTCATAATAGATAGTGAATATTTGCAGCTCTGCCAGGTGCTGGACACCTCAGGGGAGCATTATATGAGCTCACTGCCACCGTGGCACAGGGGAGTTCGTTCCCTGCTCTTGTCTCTTGATCTCCATTGCTTTCTGGTCACGACTCTGATGCTGGCTGCCCACGAGCTGAGTAATGTAAGAACTAATACCTCTGCACTATTTCAAATGATCCTGTCAAGCTGGGTGCTCTGTTAGTTTAGGGTCACACTATACCGATATGAAAGAAAAAATAAAAATAAAAAGCCATGCTCTGATGAGTAGCTGAACTTTGATGCCTTCAGGACCAAGTTTAATCAGCTATATTACTTGCACTACTTACAGACCACTGCATACTATGCAATATTTAGATGGATGGTCATGCTGAAAAGAAGCAAGACAGCATGTATTTTCAGGTTATTTTTGGAGCAGTAATAAATACAGAATAGTAAAATGTACTGCAAAATACACTGAAATGTACATAGTAAGACTATAATTTCACTGAAAGTGCTCTGATAGACAATTAAAGAGGACAGTGAAGTCTGAATGGCTTCTTAATGTCACTGGAACTTTGACACAGAATTATGTCATTGAATTACAGCCTCTCATCTTTCTTTTTGATGTATACAATGCAATTTCTTCTAATAGTGCACGGAAAATGAAGTGGTGATGACAGCAAGTAATTTTTAAAGTTTTCTTTTGGAGGGGATGCTTTGCAGCAACATCTTGTGCTTTTTTTTTTTTTTTATTGGTTGTAAACAGAAGTGCTGAGATACTAACAGACTGACTCCTGTTCTTAGCCCTGCCATCAGAGTAGTTCGAAAGAATGTTTATCAATATGGTGACAGGCATTATATATATATATATAAATATATAAAAATTCAACAGTCACTGAGAATTGAAAAAAATATATATATATATTTGCCAAAAAATTTCAAGCTACCACTTATCCTTAACGTTTCATGACATTTTTGTTGTTATTTTGTACTGGTTTGCATTTAGTAAGAAATCATTCTTTCTGTTGCATTATGAAGAGATTATCTATTACTTTTGCAATCATCTGTGAACTGGAAAAGAAAACTCTAGTTAGCCTCCAAATGATTCTTTCCATCCAAAATCTTTTTCTAATTCCTAATGGATGCATAAATCAATATTGAGAGATAGTTGGTATGAAACAATGACAGAAGGGCATTAAAAGTTTCCTTGCCAAATCCTTCAAGAGAGATTATGCAAGTATAATATAAATGTATATATATTTCTTGATATAAAGCTCAGGATGGAAATTTCAAGTACATCAGATAATTACAAGAAATAGTTTCATCAGTACTCATGAGTGTTATCTAACAGCCAATTAAAAGTGCTTGAATTCTCCATCCCCCATTGAATTCTCCATCCCCCATTTTCCATACATGCACAAAAGGTAGTTTATGGTAAATGAAAAAATGGCCAGCCCCTGCTTAAACTAGCTTATGTCTGTAAAGTTATACAAAGTTAGTTTTAAGTTTGAGATCAATGATAATGTATCTATTAATCCATCAGGTAATTCACATCTGATATATTAGCACTTAATGAACTTCACAGCTGAGTATCAAAACTGAGGAACGAACCTACTACTAATAGCTGAAAGACAGACTGGTATTTTTAAAGGGGCCTTTCAGCTGTACACCTGAACACAGGAGCCCTCGCTACCTATCTTGTCAGGTTTTGGTAAGACATCAAGCTGTTTTGTTTGTTGTTGTTGTTGCTGTTGTTTGTTTGATTGATTTTTGTTTTTGTTTTTGTTTTTTCAACCAGTAACAGACTGGTTGAAAGCAGGTTGTCTTAATTTACTGTTTTCCTCTCTCTCAGATGTTAACTTTCCCATCTTAAGATCCCATGGACTGCTAATGGTATAGAAACTTCTCTTTCAACCCATTTCAACACAACAAAGCAGAGCCACGGCAGCGGGCACCTGCCTCATATAGGGGGGATTAGGCTGCTCAGTGCTAAAATGGAGCATTAGGAGACTTCTGCTGTTGGCCTGCTCTGTCCTGCCCATCACTTACACCAGAACAGAGCAGAAAATTGCTCACAAGTAATCTGCCTCCAGCCAACACAAGGTAAGAAAGAGCAGAGAGGGTGTAAGGCAGTACAAGTTCTTCAAGTTTATTTCCAGACCAAATTAACGTGGTCAAAACTACTTTCCAGGAAAGTTTGAACTAGCCTGCTTTTCCAGAATAGCCCACACAGTTATGGCACTTAAGAAGTAATTCAGGAAGCAGCACTATTAAGAATCTCAAAGGTACACAGACACTGCGAGCATTTTGCACCTTGAGGTTTTTGATACTGAGCCATTCAGTCTGCATCCAAAGGTACAGTACAGGCTGTCTCACAACTAGAAAGGAAACAAACTACAGTTATTTAATGACTTTACTTGGACTCAGCTTTATCTTAAGTGTCTCTCTTGGCTCTTTCTTGCTAGATGAAAGAATACTAACGTAATTTTGTAAAGTACTAAAATACCTTTGTAATCTTAAAACCATGTAAGCAACTCACAGGGTTTCATCCAATTCTTGAACATCTTCAACCAAAAAACAGTAGATCCCAAACACACAGATATACATATCCAAGGCCTCAACAGATGTTCCAGTACCTAAGTTTTCACATACATAAATGTCCACTTAATGGTAGAAGCTGAATAAAAGATTACAAAACAGCAAAGGATCAGGTTAGACCCATTTGAAATACACAAGTTAAATTCAGAGAGCTTTCCAGATCACCTTAGTTTATCCTCTTGTTTAATCCTGTTTTCATCTCTAAGCATCTCATTTTTAGCTTTTCTACTCATTGCATCCCTCTCTTCTGCATTTGTCTGCATTCTCCTACTTCTTTTCTAGCTTTCTCAGTACTTTTTCAAGATGTGAGTGCAATGACAGACGCAGCAAATAGATGGAAAGAGGCTGAAGCCCGTCTTTAAAAACAAACAAAATCATGCAAAAATGATCACTTGAATATTTATGTTGACCATAAATTTTTAAGAATGACAGATGGAAACTATTGTTCCAATACAGTCAAAACAGAATACTTTCATACTATTAAAATTCTCTTGTGGCTTTCTTTTTAAATAAATTTGCATTTATACTGAGAAACTGACAATGTTTTGAGCATTTAAAAACATATTAAAATGATATTTTACAGTGACAACAAATAATCTTGGAGCTTTTGCACCACTTTAGAAAGAAAAATATCTTTAATTAAATATTCCCTTACATGTGATTTATATACCATTACAGAATTTTTGGACTTTCTGCTCACAGCCATGTAAATGACCCATTGTTTAACTACCGATATCAACAGGCTTCAAGTTGTCCTAGAATCAGTAAATATTTAGGTGTTTTCATAGATCAATGCAGAAATAATGGATCTTCAGACAGAAAGAAGATTATGCTGGGGCATGGACAGTCTTATGCCAATCTATTTAATTGAGGTACCTTTGCTACTCCCATGGTATTTTTCCCTGAAATGTGGTTATGGAGAGCAATCTATCCTAACAACTCTATCCTAAAAACTTAAAAGCTGAGAGAGGAATAAAGTTCTTCTATACTTTGTTCCTATTATACGCTTTCCAAATTCCCAATTAACTCTCTATTTGTTTTGGTTTGAATTCTACTTCTTTGAAAATGAATGGTCAAAATTATGAACAGAATTTCAGATGATGTTTTACTAAACCCTTGTTCAATTTTACTGGTATTTTTCTCTCCTGAGAAAGTATAATGCTATTATCAGCTACCATGTATTGGCAGTTCACATATTTCCGCAATGAGCTAGTGTATGGAAGCCTCTCTTCCTCGGCCATTTCCACTGACAAACTTCTAGCTTAATGGAGGAGATTTCTGGAATCAGATGGATGGATATCCTTGTGCTATTAGCTTTAAACTATTAACCATTTTGATTATTCTAGTTTTCAAAAATCAAGCATTCTTTAATATTATCTCAATACTCAACGAGTATTATTAAGAATGTACCTAACTTACTACTTGTCTCAAATCACCTCTGAAACCATTTACTACTTAAGTACGAACAATCCCCTTATTAACCTCAGCCTGACACTGAGGTTAATGACAATGCTGTTCTCCTAGTCAATGTGTAACCCTTTTCACAATCCCAGTGTTTGTTTCCTCTTATCTAAGTCCATTAATTTACTGTGTAGTACTTTTCCAAGTGTTTCTGACCAGATAGGAAAGTAATACATTTAGTTTGTCTAGAAAAGTCACTAAACTAGTTAAAAAAAAAAAAAAAAGGCAACAAACAACAACAACAAAGAATTAAAAGATAATTTGGCATGATCTTCCATTTAATATCATTTCAACTATTTTTCCCTCTAAAATTTGTTCAGGAATATTGCTTACTCTTGGCAAAGTATCAACAGCATGATACTTCTTACCTGTGTAGATTTTCACCAAGCAAAAAGGGGTGCTATTTGTTGCTATCACATGAGTCATACTTATGAAACTTTAAATATAAAATTCTCACCCATTCTACAAAAGTATATATATATATAATTAATATTGTTTGCAACTTTAACATTACATAAACATTAATATTTTAACATAACTTTAACATTACATAAAGTTCAGCTACAGCTTTAGACTGACAAAGAGGTAAAGCAATGCAAGAATTATCCCAGTACAACCCCTGGTAACTATAAAAATGTTGCTTAGTCAAGCAGGAAGATAGCTGCTAGGACCCAGGCCACTGAGTCCTATTTTTGGATAACAAAAGATATAATCTGTTGTGAGAGTAGTTCACCAAAATGGCAGGTTTAAGAAAAATTCCTCCAAAATGTCAGGTTTAAGTATAATTCTAAGTGTCTAGAATTTTACAAAATAAAAGTTGGCCATCTCTAAAGTCTATTTGTCTTGTTATGTTCACGACCTTGTGCTGCGTCATGCCAATCATAAAGAATGGCAAGACAGTTAATGTACTCAGCAGAGCCTTAAAGAAAAACAAAACAACAACAGGCTAATTCATATTCTTACTTTTAACAATTTCTATTATTTGAATAAACAGCCTTTAGAAATATTTCTTCTGTACCTCTGTGCTAGAGTTTGTTTTCTGTGTTCAGTATTTGAAAATTAAGTACTTTTAGAAAGGAAAGCATCTTGAAGATACAGCCAGGAGAAAATGACAGATGCAATAACTGCTGCTTAGAATGCTTAATATGTCTGTGCTATCCTGCAATGAAATTTCTAGACAAACATAATTCTAAAAGCGAGAATTTGCCATAAAACCTTGTGCATATGCACAATGAAGAAATCTACAGTAGCAGTCAAAAGATGTGAAATAATATTCAGGGGCTGATTTAAGGCAGGATACCATGTTAACAGCCAAATTGGTGCTTTGGAAAAGCTGTATAACAGAAGCTGTTAACATTCTGCTTGCCGTTATGTGCTCAAGATGTAACTTATGAGGATATATTTTTTCAAATGGCTTTTTGTAGAATTCCATGACAGGCTGCTGATTAAGCCTCGGACAATTTAGATCTAGGGCACAGCACCACAATAAATGAGATATATATCTAACTGAAAGACAGAAAAAAAGTATTTCTGAGAATTTCAGAAAAGTTGTCCAACTCTGGGATTTAAGGAGATTTTGTATTGGCTTTTTACTACTACGCCTTCAGCCTTAACATTTGAAGTTGCTCATGAAACAAAACAGAAATGGCAAACACAAGAGTCAACAAGGAAAAAAGTTGGACAAGGATTAGAATTGCTCCATAGGCAAACAGAGGAACAAAACCAAATATATATTTTAGTATAGTTAGATATATTAGTATAGTTAGACATACTAGTATTTCTAGAGAGATGAACAATGACTGAATATGAAGATGGGGAGAAGGGTTAAGAAGGAATATTGCAAGAAATGGGAATCACTAATCGGAATCTTTTGTATATAGCAGAAAAACAGAAGAGAATGTATGTAACAGAAGAGTATGCTCAGTGTGCCCACCACATCCTGAGTAGTTTTAGATCCTGTACATCTGCAAGTGATTGTAAACTAAATTACTAAAGACAACATAAAAGATAAAAGACTGGAAATGACACTACAGTGGGTCCTCCTGTGGTTTATCAAGTCCAAGACTATTCCCTGACAGCATCTGGTACCAGGTGACTCTTAGGAAGATGCAAGAAGTCATCACAGTCTTCCCACAAATTACTACTTGAATCATCCTCTCCTTCCTCTGCCTTCTCTCAGTGTCTAGAGAGAGAATGGCTTTATCCTGTTGAAACCTGTGGGATTTACTCATTGCTAACGTGCCATGACTTGGATGTTCTTTCAATGCTCTGCCCAAACTTTTCTTAAAGACCTCCAACCTGCCCAACATTTTGTGCAATGAGTTTTTTTCAGGTTCCTTCTGTAATTCAGAATAACATCTTGTGTACTTCAGGAAAAGAACTCTTTTGAATTTACTTTCAATCAGACACTTTAAAGTCAGTTAAATGCAATGCTGCTTCTGTGCTCTTGTTAAATGCAATGCTGCTTCTGTGCTCTAAGAATCCAGGGACATAAATGCCTTCCCTCCTCTTACCCTCTTATTAACACATATCGATATCTCCTTCCTGCATATCATGTCCTCTATCCAGTGCGTAGCTTTCAGTGTAGGATGGCAAGAGCTGCACTTTAGGTTCACACAGCTGCTGCTGAATGGGATTCCCCAGGCTCTTCATCCTGCGCAGAGGAAATGAAACAGTGCCATTTTGCCTTCTTCCATTAGTCCTGCTCATGGAAGCTGGTAAAGGCTTCCAACAAGTCCAAAGACTGGCTTTTTCCCCAGCCCTTATCATAAGAACATCACTAAATGTATCTTTCAGAAGCCAGCAATAGATAAACTTTTGAGAAAATGTGAAAGATCGGCATTCCCTCCCTAGCCCCGCAACACTTGCTACTTATCCAACAGTGGCACTAGCGGAAAGATGCAGCTGAGATGTGAGCTGAGAATCAGGTAGACATAATTTTGATAAGTGGACCCCCATTCAAAACTCTGTTTTCAAACATACCCTGGGGATGGACATTTTCTCAGTTCCATGTTCCCATTACGTAAATACTATATATTTTTTAATCTCTTTAAAATTTAACGCTCTAACATTGTGTTCACTTTTTGACCATTTTCTATTTTACCAACACAGCAAAGAGAACTTTGAAAGACTGAGTTACAGAGACCACTGATTTTGTTTATGAAGCACAGAGGAAATGGTTAAGCATACATATAATGGAGCTCTATAAAATCTTAATTTCAGGGCAAATAGCACATTTTGATTTATCATTCATTTTAACTCAGATCAGCCAAAAGGGGCTCAAAAGAAATTGAAGAACAAGGGAAAATATTTTTACAAAACTGTACTGGATCTGGCAGGGGTGGACTGAATATTCTTCCTGGCAGCCCATATGGTACTGTGTTTTGAATCTGTGACTAAAATAGCGTTAATAACACAGCAGTGTTTTGTCTAATGTCGAGCAGTACTTTCACAGCACCAAGGATTTCTCTTTTTCCCCAGTCTGGTCCCACAGCAAGTAGGCTGGGGGTAGGTTGGGAAGGGATGCAACCTGCTGGCTGACCCTGACTGACCAAAGGGATATTCCATGTCATACAACACTGTGCTCAGCAAAAGAAACAACAAACAACAACAACAACAAAAACAAAAAGGTAGGGGGGAGAAGTGCTGGGTAGGTAGCTATTGCTCAAAGACTGCCTGAGTCTATTGGTCAGACGTAGTAAGTGACAGTCTTTACATCGCTCATTTTGCTTTGCTTTTCCCCCTATTTCCTTATCAAACTACCTTTATCTCAACCCATAAGTTTTCTTGGTTTCTTTCTTCTATTCTTTCCCCTGTCTGATTGTGGGAGACAGTAAGCAAGTGCCTGTGTGGTGCTTAGCTGACAGCTGGGGTCAACCCAGCACATAAAACTTAATTCTATGCAGGAAGAAGTAATTAAGAATCTCTTCTAAGCAAAATACTTGAGAGAAAGAAAAAAAGAAAAAGAAAAAAAAAAGAAAAAAAAAAAGAAAAAAAAAAAGAAAAAAAAAAAGATGCTCATGTGCTCATGGTAACCACACAGCATTCTAAAGACTAACAGTAAAATAAAAGTTTTGGTGTATTTAGTTATCTTTATCCACTCTTAGGCAATGCTGTTATATCCTGAATTTGCTTCTCTGTTTTGTTAAATAAAAATGTTCTCTGTCAGTTAAACAACAAATGCCAGTAGCCCTTTCACCTGAAGTTGAATTTTACTAATGGTAAAAAAATTACTCTGAAACAATGGAAAGGCTGTATATTTCTCACAGTGCCACTGACAGCTTTAAATATATATATATATAAATAAATAAATAAATTGCTGTTCTTATTTACCTGTGAGCAGTTCTTCTGTTTATTTCACAATCTTGTACTAGCACACCTCAGAAGGCACAAAAGAGTAAAAGAAGCAACTAGGGTCAGATGCATCTTACATTGCCAAAAGATGTACTTTGTCACCTGTCTGGCTTTGTCATATCCCGGAAATTCACAGCCTCCTAGCCTAGGAAGGAACGATTATTGAGGTCACCAACCAATGAAATAAATTGCATTTGAGATGGAACAAAGATGGAACAAAGCTTACTGTCATTTAAATCTACGACACAGTCAAAGACAATTGCCACCTCACTACCAGGAACACACAGCCTAGAAGCAGAGCATGGGCAGGACAGTCTTCTAAGCACTTTCTAGCCAACAAAAAAAAAAAGTGACTGGACCCTTAACCTCAATGTATGTAATTTATGCTCAAGTATAATTCTCATATGTGTCCATAGAATTTCTAGAAATAATAAAGTTGGTTTACTTATTCCACTAGAATGGTGCTGATTTTCCATTTTCTGTTGGTGTTTCCATTCTGCCTATGTAAAATTCCTTTTACACATTTGTAAAAAGATTCTAAGTTTTTCCTCAGACTAATGGTGTGATTCCAAGTAACTAATGACGTATCTCTATTATAATTCCAGTGTCAATTTTAGGTGAAGTTATGCCTATAAACAAAAAGTTAATTCCTCTAATGAATTAGCTGAGGTTATGCCATTTATTGCATTAGTTTTGAGTGTATTATTTGGTGCATAAACAAAACAACAACAACAAAAAGAAACCTATTACAGGGGAGTAAATTAAACACTAAGCTACTTCTCCATGGGTCATAAAATAACAGTATCTTTGATGGCTTCAAACAGCCATAACCATTTTGACTCCATTTATGCATGAAGATGTACTTTAGTTCTATTTCTTACGATTATTTTCTTCATTCAATGGATTTTGCTACATTTCTCATTGAAGAAATAACAAAATTCCACAAGATTTTTATCCCTCAAAGAATATTCATGCAAATAACCAACAGTCTTTATCTCCACAAAGAGAAAACTCCCTTTGAAATTCCCTGGAAGCAAAGTTAAGCTACCACTGTATGTTTTTGGAAAGTGTTGCCCATATAAGATATAATAGATACAAAATGAGGCATTAATATGAGTCACTGTAACACTGTTATTATTGCTACTTATTTCCTGGCTCATTAGATGACAAAAACCTGCTCAAGATACAAAAGAAAAGGCAGGAAACTACCCTGTAAAGATACTGTCTTTTAAGATACACTTTATCTTGAAAGATTACTAAGTGCTTTTCAAAGCAAATCCTAAAGTGAAGAAAGCACCTCTGAACATACAGTGATGTAATTAAGAGTAGAATTTGGCTTCACTGATGTGTGACATATTCCAAATAACATGTGGATGTGTTGCCTTGACACATCTTTCAGGTGTGCTCCCACTCAGTAGCATGCACAAAGTCATATTATAGAACAGCAGTCATCTATATTAATTACAGTTGTGACAGAGGTGACGAATTTCAATCAAGTATATTCACAAACTTCCCTAATCTCACACTCCAAAGGACTTGTGCTATGAAAGTAGTTCTTGCTCTCAAAAATAAATAAATAAATAAATAAATAAATAAATAAATAAATTTGTTATTCTTTTATCCTAACAGAATCACAAAATAATACAATGTCCTGAGTTGGAAGGGACTCACTAGGATCATTGGATCCAACCCTTGGTGCCAAAAATCAGACCAAGTGTCCATGGGTCTGACAGAGTTGTCCAAATGCCTCCTGAACTCCAGCAGGCTGGGTGTTGTGACCACTGCCCTGGGGAGCCTGTCCCAGTGCCCAACCTCCCTTTGGGTGCAGACCCTTTCCCTAACCCCCAGCCTGACCCTCCCCTGTCCCAGCTCCATGCTGTTCCCTCGGGTCCTGTCGCTGTCCCCAGAGAGCAGAGCTCAGCGCCTGCCCCTCCGCTCCCCTCATGAGGGAGCTGCAGGCCGCCATGAGGCCTCCCCTCAGCCTGCTCTGCTCGGGGCTGAAAAAGCCAAGGGACCTCAGCTGCTCCTCATACATCATGCCCTCTAGACCCTCCACTGTCTTCATATGAAAGCAAGGCTCCCTTGGACACTCTCTAATAGTTTTATGACCTTCTTACGTTGTGGCACCCAAACCTGCGCACAGGACTCAAGGGTGAGGCTGCATCAGCACAGAGTAAAGAGGTACAAAAGCAGCTTAACTTCTGTCTTTGAATGCTTCCTTCTTATATTTGACATCTTTATTTCAGTTAGTTCACTGAGAAGTGGCATGTTTCATATACATCTTTAACTGCCATTTTTCCAATGTTGTTTATCATTACAAATTAAAGCATAGGGTGCTTGGACCTTTGTTTTCAAATAGGCTTAAATCACAGTACAACATGAAGTGATTTAAAATTATTGGAGAACTTCAAATTTTATAGGCACTTCAGTATGGAATTTAAAGCACTCCAATAATTTTAAATCACTCTGCATTGCACAAAGCAATTTAAATTTATTGGAAGTGAAATTTGGAGGCAATCAGGGTTCTGGGCATTGCAGCATACACTGGCTTAAAATTACTAGAGCAGTTTAAATTTTTATAAGCATTTCATTTAAAGATCAGGGTGCTGGACTGGTATGGTGTAATTTAAAGTTGTTAGAGGTTTTCCCTCTTGAATTCTAATTAAAAAAAAAAAAAAAAAAAAAAGCTCTTCTTGGAATAATCTTACATTATTTTACTTGACAAGAGATCCAAAATCCAATTTAAGAAGACAAAAAAAAAAAAAAAAGCAAACAAGGTACAATTCTAAAAGCTATCTCATCCTATTCATTTCAGAGAAAGCTGTTGCAATACTATATTTTTAACAGTCCCCTGATGGATTTCTTTTTTTCAAGCATAAAGAGTAAATAAATGTCAGGCAGATTTTAGTACACTTCACATAGGTGAAATTTTAATGCAAAATGCCAGAGACATTGTTAAGGAAATAAAATGTCACATTATAAACAAAGGCTCCCATCCTACCAACTATGGGATTAAGTTTGAATTGTTATGGTTAGTTTCAAAATCATAACAGAACAACTGAGGCTTCTCTCTTTCAGAGGATTGCTGACCTCTTTGTTGGCCCGATACCTTGAGCTTCCTGCTTCTTTCTTATCTTCTGTTTAGTTTAGGAAGCAGAGGAAATAGGGAGCTATTTGTTTTGAAATAAGGGCCCGGAGTGTAGCCGCAAGTTAAGACCTGAGGCATCATATGAATGTACATGCTAGATCCTTCAATGTTTGAGAGAATCTTTGCCTAAGATCTGTTCACAAAAACTTAAGGAAGGTTGAGGAGCTGAGGAAATGTGGTAGATTATGCATGTTACAGAAAGGTGCTCATGGGGATCCCTTCATTCATCAGCAAAACCATCTTACTTGCATTAAGGTAATTCTTCTGCAAATAAAGCCAATCATGGCACAACTAAAGTTTACTTCCTTCAACTCCCAGTATATTCATGTCCAGCCTACTTCAACTCCTGATTTGATCCTGAAGTGGTTTTAGGGACAATCTGCAGCAAGAGGGGACAAGACAGCTGCAGGTAAGCAGCTTCTCCCTGTCACAAATACCACTCACAGTCACATATTATGGCCCCATAGCACATTATCCAACTGTTAGTGCAATACAATGGATCTGTGATATATGAAGGTGAAATTACATGTTTTTCATGGACTCCTATCATTCTAATAATATTTGAAAGTGTTTTTTGTTGTTTGTTTTTTTTTTATACCTGTCCCAAGTCACTCAACCACCTTCACACTCAACAAGGAAAACAATAACAAAAAAAAGAAACATCAAGCAAAAGTACCATTAGATACTTCTCATGCTGGAGCAGGGCACTGTGTGAGTCCCCTTGCACTACTCAATGGAGATGAGTTAGAAAAGTGGATAATGAAGGAATGAAGCTTAGCATCAGTAGAAAGGAGAGGGAGGTGGAAGAGCTGGATGTTTCTTTGAATTCCTGAAAAAAAAGTTACTAGTGTTATTCCTTAATATGTTATTTTTTACAGCTTAGCCATGCTTTCCTGCTCCTATTTTTCCTACTTGAGAGTTTTTTTCCATTCAGTCACAAAAAAAAAAAAAGAATGCTTAGGAAACATCCCATTCTGAGTTATGAATGATAATAACTGAATACAGGTGAGTGGCAAATAATTCAGTTTGATCATAAAATCTCACTGGAAAAAAAAGAAAAAAAAAAAAAAAAAAGAAAGGAGAAAGAGATTTGGCTAGTAAGCAAGTCACAGCGCTGCAACTAAGTTACCTGATTTCTTCACAAGAAAATTCTCTTCCGTTCTGTTCTTTGGACCCCTGAACTCATTTATTCTTGACTCCACCATTTGTCAAATCTTCCTTTCTAGCGTCTACCAGTTTTGGCTGCAGTCAGACATTGAGGAATATCAGATTTGCATATTTTCAGATCACCTGGAAACATAAATTTAGTCTACTCTGACTGTACTTGCACAATTCTATCAAATTACTCATAGCACACAAAAAAATTGCTATAGTTTGATACTGTGGCGGGACTGCAATATCTTCTACTCATCTTCATTCACACCTCTCACAACCCACCACAGACACTCGATGCAAATACTCCAGGGAGCCAGCCAGCATCTAACACGCCTTGACTGGCAGTAAGTATCATTATGCTTTGAGGGGAAGTGACTGAAATCGAGGAAGACAGCTTTTGTCCAGCTAGGTTTCTTGCTAACTATGGACAAAGCAAGGCCACTACTTGTAGAATTACTAGAAGAATCTTCAGAAATTTAGCAGCAACCATGGGTAGCCATTAATCTAGTGAGCAAACAAGGAAGAAGAGAGTTTTCCTACACATTCTTACACAGCTGGGTACAGCTGGAAACTGAAACTTCAAGTCAATGAGATGACAAAAGGATTGTGGAAGGGAACGAACAACAACAACAAAACATCTTTCAGTGAAGTATGGACAACCCAATCAAGCAGATCGCTAGAGCTAGAAAGCCAGGAAACAGAAAATCTGACAGATCACAAGTTAAAATTACCACCAAAAAAAAAAAAATTGGAACAAATTTGAAGTGACAAATTAAACATATGTTACATCTGAATATGCATACTATTACTGAGGTTTTTTATTACTATTATTATTATTATTTTGCATTCAGTCCTATGCTCCCTAGAACTAAATTTATTATTTTATTGTCACAATTGGCCACAATCTGTTTTTTTTTTGTTGCTAAAAATAAAACAAACAAACAAACAAACAAAACACACTCTTTAAACCTCTGCCATTTCTATCACACTCTTTTAAAAACAAAACCAGAAAAATAAAACCATACACCTGTGACCTGCTCCTATTCAGTCAGGCTCTGTTTCAGACAATATTTTTCTACTACAAAAATCTCTAACACATGTTCATATCATTTACCTTAACATCCTTGTCTGGCAGGAGATTTCATCCATATGCTTGAAATAATTCACCTTTAGTTCTCTGTGCATCTTACCAATTCACCACTCTTCTAGCATCTGCACTGACAGAACATCTGTGCTGCAGTAGTCCTCAGTACTGTATTGGTCTTTTAGAGTCACTGAAGAAACTTGAGAAAGAATTTTATGCTTTGGAAACTGAATGAACTGAAGGTGGGTATGAAATATATCAGGCAGTGATGACATGCCTCATTGACTGGTATTGGAAGTTCAATCCTGTTCATGGTTGAATGTAAATGACTTTTTAATTAACTTCCAAGATGGGACTTCAAACTGCCATACAGTACAATTACAGAACAGCTTCTTCTTTCCCACTTTTAGCACTTTTTGTTTGGACCTTACATACACTGGCTGATGATACGGTTTAAAAATAACCTCCGATGCTTAAAATTGGCCCTCTCCTCTTCTATTGCAAGTGCCAGCATTATATCAAGAGGTTATTAAATAATTCCATATATCCCTGGAGATATATTTGCAACAAAATTTATATGCCACTTCTCCTGTTGACTTCTTTATGAATTTTACACTCTGATTGCACATGCTTATAAAGCGCTGACTGCATATATTTGCAGTTACTTAACAGATCTGAGGAGCAGAGGAAGACCTGTTACAATACATTCTCCCTCCTCAAAAATCAGACAACGCAATTTTGCTTCTGCTTTTTAAACTCTTTTCACCTTCCAGCTGATTACATTGTAACTTCTATTAAGCTACATGAAAACAAAACAAAATAAAAAACCCTTCCCTTGTTTACTTCAGCTTCTTTAGACTTTGCTCTTTACAGATGTACTTTGAGAACTTAGGTGAAAGTCCTGTCTGCTTGCTTTAGTTCCTCTGGGGCCATAATTATGTTGTGAAATATTTTCTATCTAGCCTGCATGCCAGCTCACAAAATTTAGAGCAGTTGAGCTACTGTTTAATTAAACTCTGTTTTCCAAAATATGGTTCCTAATGAAAATACTGACAGACACTTAAATATAGTGACATTAGCCAATAAAATGCTCAAGTGTACTCCTTTTAAAATATTTGATTAAATATGACCTGCTGTTTGCTAATTCATGGTTACTGGAAAATCTAATTATGTCAAATAATGATTATGTTAAATTCCAAGTTTTACTTGCATATGGCAGTTAGCACTCCCTCCACATACACTGCCCCCACCCGCCCTGAACTGGATAGATTATTACAAAGCACCAGATGACTCAAGCACCTGGAATCCAAGTTCTGTAAGTTAGGGCTGAAAAGAACATATAAATGTTAGACACTAAAACCCATGAGAGGGATTCAAAACACATACTGGAGGGGAAAAAAAAAAAAAAAAAAAAAAAAAACACCATTTCACAGTATTTTAGATGTCTTAATTCCTTGGAAAAACTGGAAAAAAAAGGGATTTAAGACCTATGTAACACCTATTAGATTTAGATTCCCAAATCTCTTTTTTTCAATGATGATTTAAGAGGCCAAATTTCTGTATTCTCCATACAGATCTTTCTTATTTACTGTCACAGAACCACCTGCAAGGGAGAAAAGGAACAAAATAATAATAATAATAATAATAATAATAATAATAATAATAATAAAAGTTCAATACTTCCACCAGCAATATTTTTGTCACTAATCTCCTTCCTCTCTCATATGTGAGGCAGTCACTAAAACATGCCAGTGCCAAAGACAGAGGAAGCAGCAGGAGAATTGAATGGTTACTGCCACTACCATCTTGGTATCTAGGCTGGTGGTATTCTACAACTTGTAGTGCACTTGCAGCTTTCCATGTTTTGGCCAGTTTTAACCTGAATGGCATCCTTCCTTATAAAGGGAAAGGAGAGAGGAACGAAGCTTAAGAGACTCATTTTTGTCTTCTCTATTGCATCCTGACTTGGAACTGTGCCTGCTCTTCCAGTATCAGTTGGCATAAAGTAATGAGTTACTAACAGCTGGTTTGAAAATGCATGCATCAGTATTTTGGAAGAGACTAGCCTATTCCTTTTCCTTATAGTAAGCCCACCAAAAATAAGAAAAGCTTTTAAATTCAGAAAGCATGCATTATTTAAAAAAAAAAAAAAAAAGTAACTTTTTAAGGAAAGGAAATTCCATTTGACTAGCAAAAAAAAGAACATGAAGCAACAGGATTCCCACACAACTGTCTCCCTACTCACTGTGTACATGCCTTCCCTTTCAGGCTTTCTCTACCTCGTCCTCTTGGGGTACAAGGCATTTTTCACTCTGGACCTCTCTGCTTAACTATCTACTTCACTCAACATCATCTTCTTTGGTGTCAGGATCCCAGCTCTTTGCTCAGAGTATTTTACTGTTCTCTTGCTTGATTCAGTAAAATGTCTTGGGGGAATTTCTCTCCCTGAAAAAAAATAGTTGCTTCCAAGGGAATGAACAATTCCTCCCCTGCATGTGCAGGATGCACTGGTGAGTTATGTTTTTTGTATATTGTGTCCCTAAAAAACAAATCAAAACCAAAAAAAAAAAACAAAAAAAAAACAACACCAACCCTCCCAAAGAATAATCAATTTCTAATCTAAAGCTTTATTTTAATACAATACCCTAGTGCCAGTAATAAATGTAGTCACCTGCAATAGAATTTATGGGCAGCATGACTCCCCCTACTCCCCCACACACAAATACACACACCCTACACACACCATATGTTTGTCACTCAGGTCTAGGGATTGAAATGACAAATGGCCCAAAAGCAACTCATGGATAAGCCTTATTTTATTCATATTTTCAGGCGTGAATCCTTTCTCTGAAAGGTGAAAACAAACAAACAAACAAAAAAAAAAAAAAAAAAACAGGAACAAAGATAGCTAATATCTGTACTACCATGAGATATCTTTCATCTGGAGAAGCCACTTTTTCAAACATTTCTTTAAACTGTACAATATTTAAAAATAATTTTATGATCTAGTCATAATGAAAATGGAACTTCTCCTTTCTAACTAACTTCTGAATTCTGTTAAGTCTTCTTCCCCCCTGCTGAGCAGGTGCTAAAGAAATATCTCAACAGCACTAACAGATGTAGACATTTAGATTTAAATCTTTCTGATATTTCTTAATAGATTATTTTAATGGACTCAATTCCGTTCTTCAGTTACGCTTCACCCAGAGCAACTGTATCCTGTAAGAGTACAGCAGAAGTAATTTTAAAACTGATTTTCCATTTAGCCTGCAAAAAATAACTTTTTTTTTTTTTTTTTTTTTTTTATACTAATCACACAATACCGTGTTGGGGAACACAGTGTAATGGTTAGAACAGGCATAAGGCAGGCAGGAATTAGATGGTCCTGATTAAGGTCAGGAACTATAAGTGAGAAGAAAGCAAAGTGTCAAAAGCTAGCACACGGGATCAGGATGTCAAGCTAGAGTCAGGAGATGAGATCACAAGTCTGAAGCATTTATCAGACAGAAAATGACTAGAAACACTGCTCTAAATAAGCTGATTGCTCAATTACAAATATGGTCACACATGCAATCTCTGTGATAGGTGCACTTGGTGTGAAGAAACTAAGGTGTCCTGTGTGAGGCTGAGGATATGATGCTTCCGACAGTACTCCTATTCAGATTCACGTGTTGAGCTTCCAGCATAGCCACAAGAACAGCTCTGCCACCTCTGGGTCACTGTTTAGTCATCTCTAAAATTACAAAAATTACACTTCTTTTATTAGGAGCTCTACAATATGTCTAAGATAAAAAAAAAAAACAAACAAAAAAAAAAAACACAAAAAGTTGAATGGGGACAATGTATTCATAGGTTGTCGTATTCCATCCTGCTAATAGTTTCATTAGGCTTTAAGGTACATATGCTTTTACCCCACTGCCAAAGAACGACAGTCTTTTAGAAGATATGCAACTGCTTAATAGTGAAGTATTATTTGTTAAATTGTACTTGATGTTGATGAAAAGGTATGCCATGTTATTTTAAGTATAAAATATGAAAAAATATATTATTTTATAAGAAGTATCATGACAGATGAGATTTTTTTCTCTGACAGAATTCCATCTTAACTACTGATAAATAAACTACTGCTCCATAATTACTGCATTTGAGACTTTGTCTCTATTTAAAACAAAGGACAAATATCCTACTGACAGAAAAGGGAGCACACTTAGATGCAGCTATGTATTATTCCTCAGTACTAAAAAGGGTTTCATTTACGGTTTGGAAAATTCAGCAATCACTCCTATATATTATTTCACTTTAACATCACGCTGTTCCTTGCAAGAACAATTTAACCATGTATGACTTTAAAGGTTGCATGATTGTTCATATTTATTGCATCATAGCATTGGCAAATATATCTAGTTTAAAAAAGTGAAACACCAAATACAGGCAACCTGTTATTTTTCAAAGTTCAGTTTCCAGAGAAAACAGAACTTGGGGGATTGTGCCCTGTCTTCATCTATCACAGATGACAGCTACTTTTGAACCTGTTGGTGAATCCAGACAAGATTTGACAGACTACGAATCTCAGAACACGAAGTTCCTACACTGTTTATGGAAACTGGCAGCAGAGTGAAAAGGAGACGCCTAAATTAACTTTGCAGGCTGGAGAGGAGAAGGCAAGTAGACTCCAGTGCATAAGCCCGGTCACTTTGGAAAGTCATCCTGTGAATTGGCTGCCAGCTGGCCAGTCAGCACAGGGGCACCGCCAAACAAGCCATAGCACATGGCAACTCTTGCCCAGTGAAACATATAGGGCATGTAAGAAGGAAGATGAAAATAGCAAAAGGATGGCTTTTTGAAAAGAAAAAAAAAAAAAAGAAAAAGATATTTTAGTTTGACTGCTTCTGGAACTGTTGTCCCCCGACCCCCTGCCAGTTTCTCCTTCCCTGATCCTTAGGAGTCAAAGTTCTGACTACCAAATTAATGTCTTTTGTCATCATTGCTGTGTGTTGTTTTTATACATTTATACGTAGTATAAGCTGCAGATCATGGGAACAAAGAAAGATTTCTGTTTGATTCTTGTCACTGCTCTCAGATGCATTTCTAACTTTTCACACTGCAGAGCCATTGACCAAAACCACATTATTTGTACATGTATAATCACATAACAGAGCAGAACCAGCGTGAACAAGACAGCAGACATAACCTTTGAGAGCAATGATGCCATAGGAAGGGAATTAATATGATTTTATTATAGTGTACCCTTCCAATAGAATATTTGACTTGAAATTCTTAACGAAGCTCTAATAGCTTTCTGTTTTTAGACTAATAGCTGTGCACTTACAGCCACCCAAAAATAATTAATGCTTTCTGTATTGAAGAAGTGTCTAGAGGAGATATAGATTCATGCTTACTATGCCTGTGATAGAGAGATGATTCTCTCAGAGAAGAGATCATAACGTAAGAATAAATGAGAGACGGGGTTCAACAAGGAATAGTTAATGGGAGTAATGGGCTTGGCACTTTGTGTGGTATGGTCCAACACTCCATCTGTAATTTTGAAGTCAATTTGAAATAGTTTATTTTGTAAGAGTCTCAGACATGCAGCAGAAACAGCACTGGTACCATGAAGAAATACGTTTCAAGAACAGCAGAAACTACTGGAGGTAATTGTTGCTTAATTGCTGAACACCCCTGATAGATGTCCTGATGAGTAGTAAGAACCAGTGTCCTGCAGGATTTCTGCCAGTGGGACATTAACTGAGTCTCTCTTTGCTTTAGATGCTTATTGTCAAATTATCTGTGAAAATGACATCTTTGTAACTTGCAGCTTTCTTCTAAATTTGCTTGAAATCAGTTAATGGGTTCAAATGGTTCATCCGGAATGAAAAACTAGGGATGTGAATGACAGAATTATTACACACACCTCATACTTTTAAGAAATCACACTGAAGAACCTTAATATTGATATTTGAAGGTAATAAATTAAGATACACCTCCTCACTAAACGAAGATATACCTTACTATGTCCTCTAAGTAACACCAATTCACAAGATGATCTCCCACAAAACACCCAGCATCCATTATTTTTTGTAATAACTGAACATGCCCTTTGATTCAGTTCCGCAACAAGTTATATATGTGTTCTCTTTTTAATTTTATCCAATAAATGTTCAACAAAAACTCAACCAGGAGGAAAATAATCACAGTGGTTTCTTTTGGCCTTAAAAATAAGTTACAGTGACACACCCTGACCCTCTCCTTTGAATCAGAGCATTTCTTCTTACTAAGTGGATCTGTCTCTAGAAGAGGGACTCTCAGGAAGTACAAATTTCTCATAATCTGCTGCAAAGGGGGTCAATTCAGTAACATACTGATTAACTGAGTATAGCCTTAAGGGATTTGCTCAGTAAGAATGGACTTAAATGCACAATTATATTTAAGCACACACTCATATGCTTCAGTGACTTCAGATTTGAATGGAAAGCCATAAGAGAGTGAGGTTAGAAAAAGACTACTTGCAAAACTGAAAGATCAACCCACCTTAATACTGACATTATTAGCCCTCAAATATTGTTTGTATAGTACTGACCTAATCATGTTATACATATATATATTCTCTCTATATATACATGCATACACATGCACTATCATCATATAGTCATAAATAGAAGAGACACCAGAGGCTTTGAAATGTAAGAATAGAAAAGGTACTTGCTTCAAGTCCTACAGATACACCAAAATAGATATGTGGGATACCATTACGAAACAAAGTGATCAAGCTACAGTCTGAAAATGTCATACACAACAAAAATAAATCTGCTCTGCAATTAACTATATTTAGATGAATTATGTAAAATCATAAGCAAAATGCTAAGTAGTCCTTTATAGTATCTTGAGCTGAGATTATTTATATCTCATTAAGAATTTTATGGTAAATGTGTGTGTGGGGGGGGGTTGTTTTTGTGTTTGTTGTTTTTTTTTTTTCTCTTCCTTAATCATCCTGATGAAGTGAAGTACTGTGAAGGTCTTACAGGACAAGGCCATAGAAGTCAAGCATATACATTCAGCATAACATATCTGCATACAGTTTCATATTTTCAGTCTCTTCGCTAAAACATCACACTGCCAAAGGTTTGTAATCGTAAATGGGATTTCAGAGTCCATCTCTTCTGTGCCTACTTAGCTGCCCCTAGCATGAAATACTCAGTCAGGTAAAAACCAATGAATCACACACTTACCAGTAGAGAGATGAGTACTGTTACAAGTAACAGTTTATACTTTACATGGTGGCAAAAAAGTCTCTACTGATTGGATTTGTTGAGATTATCAAATCCTTCAACAGCATTTACTTAGCATTCATTACTTTCTTCATATGAGGTACTGACTGTGGCAGGAAGCATTGAATTCATTGTCTAAATAGCTGTATTTTCTCAACAAACCCACTCTCCACTCAAAAAAAAGCAACAGTAGAACAGCCTTATGTCTCCCCCATCTTTAGACTATTCAGGTGACTCTTTGTGAACTGTGTTTACCTTGATGTCAGCGACTGCAAAGTATCCTGACACGTGCAAGTCCAGTCATCATGTTGCCACTGGACAGAAACACCTTTTGATCACTGTTGGTCTTCTGTGAACCAGGAATAAAGGCAGAAGTTGAAGGGTCACGTGGAGCCTTGTCAGTGCTTGGAGCCGCACTCTTTCTTAGAGGTGAACGTTAAGCCTTTTATTAGTGACATGCCTTTCTTCTTCTCGGTTTACTTACAAAATAAATAATCAGACATGACACAAGCACCACAGCTGCAATCGGAGGATTTTGTGGAGGAGATACACGAACTGATGAAGTCCTTCTAGCAAATACAACACAGCTGAGTTCTGGCATAGCTCCCTAACTTTCCTACACTGCAAACAAAATCTGGTACTGAGGTCTTGCAACACTGAGTCAAACAGTTCCTTGTGGCTGTGCAACATTTAAAATTATTTTGATAGCACATGTTAGGACTTAAGTCATTTCCTATTTCTTCTTTGGTAACACATTTATAACTTAATAGGAAAGAGTTGGACATATGGCATATAAATGCATCTATTTTACATACGTGAGAGAAGTTTAAAAACACCACCATGTTGAAAACTGAAGTAGGAATTTAACATTTAGGTTTATCTAACATAGGGAAATATGCCTTATAAATTAACGTTTTGGGTGTAAAAAGCTAGTGAATAATTTTGGAAAAGAATTCTGTGACTAAATGCATTATTGGAAAACAAGGAGTAAAGCCAGGTTTTAGGATTCTTGAATGTTTACTGTCTACTTGTTTTTACCGCCCACTTGAGGGTGAAAACCCAGGGAATATTTTTGCAAACTTCCTCTTTTCAAGTAAGTTGCTCACACTTTGAGTAATCCCTGGTTAAGCTAAGTACCAAGCAAAGAGCTTTGGCCAAACCCAGGCCTCTTCAGGTGTTTCACTGACTGCAAGATTTCCTAAACTTCTTGATCATCTTCATGGCCTTGAGGGGTGGTATTAATTTCACGAAATGTTAATACCAATGTTGTACGCAACCACATCTGAGCTTCCTTTCCTTGACAGTGGAACGCAATAAACATTTTTAGGGCTTAATTTGTTTAATTTCCTGCTTTTGGATGACAAGAATCACGTCCTAAACTTCACTGATAGCAATCCCAGTAACTACAAAGAAACTTTACAGTAACTAGCTCATACTGTAGAGATCTACCATACAGAAATTACAATAGCCAAATAAATTGCATTCTAGACATTTGAAAGGATGGTAAATTTATGCTGAAGACAGAGCAGAAAGAAGCAGGGGTAGCAATTTTCTTCTATTTTCCATCAATTCCCTTTGGCTTTTTAGGTACCTGCTCTCAGCAAAACATTCTGGATTCCAGATGAGCGCTCGGGCCTCATCTGCAGATGGGAGATGGAAACACAGATCCAGTGAAAGAAAAGAGCTCAGACAGAATTGGACTCAGATGCCAAAAGTTTGCTGTTAGAAAACATTTTCCAGCCTGTATGTTCTTTGGACTGTTTTCAGATTCCATCAGCTCTCCTCACTGACAAACTACAGAGAGAAACAGTGACATGTCTGATTTTGCTAAAACTAAGCAGAGTGCTGTTTTTCCTAAATTTATAAGCTTAATTTAGATATTTGTATCTAGGTTTTTGAGTTGGAATTGGATTTTCTGTCACTAAATTAAACCACCTAATCCTTTTACTAGAAGGGTATTGTTACCATTGTCTTGCTAAAGAGGGAAACATATTGTCTAGAAAATATTATGAAAGCTGCTTTTTACATCCCGCTGGAAGTCTACACAAATTCTGGTTATTAAGCAAATATATAACTAGTAACTTTATCAAGGAATGAATTGTACACTTACTGAAAAATTAATTAAAATGTTCTATCATGGGACAACCAGTATTTCTGCTCCCATTTCTTGCCTCCCACGATCATTGTTATACACTAACAGTTCATAGGCTTCACAATTTTGTTCAACCCAGTTTCTTTTCAGAAGTATTAAACTGGGTGTTTATGACAAAATATGTTTTTGCCCTAGCTTAAGTTTTTATAAAAGAATTGTGTAAGGAGAAGGCACGGAAAAAAAAATCTACATTTTTCACAAATGCATAAGGACAAAGGAAAATTTCTAATAAAGCAGGCACTTCTGAGCATATGTCCTGGTTTCAGTTAGGACAGAGTTAATTTTCCTCCTAGTAGCTGGTAGGGTGCTGTTTTGGATTAGGATGAGAAGAGTGCTGATAACACCCCAATGTTTTAATTGTTGCAGAGCAGTGCTTACACCAAGCCAAGGAATTTTCAGCTTCTCACTCTGTCCTGCCAGTGGGCAAGCTGGGGATGCAGCAAGAGCTGGGAGGGGACAGACCCAGGACAGCTGACCCAAACTGGCCAAAGGGGTATTCCATACCATTTGGTGTCATGCAGAACAATATATAGGGGTGGCTAGCTGGGGGAGGGGGCCGGACTGCTCGGGGTTAGGCTGGGCATCGGTCAGCTGGTGGTGAGCAATTGCATTGTGCATCACTTGTTAGTACACATTGTTAGTAGTAGTACTATTATCATCATTGTATTATTATTATTATTTTCCTGTCTTAATAAAATGTCTTTATCTCAACTCACGGGCTTCACTTTCCTGTTTCTCTCTGCCATCCCAGAGAGGGAGGGGGGACGGTGAGCGAACAGCTGTGTGGTGTTTAACTGCAGGCCAGGTTAAACTACAACAGTCCTTCTTTGGGTCAGCTGTCCTGGGTCTGTCCCCTCCCAGCTCTTGCTGCACCCCCAGCCTGCCTACTGGCAGGACAGAGTGAGAAGCTGAAACATCCTTGGCTTGGTATAAGTACTGCTCTGCAACAATTGAAACTTCAGCATGTTATCAGTACTCTTCTCATCCTAAGCCAAAACATAGCACCCTACAAGCTACTAGGAGGAAAATTAACTTTGTCCTAACTGAAACCAGGGCAGCTTAAAAAAAATAAATACATAAATAAATAAATAATAATAAAAAAGTCAGCTTGCTAAACATGTAGAACAGTATTTATCTGGACTCCAGTAAACCCTATGTTACGTTTTTGCAATGAATGGGACAGACCAGGCACATCAAGCCACATGTCCCACATCCTAGTTAAGTTGCCAGTTACTTTAAGTTATGGAGTGACACCGAGCCTTTTCTATTGCTGTTGTTCTACTTTCCTGAAATGAGGGCTGGCATACACTGAATCCAAAGGATTTTGTATCAAATCAGTACCCCACTGAAAGCCTGGAAGAACTACGCATTGCAGGTACAACAGCAAACATATTGAGTAGTGCAGTTATCTCAGCTGGGAGTGGGAGGTGAGTGCTATTGGACTCTGAATCCAGCACTGATCTGCACATGCTGTAGCATCCAGCAATTCATGGAAGCTGTTGCCACATTAGTTAATTTGTGAAATAAAGTAGATCATTTATTTAATTGTCATTGTGGAGGCTGAGTTAAAAAAAAAAAAAAATCAAATCCTCTCTCTGTTGATGGAAAATTTACTTAAATAAGGCACTGTCAGCTCCTTAAGACATTCCACTGTATAGGATTCACGCAAGTAGAAGATACAAAACTCCAGGCATTTGCACCTGAAGCATTACTACCACTTAATTATTCTATTGTACAGCAAGGTCTGTCCTAACACACTGCTGGAGATGCCAGCCCTTAAACCCATTGATTATTTAAAATAATCCTCCCACTAATTTGCACTTCGACTTTTTGGTACTAGCTGTTCATTTACTACAGAAATCCCTTGATACAGTTCTTGTTTCTGAGTGTCTCTGACTTAGACATCTTTAAATACTGAGATTCAGTCCTCTCATAAAGGAACTTTCACACAGTACTACTGAACTACCACTAGTAAAGAAATTAAATATGCTGATGTGATTTAAAAATAGAAGCTTCACCAACTGTGATTGGAAGTTATGTTTCCAAATTCTCATCCACTGCAGTCTGTGCTTTTAAAAGCATCACTTTTACAATAACTACACCCAGATTACCGAAGACTGGCTGCGCTCTGGCTCCTCTCAAAAACCTCCAAACTGAACAGACAACAGAGAGAGAAGCTTTCATGAGTCAGTGTCCTGGTTTCAGTTAGGACCGAGTTAATTTTCCTCCTAGTAGCTGGTAGGGTGCTATGTTTTGGCTTAGGATGAGAAGAGTGCTGATAACATGCTGATGTTTTAATTGTTGCAGAGCAGTGCTTACACCAAGCCAAGAACATTTCAGCTTCTCACTCTGTCCTGGGGAAACTGGGAAGAAAGAAGAGATGATTAAGGATGTTTCTGCAGATATTACCTGTTCTGTATGGAGAAGTTAGATACAATACAGTCCTGGTGTATATGCCTGTGTCTGTGTGGAGAAAGGAGGAGAGCATTGAAAGAGAGGTAAGCTGCAAGACCTGGAAGCAGGCATACATACAATTGCTAGCTTCATTTGATTATGTACCACCTTCACTTACAACTCTACTGAACAGATATTTGTTGGCTTTCACAGCTGCAGAAAAGCAGGTCTTGATTAACTTTAAAATGTTATCCTGTTTTCATTCGAATGCTTTGAAATTAATCAGTCTTCCAAAACAACTCAAGAAGGAATCTGATGAGGGTCAGGAAATGGCTGCTCACTCTTCTTTTCATCATAGCTAAAAATAGTGTCCAGTCCTACAGAATCATCAAGATCTGCCAGAAAAAAAATACAGAAAATCTACTCCTACTGGCTGGCATTCAGTTAAAGAAACATATCTACTCAGCACTTAAGATCTTGCCAAAGATCTTTCCTCAATATTTTGAAAATCTCAATTTAATTCAAGACTTCTATTTGATTTTAAGAATGATTCAAACTAAAAGGACATCCTAAAAGGCAATCCCAAGTACAAATACACGCTGGATGGAGAATGGATTGAGAGCAGCCCTGAGGAGAAGGACGTGGGGGTGTTGGTTGCTGAGAAGCTCACCACAAGCAGGCAATGAGCACTTGCAGCCCAGAAACCCAACCATACCCTGGGCTGCACCAAAAGAAGCGTGGCCAGCAGGGTGAGGGAGAGGATTCTCCCTCTCTATCTGCTCTGCTCTCGTGAGACCCCACCTGGAGCCCTGCGCTCAGCTCTGGGCGTCCCAGACCTGTTGGAGCGAGTCCAGAGGAGGGCCATGAAGATGATCAAAGGGCTGGAGCACCTCTCCTATGAAGACAGGCTGAGAGAGTTGGGGTTGTTCAGCCTGGAGCAGAGAAGGCTCCGGGGATACCTTAGAGCAGTCTTCCAGTACCTAAAGGGGGCCTACGGGAAAGCCCCCACCCCCAGGCAGGGGGGCTGGAATTAGATGATCTTTAAGGTCAAACCCAAACCAAACCACTCTACAATTGAACCTCATTTGGTGTGGTGGAAGGTGGAAGGTTTCCAATCCAAACCATTCTGTCATTCCATGATTCTATTGCATTTGCTTTATTGCACATTATTTCTCTTTCTCTCCAATCTCTTTTTGAGCATGCTGCTTCTGCGGGACACTTCCCAGATTGCTGGTGTCCTAGGGGTATACACCAGCAACACCACACAAATCAAGAAAGCTTTATAAATGCTCCCAACTTTTGAGTATGTTGAATACTCAACATACTGGTTTGGTTCAGACTCAAACCACTGAAAACACTTAATTGCCATGCAAGCTGCTTGCCTTCTCTCAAGAATCAATACTCCTTGAGCTGACTTCCTTCTTACTCAAGTGTTGTAATATTTTCAGAGTACACGCAGCACTAGATGATATACTGTAACAAGATTTTAACACTGGTGCATAAGAACAGATAAAGTGCTGATGGCATTGTTCATTTTCAGATACTGCCAGCACTGTAACAACATTCTCAAGTTAAAAGGTTTGTGAAGTGTGAGACACTGTAACTGCATTCAGCCTAGTCTTCCCCACAGACATCAGCATTCACACTGTTAATCTGAAACTTGCTGAACACTGCCACTGGCATTGCCTCAACTCTCCAGTTAGGCAAGGTGTACTCTTCATTTTAAGAGTGTGGGACACCTCAGATACCCACTGATTTCACTGGCAGGGAAAAATAAGAAGTCATTAGCGTTATCCTCTCAAGGTGCTTTGCTACTTCTCACACTGTATCACTTTCCAAAAACTTGAGCTGGCCATTAGAACATTCTGAAAAACAACTCCCCAAAGATTAGCTGTAATTTTAACTAAGCAAGGAATTTATCTGCCTCTGTAGCTCTTCCTTCTCAGCAAACTTGCACAGTAATCAGCCAGAAATTTAGCATTTTTTAAAAAAACAAAGTACAAACAGACAATCTGTGCTTGAATCATCTAAAAAAAAAAAAAAAAAAGTCACTTTCACTTACCCTTTTCTCCTACAAAGTAAAGGTTTCAGACAGATAAAAAAAGGAGAGTGCAACTCCTTTCAAAATGAGTTTGGGCATACTAATCACCTCGCAAGCCTGCCTCACCCACCGCAAATCAACCCATAGCGATTAAAATTCAATTAGAAAGAGAATATATTGGAGGGAGCAGTACAGCAGCTTCTTCAAACAATAGTTTCCACTGTAGGTTATAACTTCTGCTATGCCTATGAAGTCTGAAGGTTATGGAAGACTATTTTCCTAAGTGGCTATTTGCTGTGAGGTTTGCCAAAGTGAAGTTAGAAGCCAGTAAAACAGTAATAGGCAGGCTTTTCAAGTGGCATTGTTTCTAAGTAATACAATATTTTGTGTGTACCTACTTTTTTTTAGGTCCGACATAGCTCCTTCTCCTCCATCATTTTTCTATGTACTATAAGTGGGCTCAGGAATTCCTATTTCTTCTCTGAGCAGAGCACCAGGGAGCAGAAAGCAGATGAAGTCAAGGGAACTGGCAAGGAAGAAAATTCATGTTATCTGTTTAACCCATATAGATTCAGCAGATCCTGACTATATTTGTTCTGAAGTACAAGCCAGATAATGGATTTTTCTTCTGGATTTCAGCCTGCACTCAATGGTTTGAATCCACTCACTCCTATACTGGGTAGGGTTTGGTAACATAATATGCTTTACAGATTTCCAGAGTAAACTACGCTCCTAGATACTAGCAGTGCTATTTCAGGTAGAAGCTAGATATGTAGTTCTCTTAGCAATCTCAGGTTGGCCCTTGAGATGCATACACAAAATAGCATTGTGATTTCAGTCCCCAGTTTTCTGAAGGGTAGTCCATCACGTAGGCTACAGGTCAGGTAGAACAGTTTGCATGGACTTTCATAAAATAAATTCTTACCTCTGAAACCAGAAATTGTTATTGTTTTGGCTGCGGAATTTTTTGGAAGTGGGAGGTGCTATAATAAGGGGGTGCTTTTTTATTATAATTTTAAAGTGTTTTCTCTTTTACAGTCTGTTGCCACCTTGTTAAGAATAGCAGGTCTTCAACAGCATGTCCTTAGAAAAGAAGTAAAACCAAAACCAAAAAGAAATAAACAAAAATATCCAATTTCTAAGCAGTTGAAGTGATCCAGACATCTAAGATTAAAACAAACAAAAAATCTTTTTCCTAGTAAATTTAACAATTTCTCGAACAGAACTGATGCCATTTCTCGGACTACTGTAGTCACATTTCACAGAATGATGAAATCTCAGAATGGCTTAAGTTAGCAGGGACCTCTGGTGGCCATCTGGTCTAACCCACCCTGCTCAAGCAGGGTCACCCACAGCCAGTTGCCTAAGACCATGCCCATTTGGGTTTTGAATGCATTCAGGGATGGAGACTCCACAACCTCTCTGGTATCCTGTGCTCTGTTACCTGTACATAGAAAAATTTTCCTGATGTTCAGACGGCACCTCCTGTGTGCCAGTGTGTACCCACTGCCTCTTGCCCAGTCATTGGGCACCACTGAGAAGAGCCTGGCCCTGCCTTCTTTGTATCCTCCCTTCAGGTATTTGTGGGCATTCATGCAATGCCCCAAGCTTCCTCTTCTCCAGGCTGAGCAGTCCCAGATCTTCTTGCCTCATGAGTTCAGACTTCCAGGTGACTCCAGTGGTTAGGTGGAAGAACTGAGGCCCTCTCAAAGTCCAATAAAAATAATAATACCAATACAAAAATTAAGACAACTATTATAAAAAAATAAAGCTAATAACAGTTGTGGGATTCTTAATGTTTCACAGTCAACTTGGTGACAGTTCAGGTCTTTCTGAGAGCACAGCTGCTGGGGCTGTCTTTGAAAAATAAATAAAAGTAATAAAAACACCAACCCAAACCTTCTCATAACAGATGGAGAGCTGCAGAACTGAAACCTGTAGACATTTGGAAAAAAATATTTCACGTGTTTCAGAATACATCAGGGTCCTAAATTATGCTGGGCTTTTGTATTTAGAGAGAAAAATAAGTGTGTTGGAACTAATAATAAGCAGACCAAAAATCACATTTGGATTAGGTAAGTTCCTTGCCAAGATACAGAACAGCATATTTTCTAAATTTTATTTTGCTTTTCCCCTTGGTCCCCAGAGAGGCAGCTGTTGTTTTAAGAGGAAAAAGAGACTTGCAGAATGCTCTGATATTCAGAGGAGCAAAGGAGTCTTCTGAAGGCTATGAGGAAGTTCTCCTTCCAGAGAATCTCTGGATTTATTTTTTTTTCTCAGGAAAAGATGAATGCAAAGAATATTTGGGGGGGCAGAGTAACACAATTTTAAAATCACTTGTTAGTAAATTCTGTGACAGTAATACAGATTAGACAGAGAGAGAGAGAGAGAGAGAAGAAAAATAAAGCCACACATTTCCTACTGATTAAAAGACAACTTTTTTTTTTTCTTTTTACTTTGTGGCACATACACACACACAGATATCAGAGTTTCAGTATTTATTGCTCTCAGGCACTTTCAAAATGTAAACAAAATTACAAATTCTATACAGACTTCAGACAGGTGGACTGAATATACAGGCAAAATTCCTGAGGTAACACCACTGAAATCCGTGGAGATATTCCAGGGGGTGGGGGGGGGGAAAGCTATAATCATAACTAAGCAAGTCACTTCTAAGAATGTTTGTGGGTGAGTTGTTTCATTTCTGCAGTAAACAGAAATGAGCTCCTTGTCAATAGGCCAATTAATCGTGAAAAACTACAGAAACCATTACTACATTATATTATATATTATGGCAAACAGTTCTAGAAATGAAAAGAGCTCTGAAAGCTGATAATTAACAGACAATAACTTCACGAAGTTCTATGTTTCACAAAGAACTGTGGTTTTTTTTGCCTTAACAGACAAACACATAGGCTTTCATAAGGGAAAATACATCAGAGTTATTTGTCCAGGTAACCAGTTATATTGGTGGAATTCATTCGACACTGTAGGCATGTACGATGCAGTAGCCATAAGGCTTAAGGAACACAGATCAATAGCCAGCAAAGTAATGTAAAGAAATACAATCCCTGTGCAGTCATCTTTTCCAGTTCTACCACTTGAAAAGGATCGTAGGATAAGCAAACCTACAACAGAGTTCAAAAACATCCCCTCCTGATCCTAAAATGCAATAAAAGAGGTATTTTAAGAGCTTCATGTTACACCAGTTGTACCTTCTGGTTATGACACTAAAACATTGCAGGACTCTACTGAAAACATCAGCAAGGATTGGCTAGCAATGGAATAACACATTTAGTATGTTGGTCATGTCTAGTGGCAAAATAATTATTAAGTATGCCTTGTGGATCACAAAGAATATTTTCAGTGACAGAACATAAGATTGTGTAGCCGGACAGTCACTTTCATCTCAGTTTCTATACAGAGAAATTATCATAATTTAAGATTATTTCCCAACATGCAGCTCCTGACATTGTTTTCAGAACTAGTATCTCCTTTTGGTTAACAATGGCAAAAGTTACAGTGATTTTTATGAAACTTCACATCAATGTCAAATCTATAAACACATTCAACATAGGAAGGCTCTCAAAGGTACTTGATACAAAGATAGTAAGTAGTAACACAGAGATTGTTATCAATAAGAAGAAAAACAAAAACATTGTATTTTTAATAAGCTACCACAAAAACTGTTATTGCTGCTCAGTTGTGCATTTCTTCACACTCAAGATTTCTAGCCTACTCTAGATTAGCACCAATTATATTAATCTTATACCACTCCCATAAAAAAAAATCTTCTACAGATAGTCAGAACATAAAAGAAAAAACAAAAAACAGAATAGGTACCTATCAATTCAAAGGAACACTGATTTACTATGTGTCTTCTTACAAACCCAGCCTTGTTTTCCTTTCTGCTAATTAAAATGGACATTCCCAAAAAGGTAGTGTGGAAAAGTGTGCTTGCAATAAAAGCATTACCAATTTTGGGTTAGGCTACAGCATTGTGTTTAAAAAACCTCAAAGCCGGGGCAGGGTGGGGGCCAGTGGGGGTAGTTTTCTCAAGCCCTTTGTATTTTTAATGTAATTCGTAAGACCTCCTGTACATTTGTTTTCTTTTGAGATGAACTTCATACAGAAACTTTATGAAAACACTGATCATGGTACCTATTGCACAAAAAAACAACAGGTGTGGCTCCAATGGCTTAGGCTTGAGCTCTGTATTAAAGGACAGTGATCTCATACTCACCTGCTCCCAGCCTCCATGCATTTCAGTCTGGTGGCTGGTAACCGCTCAGGGTTCTCAATTGCCGAAACAGTTAGCATTGAAGTTGAATTGTTTGAGTGCATTTTGAGGTAGATATTTTTTTTTATCACTTTCCTGAATAGAGTAGCGTACCACAAAGGCTGCCAAAGCTGCAGCTGATACAAACAGAATCACAGAACCATAGAGTCATTTAGGTTGGAAAAGACCCTTCAGATCATCAGGTCCAACCATCACCTAACATTACAAGTCCACCACTAAACCACATCCCTAAGCACTGCATCCACCCGTCTCTTAAATACCTCCAGGGATAGCGATTCCACCGCCTCCCTGGACAGCCTGTTCCAATGCCTAACTGCTCTCTCTGAGAAGAAATTATTTCCATATCCAATCTAAAACCTCCCTGGAACAACTTGAGGACGTTTCCTCACATCCTATCAGGGGCAACCTTATTGCTCTCTACAGATACCTTAAAGGAGGCTGTAGCGAGGTGGGGGTTGGCCTGTTCTCCCACGTGCCTGGTGACAGGACGAGGGGAATGGGCTAAAGTTGCACCAGGGGAGTTTTACTTTGGATATTAGGAAGAACTTCTTTACCGAAAGGGTTGTTAAGACACTGGAACAGGCTGCCCAGGGAAATGGTGGAGTCACCATCCCTGGAGGTCTTTAAAAGACGTTTAGATGTAGAGCTTAGGGATATGGTTTAGTGGGGATTGTTAGCGTTAGGTCAGAGGTTGGACTCAATGATCTTGAGGTCTCTGCCAACCTAGAAAATTCTGTAATTCTGTCACCTGAGAAAAGAGACCGACAATCCTTGCTGCAACCTCATTTCAGGCAGTTGTAGAGAGCAATAAGGTCTCCCCTCAGCCTCCTTTCCTCCAGACTCAACAGCCCCAGTTCCTTCAGCTGCTCCTCATATGTCTTGTTGTCCAGTCCCTTCACCAGCTTCATTGCTCTTCTCTGCACACACTCAAGCAACTCAGTGTCCTTCTTGTAGCAAGGGGCCCACACCCAGGACCTGTGGTGTGGTCTCATCAGTGCCGAGTACAGAGGGACAGTCACTTCTCTAGTCTTGCTGGCCACACTATTTCTGATGCAGGCCATTTGTATAGTTGGATAGGTTCATCTCTTCATGTCCTTCTCTCTGTCACTGAGAGACCACTGCTCAGAAATGATTTTTCTGTCTTCTTGGATGTTGTCCTGAAGTCTAGATTGTGCACCAATTTCTCCCATATTTGGAGTCTGCACCAGCAAAGTCATTGCATTCAAGAATCAATATAGATAGGTAATATAGATCAATATGGTTAACATACCTAATAGAGTCAGTCACTTGTTCTTTATTTACAGCTCAAGCTATTGAAAGCCATCTCACAAAACAATTTGGCTCCTAATTTCTGTATCTTGAAGCACCCTTTGTAGAAAGCATTAAGTGCATAATCAAAATCAACTATGCAATCTCTTGTTACAACAAGTCAGCGGTGGTACTATGATTCTTGTATTAGCTAAGAAATAACTGATGACCTTTTTTTCCTACTCAGTGCTTTACGTTAGTCAGAGAGGTCCACATTAACATTAAATAGAAAAGTTTCAGCATCAGGATAATTTTCTATCAACACTGACTGACCTTTCTGATCCTCCTAGAACATACTTTATATCATTCTGTATAGCTCTTTTATACACCTTTTGAAAGTATGAAATATTTTTTTTTAAATAATGCCATTTCTCTCATAGCAAATAAAAGCCTGAAAGTGAGACTAATACAAATGGATAATGAAGATAATTTATTCTGCAATTGGATATTTGGGCATAGTGATGACAGATTTTAAGCTAATAAATTATGAGATTCATAAAGTGTTGCATCTCTGATTACATTCTGATGCTAAAAAAATGAAGGGGGAGAAGAAAACAGTAGAAAAAGAAAGGAATGAAGATCTTGACATTTCCAGAGGGTAAAGAAGTATCTACAGAGACTTGTGTTTCTGTCATAACAGAATTATTGCATGATAGCAGAGTGTAAACTGCAAGGTACATTTTTTGGTAAATGAGAACGCAGTTGTGTCTGTTTCTGATACTCAGAGCCAGACTTCCCTGTCACCAAGTATCTTCTCTGAGCATATGTCAAGTGCTGCTGAAGGTATCAGCATAGCTGACTAAAAACATGTGCTTTGAAAGAAAAGCATCAAGTGACTCATTCCTTGAAAACAATATTCCAACAAGGCTCCTATTTTAACTCAGAAAAAATACAGCAACTTCTGTAAGGCATGATAAGAAATGTACCATCTATGCAGGATACCAAATTGAATAAAGGTTATATTTTGAATCTCTCTTTATTTTTGCAGAAAATACACCTTCTCATTTATTCTGTTTTTTATCCACATATTTCTTTCTAATTTCTTGCAACTTAGAATTTTGAACTTGGCTGAAGCTTTTATTTTCCCATTTACAGTTATGTAGAGGTGCTACAAAAATCACAAATTGAAATGATTTTCATTATTTTATCTTTACTTTTACTGATGAACCGCATTGTCATATATATATAAAAAAAAGTCATACAAACCCCAGATCTGGGATACCATTGTACCCTTGTGTATATTAATGTACTCCAATTGCAGTCAGTTCAGCTGTTAGGTGAAAACTTTATCTAGGGACAAAGACTTTCAGGATATCAGGTAAAAAACAGTCTAGAAGAACCGTATTGTAAATTTTCTTGGTCAAATGCTGTTCACAGGTCAAAACAGGGAACACCACCCTAGCCCATTTCCCATCTAGATTTATGCAAACCAACTCATATACCTGAAATAACAAGGATAGTCTCCAAACGTTTTCAGATACTCAGTGAAAAGAAACTTTATAGACAGAGTTTGCCAGAAGGCAATCTAAATTAGGTGCTCTAAATCATTCTTTGAGAAGCTATTCTTTCTCTGGCTCTTTCTATAGAGAGACTCAGGAATGCTACTTGGCACAGAAGGCCTAAACTTGTCCGTGATGGGATATAATGAAGAACACACTTCCATTCCCAGTTTTCACCATGTCTGTGCTAAAATGGTTTATATCATTGTAACAGAATAAACATGTCACTGAGGATATACCCCAAAATAAAGGCTAAGAAAGTGTAATTTATTAGTTCTACAAACAGAATTATATTAATATAAGAGTCAAGACCCAATGAAGTTCAAAAGAGAACTTTTACATCACCTTTCTGGAAAACATTTGTGGCCCTTGTGAAGAAAATGGAAACCAGAAAAAGAGTAGGAAAAAGACAGTAATGCCATTTCTTTGTTTAGTTTCATTTGCTATATACTACTAAATACTGTAAATACTGTATATCTCTTGGAAAGATGGACATACAGTCATTGGTGACTCAGTCCAATTTTGCACATCTAAATCCCTGAGCACCTTTTCAACAGAAGTTCAACCTCCCTTTTTAAATTCTGTTATCAATTTCACTCACTTTTCTATCTCATTTTCTTCTTGATACTTACTTCTAATTATATGAAAATTTATCCTGCTATCCATGACTTGGGAAACTAAACTCCAAAGTAATGTGTAGGAGATTTATTTTTCATCATTTTACATGACCTAAGAGCCTGATTTTATAAGCCCCTGCCTTTGTGAGTTCATAAACTATGATCTTGTATTTGTCTCCTGCGACAACCTAGGAAACCTGAAAAAAGCCCCACAAGATCACTCAGCTTGGAAGAGAAATCGAGTCTACTGCTCATTGACTAAGCGGAACATGACCATCTCCATCAAGCATCTGGATTTCAAGCACTGTCTATATAAGTATCCATATTCATAGCCATATTATTGGAACTACATTCCATTTTGAGCTTTATTCTAGAGAAGGACATCATTGCTCTTTCTATGTGAAGTCTACACTTCTATTCTATTGCTTTGACCCGTGGAGGACAAGATGAAAGATCTCCAAAAAATAAGAAAGATGGAGAAACATACTAATAGGTCTGAACTTGGGCTAGAATTGCTCAGAAAATAAGTTCACTGTAGGTTTCTGTATGAATGTTTTGCCCAGAACTTCACTGAAATTTTGTAAACCTGGACATAGACCAAATAGTTCTAATTTTGTATGAAGAGCCTTATGGCTTAATGATGATCTCCAAGAGTTACAATGGCTTAACTGAATATCAATATAATAACATGAACTCTTTAAAACATTTTACCTCTAATCTTGTTGTAGCTATGATGCTTTTGGCTCAAGTAGTGTAAGAGATTCATGCCATCACAGGGATTAGGCTTGAGAAAATTTGTAGAGGACAAAGCTATCTGATAGTGCTGAAATATCACCCACATAAAAATGCCTTCAACTACCTTGTGCAAGTACTTCTCTAACACTTTGCAGTTCACACTGACTTCATCAGGTAGAATGAAACAACTTGTCAACATAATGGTCATGAGCAAAATTCTGTTTTAGGTGGTCAAACTGAGATTCTAAAGTGACTGTGTAAAACCATAGAGACCCAAGAGTTTAGCCATTACTTGTCACCAACTCCACCCTAAAAGTCTTGTGGACAGTATTCATAACATTAAAGTCCGGGAGCCTGACTTTGTTTACAGGAAATCAATAGGATTTGGGTTCAGGCCTATGAACAAGGGCTCAACCCATTTCTGAAAGTTAAGATCTGACACCCACTTCTATTTCCCTTCCCTCCATCCCTTTGATTACCAAGTCATACAAATCAATCCTCTAAACAGTGGTACCCTACTTGCTGATATGACACTACTAGTGCTTTCATGACAACATCAGTTATCAAGAGCTAGCTGCTTGTGAACAGAAGGTGCTTGACTATAAAGCTGTGAGATAACGACTGGAACTGAAATCAGAATAAGCAAAATATATTGATTGTGTCAGCAAAACGTCTTTTTTGTTTAAGGAATATCTTATGTCTGCCAAACTTAAAATGAAATGTATGACATATTTCATCCTTTTCTCTCACAGTAATAAGTAAAGCACATTTAGCAAAATGGTGGGCATGATTGAACAAATAATAAATAATAATGATGATGCCTGCAGAAAATCCATAAAACATAATTATTCTGGCTTTTATCCAGCATATATAACAGACTGAACTATATTTCTTTATTGAAGCAAGACGCTTCTGAGAACAAATACCAATAACTATATTAAGAGCTTTAGGTAACACGTACATCAAATGAGAAATGCTAATTTCTCAGAAATGTATTTAGCAATACACTTCGCTGTCTTAATGGAACTACTTTTCATACCCAAACTTGTTAATAGGAATACTTTACAATAGAGGACAATAATTAGAACAGAGGTTGAGGTACAGGAGGAGCCAAGAAATAGCACCATATAGACTGGCAGTAATGGCACAGTGTATGCAAGACCTTAATTTTAGTAGACATAAAACAGAATCACAGAATCACAGAATTTCTAGGTTGGAAGAGACCTCAAGATCATCGAGTCCAACCTCTGACTTAACACTAACAAGTCCTCCACTAAACCATATCCCTAAGCTCTACATCTAAATGTCTTTTAAAAACTTCCAGGGATGGTGACTCCACCACTTCCCTGGGCAGCCCATTCCGATGCCTCACAACCCTTTCAGTAAAGAAGTTCTTCCTAATATCCAACCTAAACTTCCCCTGGCGCAACTTTAGCCCATTCCCCCTCGTTCCGTCACCAGGCACATGGGAGAATAGACCAACCCCCACCTCGCTACAGCCTCCTTTAAGGTACCTGTAGAGAGTGATAAGGTCGCCCTGAGCCTCCTTTTCTCCAGGCTGAACAAGCCCAGCTCCCTCAGCCGCTCCTCGTAGGACTTGTTCGCCAGGCCCCTCACCAGCTTCATCGCCCTACTCTGGACTTGCTCAAACACCTCGATGTCCTTCTTGTAGCGAGGGGCCCAAAACTGAACACAGTACTCGAGGTGCAGCCTCACCAGAGCCGAGTATAAGGGGACAATCACTTCCCCAGCCCTGCTGGCCACACTGCTTCTTATACAAGCCAGGATGCTGTTGGCCTTCTTGGCCACCTGAGCACACTGCTGGCTCATATTCAGACGACTATCAACCAATATGTGTAATCCTAGGTCCTTCTCTGCCTGGCAGCTCTCCAACCATTCCTCTCCCAGCCTGTAGCTCTGCTTGGGGTTATTGCACCCCAGGTGGAGGACCTGGCACTTGGCCTTGTTGAACTTCATGCAGTTGACCTCAGCCCATCGGTGCAGCCTATCCAGATCCTCCTGCAGAGCCTTCCTACCCTCAAGCAGATCGACACATTCGCCTAGCTTGGTGTCATCTGCAAACTTACTCAGGGTGCACTCAATGCCCTTGTCCAGATCATCGATGAAGATATTAGAGGACCGGCCCCAGCACCGAGCCCTAGGGAACGCCACTAGTGACTGGCCTCCAACTGGATTTAACTCCATTCACCACGACTCTTTGGGCCCGGCTATCCAGCCAGTTTCTAACCCAACGAAGTGTGCGGCACTCCAAGCCACAAGCAGCCAGTTTCTTGAGGAGAATGCCATGGGAAATGGTGTCAAAAGCCTTGCTGAAGTCAAGGTAGACCACATTCACAGCCTTTCCCTCATCCACTAAGTGTGTCACTTTGTCATAGAAGGAGATCAGGTTCGTCAAGCAGGACCTGCCTTTCATGAACCCATGCTGACTGGGCCTGATCGCCTGCTTGCCCTGCAAGTGCTGCGTGATGACTCTCAGGAGGATCTGCTCCATGAGCTTCCCTGGCACTGAGGTCAAACTGACAGGCCTGTAGTTTCCCGGGTCTGCCCTCCGGCCCTTCTTGTAGATGGGCGTCACATTTGCTAGCTGCCACTCAACTGGGACCTCCCCCGATAGCCAGGACTGCTGATAAATGATGGTAAGCGGCTTGGCCAGCTCCTCTGCCAGTTCTCTCAGTACCCTCAGGTGGATCCCATCTGGCCCCATCAACTTGTGCACATCTAAGTGCCATAGCAGGTCACCAACCAGTTCTTCATGGATAGTGAGGGCCACATTCTCCTCCCCATCCCCTTCCACCAGCTCAGGGTACTGGGTATCCAGAGAACAACCGGTATTGCCGCTAAAGACTGAGGCAAAGAAGGCATTGAGCACCTCCGCCTTTTCCTCATCTCTTGTAACTAAGTTTCCCCCCGCATCCAGTAAAGGATGGAGATTCTCCTTAGTCCTCTGTTTTGCATTGATGTATTTGTAAAAAGATTTTTTGTTGTCTTTAATGGCAGTCGCCAGATTGAACTCCAGATGAGCTTTGGCCTTTCTAATTTTGTCCCTGCACAGCCTCGCAACATCCTTATAGTCCTCCTCAGTGGCCTGCCCTCTTTTCCAAAGATTATAAACCCTCTTTTTTCTCCTAAGATCAAGATGCAACTCTCTGTTGAGCCAGGCCGGTCTTCTTCCACGCCAGCTCATCTTTGGGCACATAGGGACAGACCGCTCCTGCGCCATTAAGATTTCCTTCTTGAAGAGCGCCCAGCCTTCTAGGACTCCTCTGCCCTTCAGAACTGCCTCCCAAGGGACTCGGCCAACCAGTGTCCTTAGCAGCTCAAAGTCAGCCCTCCGGAAGTCCAATACAGCGGTTTTACTGTTCCCCTTCCTGGCCTCGCCAAGAATAGAGAACTCCACCATTTCGTGGTCACTCTGCCCAAGACAGCTCCCGACAATCACATTTTTCTCTGTTTGTGAAGAGAAGGTCTAGCGGGGCGCCACCCCTGGTAGGCTCACTAACCAGCTGCGTCAGGAAGCTATCTTCCACGCTCTCCAGAAACCTCCTAGACTGCTTTCTCTGGGCTGTGTTGTGCTTCCAGGATATGTCAGGGAAGTTGAAGTCCCCCACGAGAACAAGTGACGACGATTTCGCAACTTCTGTCAGCTGCCTGTAGAACTCCTCATCAGTTTCCTCATCCTGGTTCGGTGGTCTATAACAGACCCCGACCAGGATGCTAGCCTTGTTGGCCTTCCCGCCAATTCTAACCCAAAGGGACTCAATCTTCTCATTCCCAGCCTTGAGTTTCACAACACTGAGAGATTCTCTGATATAGAGAGCCACACCACCACCCCTTCTGTGCTGCCTGTCCCTTCTGAAGAGCCTATAGCCAGGCATTGCAGCACTCCAGTCATGAGACTGGTTCCACCACGTCTCCGTGATGGCAACCAAGTCGTAGCCTGCCTGCTGCACGATGGCTTCCAGCTCCTCCTGTTTGTTACCCATGCTGCGTGCATTGGTGTAGATGCACTTCAGCTGGGCCATTGCCTTATCCCCCAGCCTTGCCATTGTTCCCCCTGGCACAGCTCCAACAAGCCTTGTTTCAGCCCCATCCCCCATCTTACCTAGTTTAAAGCCCTCTCAATGAGAACTGCCAGCTCCTAGCCCAGGATCCGTTTTCCCCTTAGAGATAGGGACCCATCTGTGGCCATCAGGCCGGGTGCCAAGTAAAGCGCCCCACGGTCAAAACAGAAACAAGATTTATGTGCTGGCACGAGCCTCTAAGCCATGTGTTTATCAGGTGGGCTTTTCGTGTCTTGTCACAACTCCTGTCGTGTCCTAACACAACTGAAGATTAGTAGGGTGTTTAAAAGAGGGAAGGAATGAAAATGAAAAAAAAAAAAACAAAACAAAAAAAAAAATCATTTTTTTTGTAAGAGTCAAACCAATCAAGAAAATGTATAATTTTAAAAATTTATAAACCAGAAGTTGACAGTAATTTTCCCAAGCACTCAGGCACACTGCCCTTTTATATTACTATGCTTTATGAATTATGAATTCTGGATGATGAGAAAGCCTAAGGGTGACAACAGAACTGTAGTGTCAGTAATGCACTGTCATTTCACACTGTGAAAGTTCTACTATACCTAGCTGGATTTTTCAAGTTTAAAAAATGTCACTGACTGCCAAAGATTTCCCTGAGAGGTGTGATGAAAATATATGCTCTGTTGGTAAAATGCTAATCCCAATAACTAGAAAAGGGTCAAACACTTTTGAGTGCTTGTCAGGTTTTGTGTCTACCATGGGTCTTGAGATATAACTATATTCCTTCACCATAATTCACCTATTTTAAGGCAGACATTGAAGCAGATAACCAGTTTTCCAGCTTTTAGCAGAATGAAATCAGAGTAGAAAATAAAAGAGGTGTTTTGTGAGATTTTACATGGCTCCTGTTGCCAAGGAAACAATTTCTTTTGGCTGGGAAATGGTAGCCCTGGCTGCAAAGCTGGCAGTATAGAACAAGGGAGGCTATTTATCAAATAGGGTTATATATGGACACCCATACATGCTTATCCACACATCGAAGAGGGAAAGATCTAGCAAAACTGAATTCCAACAAAAAAACATTAAAGTTTGGAAATAAGGTTGTAAGTAACTTACACTCATTTGAGGAATCTGTTGATGGAAGAGGCATTAGTACTGGCTTAAACTGATCAGACAGAGGCATTCTAGAATCTACCTGAAAACATAATTCAGAAAAGCAAAATAAAGGTCAAATGCAGCTCTCAAAGACAGCTCATCTGCGTCCCATTCCAGCCAAGTACTTAACCAGACACATAATATAAAAGTTCAGACTCAAAAGATGGTGAAGAATCACTTGAAAACTGTGCAATCTCTTTTTTACCGTAGAATCCCTAACTCCGAATCTAAAAATAAGATCCATGATATTATACATAATTTTACCAATTTACTGATATAATAGAATTTAACATTCTTTGAGGCAAAATGGAAAGGATAGCTCCTAAGGATGGACTTTTGGCCAAAACTGGATAGTGGAACAATGAGGAAAGACACCAAGTGTAAGGTCACCAGCTGAGAGAAGAATAGATTGATTCTCCTTCATCAGAAAAGGAAAAAGGTTTGCACAGTGCTAACAGGGGTGGAAAGTGCATCAGGAATATCAAAGAAAAAAAAAAAAAAAAAAACAAAACACACAACACTGTGCTATGTTGAAAATATACATCCATTTTAATGAGGTGTCCAAGTCTTATGCTAAGTTAGGGCAAGGTAGAGATAATGGCTGCCATATAAAATCTTCTGTAAGTATTTAGAAGCTGTAGTTAGAAAACCAGGATACTACGAAAAAAAAAAAAAAGAGGAGAAAAAAAGGAGGAAACTGCGTAAGTCTGAAAGGGAGAAATGGCAGCCTTATGCAAGGTCATGCCTCTGAAGCAAAAAAAAAAAAAAACAAAAAAAAATAACTAAAGCTTGGATCAGTATTGCAGATTTTGCCTTCATCAAAACAAAACCATGTTCTATGAGCAGTAAACATGTGAAAGGAAAAATGGCCTGTTTTGTTTGTTTTCTTCTCATGAAGACCATGATGATCACTCTAGGCAGAAAACCAAAAATTACAGGTTTAAAAACTTCATCTGTGTAAGGTAAATTACTGTGCTCCAGGAGCTAAAAGTCTGCTGATTTTCAGTCTTTCATTGAGACTTTAAATTACCCAGGTGAAATAAACAATTTTCCATAGAAATTTCTGCATACATAAAACCTTTATTTTCCCTGAGAAAAATAATAATAATATATATATATATCCAGAGTTATATATAACTCTGGATATATATATGGTTATATATAACTCTGTTATATATATGGTTATATATAACTCTGTTATATATATATATTTTATCCAGAGTTTGTTACTTGTCTTAAAGTCACCAATAAGCTATTGAGCCTATTATTTCACAGGAGTGATTTCTCAGCTATTTTTGAAAATAATTACAATCTAGAAGATTCTTAAGGGACATTGGTTTCTTCTCTCATTACGAAGTATCTAGGAAGCCTCAAAGAATTTGTTGTAAAATAAGGTTTGTTTGATTTTTTAATTTTTTTTTTTTCAGAACTCTTAAGTAGGAAAAAAAAAAAAAAAGAAGGTGCAACTCTCATACTGCATTTTCAGTCAAAAAAAAAATGGAGGAATGTCAGTCACTATGCACGTCAAGTGTTTTTAATTCTCTATAAAAGATTATTAGCATAATGCTGAGCAACAGCATGTAACCTTGAAAGGAACTTGTTTTGTAATTTCCCTTCTAGAGTCAAATGCAAGCTCTGCTTTTTTGGATCTTCTGTGGAAATGGCTTTCTAGCAACTCATGGCTGGAATAACACAGGTAGCAAGTCTTTTTCCTCTGTGACCATACATGAGACTGATGAGTAAACAAAGAACTAGCTATTTTGCTACTTTCATGTTATAATGTCAAAAGAAAGCAAAATGGTAGCTGAAGATTATATGTAGTGGTTTGTTCAGTATCAGTGTAATTTCTTTAAGGAAAAGAGAGACAAATTATGAAGGACAGCAATTTTATTAATTTGAAATACAGATTTGTCTCTCTCTATGAAGCTCCAGCCAATTAGACTTGAGGCAATACAGTTTCTTAAATAAAGTAAAAATAAATACAAAAACACAGACTATCTTGTGTACTAAGGCTCTTTAATCACTTTACCCAGTGTTAAAGTGAGTATCCAGGGGAAAAAAACAAGTTTTGGAAGGCAAGACTGGTTAAGTCAGTTTTAGAAGGCCAGCTGATTGACCTAGTCTTGGCCACGTACTCAGAAGTGCCGGTATCAAATGCACATGCTGTATCTGTAGTATTATCTTAGAAGAATTCATGCTGGGCTTCTTTCAAACTCAGGCTCAAACACAAAACAGGGAATATTTACAGTGCCCTAAAAAATAAATAAATAAACAAAAATAATAAACACAGTTTTAAGGGGTAGTTAAATAAAACAAACATATAAAGTTACAATCACTGTAATCATTATCTTACTCCTTCCTGTAGTACAATATCAAAAAAACTGTAAATATTAAACAGTTCTCAATGATAATGCGGTTCTTAGCTAATAAATGTGTTTTATTATACTGTTTCTATCTGTCTAGTAATTATTTTTGCCCTTAAAACCACAGCAACGCTAATATAATAAACCAATTAGACTTCCAGCATACAGTCTCCCTCCACAATAAAAGCTGTCTGAACCTACTACTTTTCTGGGTAAGCTTGCATGTAAATATTTATAACATTCTTTTACTTCTCTTTTTTTTTCCTCCTCATTTTATTACCTATAGCAAGCCTTCATTATAATTGAGATAGCTTGTATACCCAAGACCTTTTTAGTATGTTGTTCATATCCAAAAAAGAAGTATTCAGGTATTCAAAAATGTTCAGAAATTTACACCAAGCTCTAAATTTCAACAGGCTCAAGTGAATGTTTTTTCTAGGAATCTATTTAAACTCAACATACTTGCCCACTCCTTGATTCAAATGAAACATTTAATTTCACCGGAAGTACCCAAAGATAGAAACAAACTAAATTCTTTGTGTTTTCACCCTATTAATTATTGGATGTGAAAATATTACATCCTGTAATTCCATGACCTGTCATTGGCTCTTACTATATGTACTCTTCTGAAGGGTAGAATACATAGTATAAAAAAGGCTGAAGAACATAAATATCCTTTCTAATGTGGGCTTTGAAAAAGATGTCTGAATGTTCTTATACTCAGTTTAGGCTTTGCTAACATCAATATACTTTAATATAATAAAAACAAACAAAAAAATCATTATGAATCAAACAGGTGCAGACATCCCAGAGAATTCAAACTTCTACTTCCAAGAAATGGACATGACACAAGGTCACTGGCTATCAACAAGAAGCATTTAATTTAAAGCCACTAGGTGTCACCATATAAATATTCCTAAACAGAGTTATCAGCCTGAAAAAGTAGTTGGTAATAATAGACAAGGTTGTAGGCAGTTGACCACGTCCTCATATCCTTACAAAGCCATGGAAGAGCGCTATAAACTAATCAGGCTCACCACTAAATATCAGAATTACTGAGAAATATTTTTACACATGAGAAATGAGACTTGAATGTAACCTGTTAAGTTTTTAATAAAATGCAGTCTGTATTCTAACTTAGACAGACCTTTAGTAATTTAACTTCAAAATAAATGTTTTCCCAAGCAAAACCTTCCCATATCAGAATGTGGCCTTGTTGTGAGAAAACGTCCCACACAGACTCTTCACATTTGCATGTTTATTGAGCCATTTAGTCCCTGCACTGCAATTCCTCAGTAGAAATATTCTGTAGTAGCTTTCTGTTGTCACTGAGACCCAAAGGTGGCCCCACTGCCCTGATGACGTAGCCTACTGGAAACACAGAAATTAAGGGCAAATTTAAGTAATTTATCTTACTAATGAACTGTTATTAAAAACATCTATTACCTCAAAGGCGCAGGATGTTCCAGGCGTGTAATACTACTTTAACAGGCGTACTGAAGTGATTGTGTACTTCAGTCACTGTGGACTGGTACTTCCCTACCATAGCAATGCTGCTGCTTTGGATGCAAGAGGGAGTCCATGTGTCTGACAGAGTATATGACCAAAACTGGTTAGTACTCCTGACTCATCCCTATCTCTTTCAGCTATCGACAATCTCCAGCACGTAACATCTTGTAATTCACTTATGGCTCCTTGTTATGCTACTGTTCTGATTAGCAGTGGCATTTCCTTGAATTTACACAATACTGCTTATTGGATATACCATAAATATCTAATGAAAACCACAGATACTCCTCAGAAAAATCTGAAAGCAGCTGAACAGTTTTAATAGCTATTTAACTATGATTAATGAAATATCTAACTGACACAGTAGCATGAAACTAATATAGACTTAATAGCCAAGCCTGCATAGAACCATAAAGATTGTACATTGAAGTTCAAAATGTTGTCTGATTATTTTAACTATTTTCTGCATAGCTGTCCAGACCGTGTGACTAATCACAGTGACGACTTTCTAAAGAAAAACAAGGAGGTCTGTGCTGAAGTACAGCATAAACATCTCCATTTTTGTTTCAAAATACAGAGGATGCTTTTAGGTAAGGAACAACATGGAGATTTCTTCAAAAAATAAAAACAAGTGCACCAGAATAAAGTATAGCTCATTGGTTTAATCAGCTCCCACATATGTGAAGGATGTAAACTAGGCTATCTCCCAAAGCTGAAGTGGAAGAGCAAAAGAGAAAGAGAGGTAGAGAAAGAGAGTATGACAGTATGTGAAGCTTTGACAGATGAAGAACAAGACCAGAAAATAGCTAACATCTCTGGCAGCTTGAAATGAAAATCAGACAGAAACTCCCACTGGATTTTTTTAAACCCCGCATCTTGACTGCAGCTATTCATCAGTGTCGTGCCCCTAACTAGTCTATTGTATATGCATATAGTAAATTTAGAAGTATAAAGAGGGTGCATTTGGCTTTCTGTCTTCTGTCTTCGAATCTGTTTGTCCTGCTGTCCCCTGCCTAAGAACTATGCAAGAAGAGATACCTTAGAAAAAGAAATAGTATCAATAGCATTGACATTACAAATCTGCAGAGACACAAAAGAGAATTCTAGTTGCCAAGTAATAAATTAGCTTTTTCTTTCCTAAAATTATCTTCACAATTCCCCATCCTTAGACATGAGCAAACAATGCAATTCTCTATTTTTTTTTCCTCTCCCCATTCCCCATCAGAGAAGGGCTATCAAATAGAAACTATAGAAGTATTTTCCTAACACAGGCTCTTGACCCTCCTTTCTGCTTCTAAATTATAACGCTCTGTAATTGTTCTGAGTATCTGTTCTGGAAAACATTAGATACTGACAAATCCAGCCTACAAAAACACGGTATTTCTGAAGAAGTTTATTAAAAGATCTTCTGAACCAGGGACTGCAGACTTCTAATGGCAGCTGTTGGCATAGTGCAGTATATATTTCAATGAACTATCAAAGAGGGGCAGTTTTCCTTTCTTGCATCTTTCAGCATAGCACCAAAATAGATGGTAGGATTTACAAGACTTTCCAGTTCTTTCAAGGTAAGAGCAGAGAGCTTATTTAACATCCATCTTCAGAGTGACAGCACCTGAAGAGCTATGAGGCTTGTAGAGTAATACTGGCACAAAAATAAACTGATTTAGGTGAAATCTGGTGGCCATGTTAGGGGAAAAAAAGCTAAGATTGGGGCATAAAACAATACTAGCTGTAAGAGAGATTAAGAGACTAATATCAAAAGCACTTGCACTGTGATAGGACTGAATTAATTTCCACTAGGAATGGAATTCTGAAGGACAGAAAACATGCTTCAATAAGACTAAAACAACTATTCAGAATTAACATTTTGTCTTTAGACCTCTTTTTTAATTTTTTTCCCCTTTCCCACTGTGAAGCGCTGTCATGATCTCAGAGTTTATGGCTCTTTTGACGATAGATGAAGAGCTTACTAAGAGGTCATTCAAAGCTAAAAGCTCCAATCTTCCCAATGCTGTTGCTGGGTCCTTCTCCACAGATTACTTACTCTATTTGTGCATTTCAGCACTCACAGAAAACATGATTAATCCCTCTGTGATTCCCATCTGTCTTTCGGATAGCAACAACGAGTCCTCAATAACATGACCTTTTGTTACCCCGCCCCCGTTCTTTTCTCTTAAGGAGCAATACCTGATCAGTTAATTTTGGCAGCTGTGGCTTAGTGCCCCAAAGAGCCTACTAAGCTGCTTCAGTCAGCCAAGTTCACTTTCTCTCTCCCTCCTCCCATTGTGATTTCTAAGGAAATCTCCTGGTACAAGGGTATATGGTGAGGTTAAGGTTACCTTGGTACAGCAGGAGGGAGACACACAGAAGCTCCCCTCCTGGAGAACCCACAGCTGCCTAAGGAGTAAGATACCATATTTACATATTAGCATTTGAAGCTTTCTTATTCACAATGAAGACACTCATTTTACACAAACCATCGTTCAGTGTCACTCACCATGGGTTCCCAAGGGCAGGGAGGCACGTGCCTGAAACTGAGGCAGACCTGTGAAGAGGATGGCCCAGGGCAGATGGCTGCCCCTTGTAGGGCACAGGCCCAGGACAAGCCAAAAACTTAAACTGCTACCAGAGACCAAGCAGGGCCGGAGTATACCTGATGCCCTCCCTTGTAAATTTTCATCTTTTGATCTAGGAACAGTGCTGCGACACTTCTCAGCTTTTACCTTGACACTCCTTACGTACTGACTGGCAATCAGCAGAAGCCCAGGTTTAATCACTTGAACTGATGGCAGCTTCTGACTGAATTAATCACCATATTTTTTATCACCTGGAGAACTTGGCTGGGGCAGAAACACTGCAAGTGCCGGGGCCCTTGCTGGAGTTTAGCCGTCAGTGCTCCCACTGGTCCTGTGGGGTGACCTGGCCAGGAACCCCTAAGACACACACACACACACACACACATTTGGGAACAGGCCCTGCCAGCCTGCGGGCACCCGCCAGCCCGTCTGGCTCTGACCTCTGATAACTGCTATCAAGTACTACATGCAAAAGGCAAAGAGTTGATCAGAGCAGCTGAAGTTAGTCATATTTTGCAGGACACAAGCAAGACAAAATGTTGACACACCTGGTGTGCTAACCGTTGCATGTCTCATTTCAGTCAGTCAAACACAGGCTGCAGCATCTGTCCTTTCTTAGCATTTAACCTGGACTCCAGGATGATAAACTCATGTGATGAAACCTGCTTTAACGAATGCATTATAAATGCAGTGCAGAACACAGCCTCTAGGAGCTCACAGACCCAGAGGTCCTGATCCAGGTGCCTTCTTCCTCTGAGAATCTCAGTGACTTTACCCCAGCCCGTGCCATCACCTGGCGGGGAGTCAGGGGCACAAGCGGTGCTGGCCAAGGATGCGTCTCCTCTGCCACGGGGTGAGGGCTGCTGCTTTCACCTCCACCCCTCCAGAGAGCACAGCTAGGACAAGGAGATAGATGACAGCAGCTTGGATGGAGTACAGTATGAGCACAGCAGCGATTATATGAGTGCACTATCAGGTGGGTCTGGCAGGGATATTTTTAGCTACAATTATTTTGTACAGTAAACTCTTCGCTCCAGAGCTTCAAAACCTGAGTGATTCTGTTTCTTAAATCCGAAGAAGCCTCACAGTGACAGAGGCATATCTTTAGTTATGTAATTTCTAATCTATATCAGCAGCTGCAGTTTCCACCAAATAGATACAGATATTTCTTGCACTGGTGATTACAGTTCCTTAGCATGGTGACACGGTCCTTTACCAAAGGCTACAGTTCAAGGTTATTTAAGGGTTACTGCTGATTCACAAACCTATTAGCTCTCTATACAGGATTAACAGACAATTGATTTTTCCTACTCAAACTGTGTAATAGTTTTTGCTTCTGAGCAGTGAGAACTGAGAACCCACCACTGAGAACCCCGCCTCGCTCCCCCCCCACCCACCCCCCCGGTCGACTTGCCAGACTCGGCAAGTGTCACAGCAGCAGGGACAAAAAGACACACTTGATGTAAAACCCCCCAGTAGCTGTGGGCAGCAGCCAGGTGTCCTGAGGGAGGAATTTGACTGAACGCTCCCACCAATAATCAGATGTAGTGCTGACCTTTAGGAGCAGTGCAAGCCATATCCCTTTCCCTGTTTATTTGTCCACAGGGAGCGAGAAGAGAGCTGTTTGCTTTAGGCAACTGTTCTTTTCTTTCTGACAGATGTAAATGTCAAAGGATGTCTGGGTAGCTTTGGATACCACTTAATGTCACCATTATTTTGAAGACTAACAAAAGCTGCCCGTGCATCTATAAACATCATGCAGTAGCCCTCTAGAGGGTAATAGGAATGGCAAGCCAATTGTGTGAAAATGTCTTCCCACTGACAATTTTTATCAGTGGGGCCTGCTGGTTAAAACAATACAAAAGAAAAACTTTCCCGATGCTGCTGGCAAAGTAGCACTCACCCTAGGATTCTACCAGTTCTGAAACCAAGTGATTCGACCCACCAATGTCCTAACCCAGGTGAATGTAAGACTTGCACTCAAGCCATCAAAAGTGGCATTTTCCTTTAGGAAGTTGGTGCAGGAGACGTGTGAAGCTCGTAAGTCTGCCTCATTCTGAGATGCCATGCAGTGGCTGTAGTTCTTCCTCTTGCACGCTCTGTAAAATCTGTGCCCTTTTGTATTATGAAGCCTTCCAACAAGCCCTTTTGACTAAATGCTTGACAACTTCATTTTTTTTTCTTAGTAGGGTTGCAAGCAAACTGTCTATCATAAGAAGCTATTTAAGATTGTATAATTACACCTGCTTAACATAGCCCACACTGCCTGTGTGAGACATGATGCATTTATTTTAAACTTGCATTTTATTATTATAATTATTTTACAAAACGTGAAATACGTTTGAAGTATCTTTCTTGAGCCTTGTCTTGCCTTGTAGCCAAGATAAACTAATCCTGCCACTTCAAACTTTTCAGTCATTTTATTTCTGCTGTCATTTAAGAAGCCAACTTGGACTTTTATCCCCAAAACCCATCTCTAACACCGTTGGAGTAATATGAATTTCTTCCATGTCAGTTGCTACATCTTGGTTTGCATCTCTCTCTCTCTCTCATTTCATATGAATTTTAAGAATCTCAATACACTGTTTATATTTTATATTCAGAGTTTTTATTACAATAATAAAATTGATAATCAATTATCAATTTACTTCATAAATGTAACGATCAATTATCTGTACAACTATTTGGAGAGGAAAAAGGTAATTTTCTAAAGGAAACTCAGAACAACAGGAATTTAATAGCAAAGAAATAAATAAAAATCTTCATGATTTCATCTCGGGAAAATATAAGTACCACTGAATTTTTAAAGCTCAGTTTTAAACCTGACATAATAAGATGAGCAAGCAGCCTGTAATCAATAAAACAAAGGGAGACAAGGAACTGAGAGATCCTTTCCTGCTTAGGATCCTTAGATCTTTTCCTTACAAGAAAGGACAAATATTTCAATTTCAAAGCAGAAAGCTTCCTTACTGACTTTCAGCATTGCAGGTTTAGAGAAAGCAACAAAGCTATCTGGTAAAAAGTTCTTCTCCAAAACTCCGGATTCACAGCAGTATGACAAGAAACTCAAAACCAAAAATTACTATTTTTGCCTTTTTAGGAAAGAGCCGCTCATGCAGCAGCATATCTGGAGATTTACAAAACAATTATCTGGTAAATTGAAAGTATATGCAATCACAGTTGCCTTCTAATAGTATTGCCAACGAAATAAAGGGGAAAAGTACCCATTATAATTGACAATAAAAGGTCACTATTAACATACAGTGACCATAACAAAGAATCTGCAACAATATAGTATGAAAGATAAATACTATAACATTGCTGTCATAATTAGAGATGACAGCAGACAATGTGTTTTTACTAAGAATATTAGTTTAAATGTGAAAGTACATTTCCTTTCACATTTGTATGTTTGTTTTCCATGAAACATCAAGCTTAGCTGGCTGAAAGAGTGCAAACCAACTTAAACATACTTAAATATTTGATAAAAGCAAAACTCACTACATATTATGTTAGCACTACTATATTGGGTGACCATACATATCCAAAGAAAACAAACGGTCCCTCTTAATTTAAAAATCAATTCTCTTAGAAAGGTCCACTAAAAAACAACTTCATGCCAGATGTAAATGAAGCCTTCTGATGATTATACACTGCTGTTTTTATGGTTCCAAATGTTCCTGTTAAACAAGAGTTTAATCAACAGAATGTGGAGCCACAGTGAGATGCTTTTGCATGAGGCAGCCCCACACACACACCTTTTGTCCTTCTTTTCTGGGCAATATACTATAGGTCTGTTGTTACACCCTGCATCCCTTTCCTACTTGCTTCCTGACAATGTTTATCACACCCAGTTACTGCTCCCCACTATCAAAAGTCAGGCTTATTCATCTTCATTCGGTGCTCCTCTAGTCTCCTCTTTGCTATGGTTTTGATTTTATACCAACGACTTATAAGCCGTAGCAAACTGAACTATTTATGTTAGCCACTACAATTAATTTTCCATCAGGAAATGTAGGTTTTAAGAAAACTAATATCATTATTTCTTCCAAGGTAAGATTTCTACTTTACATCTATTTTTACCTATTACAGTAAAAAAAAAAAAAAATAAAAACAGTCAGCTTTGCCAAACACTTGCAAGAACACAGTTCATTTGCTTGTATATTACTTCTCCATCACGTCCTCTGTTCCAGTAATTTGTGTCTCAGGAATGTTCATCTCCATTTACAAAGAATCCAGTGCAATAGCAGCCTCAAACCCACATGGAATCTCTTGGAGCTAATGTAGTATGTTTATTCATAATCAAAGAAACACTTTTGAAGCAAGCACAGAACAAATGATGTTTCAGCTCTGATTATCTGCCATGAAGTATTCACAGGGCACTTTAAAGGGGGAAATATTTCCTAATTAAAATTAAGAAAAGAGGTTTGCGCTTTCACTCCAGGCAATTAAATGTAACATTTGCATGCATACAATTCCATGGGAAACAAAACCCAGGAAGTGGCTGTTTGAGTGTCTATTAATTAAAAAATCCAACACTTCACTGTTTGTACTAGCTGGCCTTTTATACAATCTCTGTAGGTTAATAATTGAATTAAAGTGTGCACAAAATGATACCAGTGAAGGGGTGCTTAAAAAGTGCAACTCTCTTTTCATAGTAATCATCTGATTATTTTTATTTCCATTAATAAAGATGTATAATTAAAAGAGGTATATGACTGCAGAATCAGAAATGTCAACACAACTACTAAATACCCATCACGTGCATACTGTGACAGTATGATTTGCTAGCCAGCTTTTCGTACCTTTTTGTGTGTGTGATTGCTAGCCTGAAAAATGAACCCAAGTCAGAAACCATTATAAATACATTAGAAAGCATTTACTTCAGGAAAATTTCTGCTGTAAAAGAAAATGGAAAATTGTTGAGGAAAACACTGTCATCTGCTACTCAATGTGCAGTTATCTTGAGATGAAAAGCAAGTTCAACTAAACCCAGTGAAACAACAGAGTGCAGAGCCAATAGTCCATTAGTGTAGCTAGATCAATATAAAGGAAAAGAAACATGGGCTTCATTTCACTCCAGCACTCTTGAAGATGACCTGCTGAAGATTTATCAGTTTTATATAGGAGGGTTTGCCCTTCTCCTCCTCTTTATTTTCTCCAAAATTGTAAAAAGTGAAATACAGCAAAAAGTCTAGGGGGAAAAAAAGTACAGTCCAAAGACAGTAGGCCATTTCTGCTTCTGTTTGCTGTCAATAAATGAAAACTAATCAAGGGCAGATTTGTAAGGACATGGTTTTTGAAATGTGTATTTTCACCTGTGACAAAGCTTTGTTTTTTGAAATCTCACGCTGTTCCTCCACTATGCTGCAATTACAAACAGGATGATTTCTGAAGGTTCACTTTCTGCTTAAACTTAGTAGTAAACACTCATTTCACCTTGATGTTGTAGAATTAACCACACAACCTTTCACACACAAAAAAAAATGGTCTGGCCCACTGGGTGAAATGAGAAAGGGACAAATGGTGCAATTGAGGCAGAATGTACAAAAGAGAAGTGTGAAGAGAAAAATGGCAGGCAGAAAAGAGAACTAGAATGAGAAAGGCATTATGGAAAGAGGTCAGTGCAGTGAAATTAACTGAATGGAAGATAAATGGAATGGCTAGAAACAGCCACGGGGAGGAAAAAACAAAAAACAAAAAAAAAAAAAAAAAACAACAAAACAAAACAAAACAAAAAAACAGGAGGTGGTTGGTTGATTGAGGTGTGGAGCTGGTCAGGATTTTATTTTTTTTTTGATCTGTTGAAATTTCAGTGATTCACTAGACTCCCCTCCTCTGTTGGAGAATGCTACCTTAGGTAAGTAAGAGAATGAAACTTAGGGACTTCAAAGCTATCACAGAGAACTTAATGAACTCTAGAAATGTTTTGTGTGAGCACAGTCTTTGAACTGTAACTTATATTTGGGGTTGAATACTCCAGGAAAACAGCTAGTTATAGGCAGCAAGCAAAACATAATAGCAGTTCTGGCACTCTTAGACATATGACATTGTTTCTATTTCTGATCAAATCCTGTTTTATATTCTGCTACAGACACAGTCAGTTTCTTTCCATTATTTTTTCTTCCTTAGGTAAAAAGAGCAAGTCCTAACTAGATCAAAACCAAGGGACCAGGTTGGATTTCTTCAAAAATTTCTGCTGTTATAGCTTCAAGAAGCCATTTTCTGATCCAGTTGTAAGTATGTTCAGAGTAGTTTAGTATTCCTGGGTTTAAACAAGCACTTGAGACCAAAATTAGACTTACAAAGGACACTAGTATTAAGCAGAGTTCCTTTAGTAGAAGAAGTAAACATAATTTCATAAAATTGTCTGGCTTTTTAAGCAAGTACAGTTAACAGAACTTTTTTTTTTTTATAGTAATTATAATAAAAAGTAAATATTGTGTATTTGTTAACACAGTAAATGTTAAGGAGCTCTCTTCACAGCACTGTTGAACATCACTCAGTACTCTTCAGTTTCATTTCAACATTACAGCTGAATAATAGCAAATTAGTATAGAAAGTCTGAGAAAAAATAAAACGAATCATTATACACACACACACACATATATATATATATTAGGTCACACACTATATTTGGTCAGATTTCCAAGTTAGGTGAAAAACTGGAAGTTCGCACAAGGATTGTAATAGATTTGTGGTGTAAGTGTTCTTTTACCATTTCACTAACAGGCTATGGATAAGCTGTAGACACATGCTGCAAAATAAAACGTATCGATACCTAAAATCTCTTGTAGTCCTGAAAGTTATGAAATATCAGAATAATTCTTCAAAGGTGGGTGTTGTTTTTTTTTTTTTTTTTTGTTTGTTTTGGTTTTTTTAATAAATAAATAAATCAAAGCACTAACTGTCTCTGTGTGATTACAAGATGAAAACCACATTTGAAAGGACTGCCTTTCAAGTGACTAACCAGACAGTGAGCAAAAACCATTCTGAAACAAGCTTTCAGGGACTATAAATCCCATCAATATTTCTACCTCAGAAATTAAAACTAAGTATGACATCCCTAAGCTCATTTAGAATTGGTTTGGATGTTATCATTATATTAATGGACGTAAATGCCATTGCTGTCCTTATGCTCCAGAAACAAGAAGTGATAGAGCACATTTGGTGTTCATCACCTACACTCACATCTGAGGGCTGCGTGCACATCCCCCCAGTTATCCATGTTGTAAGGGTATCATGGAAAACACATTCTCCACAATCACTTGGTTCTGAGAGAAAACTACTCTGTATCTTCACCACTGACCCTGCACAAAAAGAAACGTACTTCACTTCTACGTGCACATATACATATCTGCACACACACATTTCTACAAGAGCATGCACAGGAAGACCAGGCTTGCTTACTTCTGTTTTATGTTGTTTTCTCCCAGTTTTTTTGTCTGTGACTGGGCTGTGTCTCCAATTTGTGATTTTATATAAATCTTCTCCACTGTTTTCCCCTTTTAGATAGGGGAGAAAAAAAAAGAAGAAAAAAAAACAACTATCAAAAGCTGAAACCTACCCGCATCCCTATCTACAGCAGCTGGCATTTTCAAAGGTGCCATAAAGATTCAGGTGCCCTGACCCTGCTGCAGTTAAAGGTAACTGAGTTCTTGACTCCTTTAAACAGTTCTCACAATTCCTCACTAAATTACATTTGCTGGACATCAAGCACTTACTAAATATATGGAATATTTAGGGGACTCCTACTGTTACTTCTTGTACTTTAATTTTTAATCTTGGTTACACGAAAACATAATCTGAGCCTCATTGCTAATACTTTATTACTGACATTTTACTAGCACCTGTCATCTCACGTAATAGAAGAAACTGCTTTTCTAGAGCTGCATACCCACACCACTTAAAACATTCTGTATCATCTAAAGACTGCATCATTATGGGATTGTTAAGCCTGGAGAAAAGGAGGCTCAGGGGCAACCTTATCACACTCTACAGGTCCCTGGAGGCTGTAAAGGAGGCTGTAGCGAGGTGGGGGTTGCTCTATTCTCCCACATGCCTGGTGACAGGACAAGGGGGAATGGGCTAAAGTTGCACCAGGGGAGGTTTAGGTTGGATATTAGGAAGAACTTCTTTACCAAAAGGGTTGTTAGGCACTGTAACGGGCTGCCCAAGGAAGTGGTGGAGTCACCATCCCTGGAGGTCTTTAAAAGACGTTTAGATGTAGAGCTTAAAGATACGGTTTAGTGGATGACTTGTTAGGTTGGACTAGATAATCTTGGAGGTCTCTTCCAACCTAGATGATTCTGTGATTATCTTTCTTTATGGTTTCCTTGTACAGTTGGTGTGAGAATAACAACTTTCTTTTTTTTTTTGGTGCAACTATTACTGTCTTTTATACTTCAAGTTCTTTTCTGACAATTTTTCAAGTTATTAAGTCCTATTTGCTATTTCTTCTTTTTCTTGACATCATTCTCCCATGAGCAAAACCTAGCAAGGTGATCCAATTTTTTTGTCTGCCTTTTTTCCCCCCCTTTGGGGGGGAAAAATTTGTGGAACATCCGCAATTCTAAGGGGCACTTACCCTACATGAAAAATTCTGAAAGGAATTTTAAGAGTTGTTAAAAGAAAAAAAAAAAAAAAAAGTTATTTATAGTATCAAACAGGGAGCACGTTAATTGAATTCAATCAGCAGAGCAAGGATAAAAAACACTATCAGGCTTAGGGTACCATAAGTGGAGCAAAGATTTCAGTCAATTAAGACTAACAGGGCTCAGAAGTTTGCTAATTAACATCTACGGGGACAGCAAACTGCTGCTGAAAGAGAAACTTGCTTTTAAGGGCCGTTAAGGGGAAAAAAGATTTCAGCATGTTTCTAGGTATCATTTAAAAGCATGTGACATATAGCTAGGCCTGCAATAAATAATTAACAGCAATATATTGGAAATATTTATCTCCTATTTTTTGGTTCAGTGATTTTTAAGACATCAAACTGCACAAACGTTATGGTAGTAATGTGAAGCAAGCTACACAACAGTATTGAATTACCTTAAATTGATCAGAAAAAAGCAGCCTTTTGACTGGGAACATACTAAGTTCCATCTGTACAGTGTATGAGCTAGTTTGTGCATGAATCTAACTTGTTAGATCACGACAAAGAACATAATATGAAAACCAACTCAAAGTTTTAAGTATGTGAGCCAGTGACTACTGAGCCATCTCCCTCATTTGTTTGATTTGGCAAAGACAGACAATTCTCAGGTCTTTGAGAGGAAAAAATTCCACCCAGTGACAGCCAGGAGAATTAAAGTAATCCTTGCTACCATGATATGATCTGGAGCTACTGACTATATTTTCTGTTCCTTCCATCTGCTCCTGAAAATTGCCTTTCAAAAAGCTTTCTTCTGACTAAAACAGACACCTACATTGTGATTTCAACATATGTACAAATAATTTCATAAAACATGCAACTCCATGTAAAAAAAATACATAGCTGTTCGTGAAAATTGGTGATTTTTACACAGAGAGAATTTCAGATTCACTCAGAAATGATGCACTGTTCAATATTCAAAATACAGCACTTCAGCTAAAAGCACGTACACATCTGTTTTTAGACATGTGGCACACTTCAACAAACTCAGGCAAATCGGTTACGCTTTGTATGAACCAGTTTCAGAAACTACGAAATAATGGAGTAAAATTTAGTATACCCCTTGGAGGAATATTGTGAGGTTGCAATTTTTAAAATCTGCACAAGTTACCATGTTTGGAAAGCACTAGAACAATGCAAATTACGTGACATTCAGTGTTTTCTCCTGAAAATCAGTGCAATATTTGGTCATTGCATTACCCTACATGCTCCTCTTTTAAACTGTTCAATGATTTTAAGGAACTACCACTATGTTTCAGTTTTATTATTACCCAAGACTATCTTTGAATAGTCTGTCCAATGTTCCAGAAAAAAAAAAAGGGGGGGGGAGAGGATATGTATTACACTTTATGCTACAGATTTTTCATCACAATGTGGCCTCAAATTGACTGATGAAGGAAAAATATGAGTATGTTCCACTTAATTTGTGAGGCTGGTAAAGGCAGACGTCTGTGTACTAGCATCTCTCTGGACAGTCCAGGAAAGCAGCTTTAGGACCACTCCTCAAAATCTTCGAGTGTCAGTCAGTCCCCCTATTGTTATATTATGAGTTTGTTATATAATTACAAGAATAATCTTTATCACTTCATTCCTTACTTGGCATAAAATGACTTTTTGGACTGATCAAACACCTCAGGCTTCGCCTCAGTGTGTAATCAGTTTCAGCAGCTGTTCCTAGCTTCAAATACTACAAAGCAATAGAATTTAATTGCTTAATTAAACTCAAACCTCAGTTGTCTTCTTAACAGGCAGGGGCCTGCCTAGCTTTTGCATACTGAAAGACAGAGACCAAGCAAATGACATTGCTCTTCTGTCAAGGATTGTCTATCTAGGAGTGCTATACAGACACTGAAAAGGAAAAGCCAAAAGGCCTCTTCTGGGAAGCAATCAGGAGTCTTGTTTCCTATTTTTGACCTGAATTATTGATTTCATATGAACACAGCTACTGTATTTTATAAAAACGATTTTTTTATAGGCTGAGCAGTACATATAAGCGAATAGAAAAAATTGAGGACAGATCTTTGACCAGACTACACTGCCTTGTTGAGCTTGATTTATCCTAGTCAAAGTTCTTGGTCCATTGGGATATTTTTTTATTTTCCTCCTCCAGTTTTCAATGTCAGCAGGTCTAATAAGACGACACAAATGTATTTTACCTGACAAGCTGCTCTCTGACTTCAGAACTCTTACACACATACAGAGCACTGGGTTTACACGCAATGGTCTTGGGGTTTTCCCTGGTGCTCAACCATCAAGATCTCATGTGATTTTAAAGGGTTAGGACGTGCTGGCATGGGGTTACCACTAATGCTAAGATTTAAGAAAAAAAAAATTGTCCCCATCTTGTACGGTGAATCAACCATGCTGAGAACTACTATCTTTACTTTTCAGAATTACTGATTTTTCTTAAATAATTTCTGATTAAAATTGGAGCCACGTCTCTTCCATTACTTCTGGCTCTCATTTAAGAGCTCTTAAAAAAACAAATAGTGTATTTACAGGAATTCACCCTTATATTTAATATCCATATCTAGTGAAAACATTAGATTCCATTTCTGATTTTATTATTTGAAATATTTTGGCCTCTATGTATTACAAATTAACTCTTAAAATTTTGGATAAAATTGATAGCTATGGAGAAAGTACCAAAAGGGAAAGAAATTGCACTCAGGAAGCAGGACCTTAAGCTAGATGAAACTGTATTGAAAATGAACATAGTGAATTTGTCAGGCAGCTTCTCTATCACCATAAAAAAAGTATGATTTCATTTATTTCAGTGTAGCATTGGCAAATTCTGAAAGGCTTTACCATCAGGCAAGGATCTGTCTGAAGCACTGGTGTTTTATCTATTATGATATCACCTCATAATATGTCACGTAATTTTGCCTTAAACATGCAAATAGGAAAGTATTACTGTTTTTTTATCAAGGTATTTGTAAGTCTGAAAGTTCAATCAGTCAGTTAATTTCATTCTCAAAGCATCCAAATATCTTCGGATCTTTAAATAGGTGGCCTTAAATTAATGAACATACCCACATAAGACAACTTTCACACAGAAAACTGGAAATACTTAAAGAACTAACAAGATGTGTAAGACAACACCACACTTTGAGCATGCTTTGGCTCTGTTTCAATATATTAAACTTCTGTAGCTTTTATGGAAAACTAACTTTTTATTATTTCCTGTTAAGTGTCGGAATGTCCTGTTAAGTGCACAGAAATAGTACTTACAAACACACACAGCTAAGTAATTGCAAATTATGCTTCACATATTATTAGGTCTTGATCTTGAGAGATTTTTTTTCCTAACAAATATACGTCATGTTTTCTAATAGACACCTAAAATAACAAAACAGTAATTTTTGGTAATGAAACTACCATCCATGGACAGCCTCCCTTTGCACAGTGTTTTCATTCTGCTAGTTCTTCACTTCAATAAGGAAAGTAATCAGAGCCCATCTGAAGTTTCAGCTGAAGGGACCAGCGGTGTGATATGAACGCATGAAAAGCCTTTCATGAAAACACAAAAATCTAGATTAAAGACAATCTTCTATGATTATCAGTAAGCCATGTCAGCGTCTTGTGGGGCTTACCAGCACCTTAAAAACCAGTAATATTTCATCACAAACTTTCAGACAGGATTATGAGAAACATCCTTATCTTTTATTAACGTTATCATTGTCTTTTTCATATGCTGAACTTTCATCCCATCTTGTACAAAAAGTTCAATTCCTCTGAGATAACCTCAGGAAGCTATCTGAACTCTTTGTATCCTTAAAGTTATTAACGCGTTGTTTGTAAATTTTATGACTTCTGAAAGGTAGCAATATATTTGTCAAGTATTTCACAAGTACGGAATTGTAGTGTCCATGGTTTCATTCTTGGTTACATTGTAGTTTACAGAGTAATAATAGGCATCCCTGAGCAGCAAACTACATAGGAACGCCAGAATTAGTCTCAAAAAAAGAAAGGTTTTTACATGGGTCTGAAATACAAAGAAAGCCTAGATAGTAAAACTACTTTTTCATTATTATTATTATTTATTTATTATTATTTATTTTTTTATTATTATTATTATTATTATTTTTTTTTTTTAAGAAAAAAGAGAGAGTAGCAATACCACCCACCCCCAAATACAACAGTCTGGAACCATCTCTTCTACAATGACAGTAAATGACAAAGTAGAGCAATGCTGGATACTTAATTATTAATTAAGTAATAATTAATTCATAATTTTAAATTAATAATAATATAAATAATAATATAAATATAATACAATATAAATAATATAATTTTATAATAATATAAAATTAATTAATAATATAAAATTAATAAATAATTATTCAATTAAGTGAATACTTAATTCAATACTTAACTCAAGCACAGTCACAAAGTGTAGGTTTATAGGTATATATACTCTCCAGTTCCGTATTTCAGTGACAGCCAAGACATTATGTACGTGACCAAAGCAGTAGACAATTCACACTGTAATGAATGTAATGTACATGAGGGAGATCTTTTAATTGCAGTCAATCCTCCTCTTTAGAAAGGAAAAGTCTCCGAAAAGGCTTTTGGGAATGCCAAGACTGCATGACATGGGAAGCTAAAGGAAGAAAAACTACATGCCGTATTTAATAGGGGTGGTGAGAACATGGCCTCCACTCTGTGATAATGCAGACATACCGAAATGTGTTTTCAGCCTGAATAGAGATGGCAGTGGAGTTCACAACTGAAATAGGAAAAGAATGCACTCAGAAACACTAACAGAAATCATTAAAGGCACTGCAAGACTATAGAATACAGCTAGGTATGCGTATAAAAGTTGCACTGAAAATGCAGAAGGATGATCTGCTGTTTCAATGTCTGCAATACACAAAACAGCTGAAATTCAACTAGGAAGCATTCTTTATGACAAAAAGAGGTTTTGTTAACAGCTTTTGACCAGGTTTATTGATTAGTCTTTGGCTAAATTTGAGAATTATATATGGAGCCAGCCTGCACTATGTTCTTGGCAGACCTACTGGAGCTATGATGTCAAGGAAAACACATGGACTGCTGCCAGGTGGAGATACAAGGAGCAGTAGGCCTTACACAAATAATTATCTTCAACACCCTAGAGCCAGTTTTTCCTTGTTGTGAGGTAGGAGAAAATTCCTCCATCACAAGTGCTCCAATAGAAGATAATACAGAATCAGAGAACCACAGACCAGATCAGATCGGAAAGGACCTCACAAGATCACCAGATCTAACCTTTCACAGGAAAAGGGGAGCTTAGGTGAGATTATCCAGCACCCTGTCCATTCACATCCTGGAAACCTTCAGCATTAGGGACTCTCCCACGTCCCTGGAGAGGTTGCTCCAGTGATTGGTTGCTCTCACTTATTTCTTGTATCAAGATGAAACCTCTCCCAGTGCAACTTGTACCTTTGTCCTTTGCCCTCCCAATGGCTCCCTGTAAAAAGAGACACTCCATCCTCCAAGTACTGGAGGACCATGATGAGGTCCCCTCCAAGCCTTCTCTTCTGCAGGGTAAAAAGACCTAACTCTTTCAGTCTTCCCTTACAGGGCAGGTTCCCCAGCCCTGTATCTCAAGTTAAAGGAAATTCCATATAGAGATGCCTCCTTGTCCTGATTGTGTACCTGTGGCAACCTGGCTCTACTTTAAGAGTAGAGTCTTGATATTATTCAGTCTGCCTGTCTAGCTCAGAAATAATTTAGTTAGTAATTTAATCTGCAGTAAACTGGTTTACAAGGAAGTCATTTGATATGGAACACTTGTATTAACGTAGTCTGATGATCAGTGGCAGTTGCTACTGAAATTAACACAAATTCTAGTAGCTCAAAGCATCTCCAAAAATACAAATAGTTTTATGGATGTGTAAACTGCAGACCTCTGTGACTAACTTTAAGCACTTTTTTGGGGGGGATTTTTTTTTTTTTTTTTTTTTTTTTTACAGAACCAGTCCCTCATTTCTTTAAATAAAACATTCAGAAGCTTTTCATACATTTGAAGTTGTGCAAAAATAGCAGTATGACATTAACCAAGAGACCCTGCAAAGAACATTTTCAAAGCACTGAACAGGATTTATTTTTTTTTGTCCATGCAACTCCTACTGTATTTTTGACAGACTTCACACCGTTAAAACCATATATGATGGCTGACTCCCTGAAATGTACGGCAAAATTCATTCCAGAGCAAAATTTGCATAGATTCTTGCCATCACAATTATTTAAACAAGCTTCCTACCACACCTTTCCTTATATTGGCCATACCAATAAATATAATAGTGAAAGGTTTACTGAAAGTGATAAAAAAGTTTGTATAGGAAAATATAATCAAACAAGTGGACAGGATCAGTAATTGCAAAACTTCCCTTTAAAGAGAACCCTTTTCTCTTTAATTTCATGGATGACTGGAATTTTCAGTCTGAAAATATATCCAGTGCTCCATGAAATTTACTTGTCTATAAAATGTCCACTCCTGTTAACACGAACAAATAGATCTATACTTCATTACATATAATTAAACAACAAGTAATCTTGGTCTGATCAAATCTCAAGCATTGACCTCCAAAGAAGATGTGTAACACTACCTTTTTAGCAAAGAAAAAAGTAAATTCTTAAGCAACGGTACCTAAGTGATGAAAACATTTCATATTTCCTCCTTTATGAAGTGCTTTAGCAATAGTCAAGAAAAGTAGGAGTCCTGGAGATATCTAATAACATATATTCAGCCTAAATGCTGGATGCTACTCTTTGCTAATATCACTGTACAAATTTGAGCAAGAACTTACGTTAGTGAGGGCAGTTAGTCCCATAATCGTATTATGACAAAGAATGAAATCTCTTACCTAGGAACCTACTAATCCGGAAGCCGTCAAAACATCTTTAAAACTTATTTTGCAAAGCAAGTGAGATTAGTCCTATCTTTTTCATGAAGCTATCAGAACTTCACAGAAATACACAGTTCTCATAAACAAGGTAGCCAGGCATACTCAGAGGGTTAGAATCATTCACATGCATATTTCACCTATGCTTTAGATGGTGGAAAAATGCAACTTAAGGAAATAAACTCTTCTTGTGGCTTAAGACAGAAATCTACACAGTCTGTGGGGACCCCAGTTCCCCCTTGATTTTCTGAATTTCTCAGTTCTCTTCATTTTATTGAACCTTGCATGATGAAAAGGGTTAGGATTCCCAGACAGGCAAAAGATACATAGTTTTCTTTTTTTTTTTTTTTTTTTTCCTCTCCATTAATTATGTATCTATGCTATTCTTAATCAGCTGAAAGTTCTTCACTTCCAAGTAACACACACTAACAAATTATCTTGGACTAGAACATGCATTAGCATTAGGATTTCTGGAGTAAATGCTCACAGCAATACTATCATCACATGGTGGAAAATTATAGCATTGACCTCTTTCTGCACTGAGTGCTAAAAATGAACCCATTAGTATTTCCTATTTCTTGCTACACTTACAGGACAAACAGAATTGCCAAAATATGTCAATAATGGATGAAGAATATAGAAAGCTCTGAGACGAGAGCAGAGGCACTTACAAAGACTAAAATGCTATCCATATGCATAATTTCAAGTAGAACTTGCCCAAAGCAAAATCAGACTTAAACATGTATTAGACAAAAGCTGAAGACTGGAAGTTCTTGGTTTACGATGTTTGTTATGCATACTTACAAAACACCTTGAAAAGTTCAACTGCAGTTTTCCACATAAAAATCACATTACATATCACTGTTCAAGCATCATGAAAGATGACCTGAAGGCAGCCAAACAATGGATTTGAACAAGCTTTCCATATTTTACTTTGGGATTGGAAAAAGTATACACAGCTTTCCACATGGGAAAGTGAAAACATCTGGAGTCATCTTTGTCAAGTTGTAGCTCTGGAAACACATTCCCAATCTGGAAAAGATGAGGTGTTTGTTTTTTTTCCAAATAGAGCATGCTGTTGCTTGTAATATTTGCAATACCTTGGAAAGTTTGAAACAAATAAATATAAGGACACAGAAAGTTTGCCTAACTATCCAGTCAAGGACATCCCTGTCCTCATTAAATTCTATTCCCTATTTTCAAAGAACAGCCTGTGCTTTATTTTTGCCTATAGTTCTCATGCCAGCTACTTCAGTGGTTGCACCCTCAACACTCTCAATGCCATTCCTAATGGTACAGTCTTTCATGTACTCTCTACTAGAAGTATAGCGAGTGCAAAATACTCAGCAACAGCCACATAGAACAAAGAGTTATCATTTGACCCACAAAACACAATAGGAAATATAATGGTTTGTATCTTTACAAATGTATGCATAAACCAAAAGACTAATACCTCTAGCTAAGAGAGTTTTAAATCCATATAAAATATTTAAATAGCCACCCTTTCCCTGCTCTGAAAAATCCTAATTACTGAGCTGATTAAAATACCTACCATATTATAAACATCTCAGTTCACCTGTCTTACTTCAGAAGCCAGTAACAAAAAAGGTTTATCAATATAAAAATCAATGTGCATTTTTGCCCATATAATCCTGTTTTTCTTCTTTCTTTACACTTTATACATTGGCAGTATTGTCTGATTTGACAGAACCAGGGCAGAGAGTTCCTGAGGTAAAGCTGTACAGCAAATATTCACTGGCACATACACATTACAATATGTTGATTATTATATGCTATTTGCAAAATAAACAGTGTGTATTGTTCCATGGTTTTTTTTTTTTTTTTTAATGCATACAGAAGACATTTGGCAACAAAAATTACTGAATATATCATTATTGACACTATAATCAACCTTCTGATCAGTGGCCCATGTTTTTATCTTGCTGTGCTCTACTACTCTTATTCATTTACTACATAGTATGGAATGAAAAAGTGAAGACAAGAGTGGCCTCCTTATACACATGAACTCTTTACCAGTCATTTTCCAACTTCAGGGAAAGAACAGTGTTTCTCAAAACTACAGTTTCAATTAGATGGTATTTTTCTCTTAAAGCCCATCCTTTGCATCTTATTTTGCAGTGAAGGTGCGGAGGTTAAATCCAAGTTGTTATCAAGCTAACACAGGGCTTACTAAGAAACCTTTTCCTTAGTAAGGACTAAACGGGTTTTATTGAACTTAGCTAGGGCCACATGTTAATGCACATTTTTGTTCATATGCTTTTTTTCCTTTCTTTAAAGTGAAAGCTGTAGACCGTTTGGAATGCAGTAACACTGCCATATCTACCCACTCATTGCTATTTCAAGCTGTTGGCATTTTACCCCACCATTAAACCCATCAACATTTACACAACCACAGACATTACAGAAAATAGTTTAAAACATGCAATAGAAGTACTTTCTGTCATTAACCTTGTACCTATAGGTGAAAAGTTGATACTCTGTTCAGGACATGTCACATACATACAGTTCCAACCCACACAGAACTATACAAAACAAAAAAAAAAAAAAAATACCACACACACACCAGGTTGAAACAACTCTATGCAACAACTTCATTGAAATGGCTGATGTGGAAAACAAATGGCATTTCTATCATGAAAACTAGCTATAAGGAACTATCAGAAACTGCCAAAGAAACCACAAAAAATAAGAGAGGAAAAAAAATCAGTTTTGTGATAGTAAGAGTTTGTTAATTTACTGAACTGTACCTGTAGTGATTCCCAGTCCTCTCCTGTCTTCTTTTGACATTCTGCAGAGGATTGATGTATTAGCAGCACCTTGTAGGTGCTTTCAGGATCATTTACCATTAGCTGCAACGCTATTTAAATTTAGATAGGTACTAGACATAAGGTTATGATTAATACAGAGAAAACCACATCTAAAGACAGCATGGCTTTGGTCTGTTGACAGTTTAAGAATTTAATGTATTCTGATGTAGATTATAGGAGCAAACTGTGCCAGGACAGGCAGAGGCAGTGCTAACTAAAGACACAGGCAGAAGAAAATGCTCCTTCTTTACATTCACAGTGCCAGTGGCTGTGTGAGAAGAACCTGCTCAGTAGAAGAGCACTGCAAATGCTCTGTCCCTCAGACTGAGGATCACTGGAAATAGCTTTGGCAGGGAAGAGCCTTGCAAGGTTAGAAATAACAAGGGGGGGGGGGGGGGGGAGGTTGGAGAAACAGCATGGTTGAACCTACCTTTAAGTAAACTTTCACGATTCTCAGCAATTTTAGCGGGAACTTAAATATTGGTAAATATCTACAGACACCTAGCAGCAGGTGCACACAGCCCCTCACCTGCAGAAGGCAAACAAGCGCTTTCCTCGCCTGCCATCTCACCACGCAGCCTCCCCGCGGCGCGGCCGGGACCGGCAGCCTGCGGCAGCCCGGGGGGAGGCAGGGCTCGGCCCAGCGCCCCACCAGCAGCCGGGCACCTCCGTGGGGCCGTGGCCGAGCAGGGCTGTGGGGAGCTGGAGCCCGGCCCTGCTGCGGCCCCGCTGGGGCAGGGGCTGGCAGCCCCGAGGCTGCCGTGGGGCCCGGGCCCGGGCGGTGCCCTCAGGGCTGTGACAAACACGGGGCACCCGAGCCGTGCAGCTGCAAGAGTGAAAAATAAACTTTCCTCGTGTCATTCCTCCATTTTGTCTCGAGTTCAATGAATGCTGGGAGAGGAGCTTAGAAAATAAGCCTATACTTTTTTCTTCTTCTTCTTCTTTTCCCTCTCTCTGAAGCACAGAGGTATTCAATAACAATAACAATTATGAACTTAATATCAGGGCTTAGTATTTCATTTCAGGGAGGTCCCAGTGGTCTTCACAGGGATATACTAGAGGTAAAGTGAATAGTCTGCAGTCTATTTATAAATTACAGGAGGATGATGAAAGGATAGCAAGAGTATCTGAAAGGAACAGGCAGTGGAAGAGTAGTAAACATGAAAATAAAACAGGAAAGGAAAGGGGAGCTTGGAGACACTGTTGGCAGTACAAGCACAACATGGAAAAAATACAGAAGTAGAGTTCTTCCATAAAAATCAGGTATCCTAACTTCATGTTTCTTCTCATTTTCTTCGCTGCAAGTAACTTTTTACTAACTGTGAATTCTACTAAGCTCAGCAATCCATAATGCCAAGCATTTATGTAATAAATGCATTGCAGATAACTAAATAAAGCTTGGCAGACTGGCTAGATATGAACTGAAGTATGTGCATTCTCTTACCTTAAAATGTTATCTAGAAGCACCATGAAAGTTCATAAGCTCATGCAGTTCCATTGATACCGGTGGAGCTGTGTCAATTTCCACCAGTGGAGATACCCTGGGGAAAAAAAATACTTTGAAAAATGAATATATATATATCCAATATATATTTGGATAGAATCCTACAGCCCATTGCTAATTTAGAAAAATATCTCAACGCTTACATGGCCTGGCTGAAAGCTGCTGCTAGGGCTCTGTTTTGTATCTATGGAAACATTTTAAAGCTTCCCAACACCTCCTACACAGGTATCCTGTTAGATTCAGAACGAAGTAACTTTTCCATAAAATGTGACCTAAGGAAAATGCCAAAAAAGAAAAGCTTACCATGCAACATGCTAAGATTTTACACTTCATTGGTGAAACATACAGTAAATTGCAATCAACACCCTTCTAAAGAGAGGAAAAAAAAAAAATAAAAATAAAATAAAATAAAGAAAAAAAACCTATCCAATTCAAGAACAAGATTTTAAAAGCTGCCTTCATCAAATATATAACTAGAGAAAAACCAAATGTGGGCATTTATTAGATTACTGAATATGTAAATTCATCTAACTTAAAATGACAAGGGAGTTTTGACTGATTGCTTGTTTAGAAATAGCTCCTTCTGTCACTGACTAAAACTTCGGAAGTATAGCTATACTTGCAAGTAAGGCCTAACACAGCACATTAGAAATCAAATTATCCACCAACTCAGAATTTTAACTTCTCTTATAAAGCACTCAACATTAAAACAGCCAACAGTCTCCAACTCTTTAATGGTCACAATAACTGGATTTGAGCTAACAGATTCCTTTTGGAAGAAGATTGCTATGATACTGGTATGACTTACTCCTGCAAAACAAAAAAGGAATAACCACCCATTCAGCTCACAAGCTCTATGGCATCATTGGTCTCCTTTACATCAAACAAAATGCCAAAAAGATGTGTACAGAAGGTGGTATTGGGAGGTAGCTTTTCCAAGGAGGAAAAAAGAAGCACTGTCAAGGGCACACGAGGATGGAATTAGGACAGGACAGATAATGAAACTGTCTTATATGAATACACTGGCAACAGAACACAACCAAAGAAAAATCAAGCAGCACATAGGAAAGGTCAAGAGAAAAATGTATTTTTTGCCCTGTTTTTCACTGGTGAGGTCAGCTCCCAGGCCTTGAAAGTCTATCTAGTAGCAGAGTAGTGATTAAGGAGGTATTGGGGAGGTATTGGGGAGGCAAGGACAATCCCCAGACATGGACTGTATATCTCGAAACAAGACACTGGAACTCATGATAAGGAAGCGGCAGACGGACAGAGAAACGAATGTAAGGACTATAAATCTCGAAACTGGACATTGGAATTCATTATAAAGATACAACAAACGGGAGAATTAGCAACAACCAGCTCTTGCAATTAAGAAACATGCCAATTCAGCAGATTCCTGACCAAAGGTGAAAAGTACACTGTGAGGAAGACTCGGGGTCTTCCTCCCAAAGACCCCTGCCCACGTCCCAAAGACCCCTGCCCACAATTCTTGGAAGGCTCTACGCAGGCGCAAGGTGCCAAAAGGCTAATTAGCATGAGAAGCGAGGGAAGGCGGGGATAGGTAATGCATATGTATAGGTGCTTGTAGAATATTGATAGATTGATTGTATAAATTCAAGACTGCTTTTTGCTTTGGGTATGCACGATAGGTGGAGAGATCCCCCGTGCATCCAGCGCTGTAATAAAGAATATACCACTTAAAGGAATTTCGGCTTTGATCTTTGAATCAGTAGAGAAAGATTAAGTTAGGGAGCAGTAAAGCAAATTATATATAAGTCTCTAGGCCCATATGGGGTGCATCTGGGAATGCAGAGCTAGTTTGATGTCTTCACATCCGCTTTTTGGGACTTCACAAGGCCATTTCATCATCTTTGCAATGTGGCGACTGAGAGATAAGGGGTCTGCTGCCTAAAAGCAAGCATATGTTAGTCTCATCTCCAAACACAACATGAAGGTGTATTTGGTGAATTGCAGGCCATCCAGTTTCACCACAGCCCTCAAAATTATGGAAGCCCTTTGCAGGGACAGGAGGGACAAGGAGGCTGGAAACAGCCAGCACAGATTTAGTGAAAGTAAATCTTTTTATGATGACGTGATTTGCTCTGCAGATAAAGAGAGAGAGGTGGACATGGCTTATCTTCACTTCAGCAACACTCTCAGAATGTCTGAATTTCTCTGAGACTTAAAAGTTGGCCATCTTTCTAGTTAAGTCACCTAGACATAATGCAGAGGTGGTAAGGAGAAATAACAATTTGGAGGCACTTTTTACTGTCTCAGTAATAGTGGGAATGTCAGTAACTTTCTTGGTTTAACATACCTAAATTTTAAATGGCTAAATTTAAATAATTCTATTATGAGGTGTTTGTACAAAGTCCAGGTCATATTTTCTGGAAAACTGTGTGAGCAAACTACTGTATGATTAGACTAATAAAACATTGAAAATATATATAGTTGTGTGTTTGAACTTAAAAGTGATTCCTATCCTTTGATTAGAAATAAAAACAGATGTAAAAGATTGTGTTTATCAAAACAATCGCTGCTGGTAATATGACTGCTGCTGTGGTTCAATCAGTTCAGCTGACAAATGACAAAAGCAGCCATTCTGTTCACATACCATACCACTGCGGGTGGAAGGATACAAAATTCTTCTTTTCTGTTTACCTCTGACAAAACCATGCGATCTCTCTGGTTCATGAAAACAATAATCGGTAATAGCCTTAATTAAGAGGACAACATTAGGAAAGTTAACTTTGCTGGTAACACCAGAAAAACTGTTTGGAGAAGGAAAAGCTATGATCAGGTAGCTTAAATTCAGTTTAAGTCCTTGTTATTGTTTCCTGTTTGCCTGCTTTAGTGTAGGTTCTCTTTCATGACCTCGTGGAGGTCTTTTGAACTGTTCTCTGAGTGCCTTTCTCACCACTGAGAAAACACAGTGATTTTGTAGGAATTTGGGCTGAATTAAGTCTGAGGAGCCTGGAGAAGAGTGAAGCAATAGGAGGGAAATGAACACTCACAAATAAGGTGATACTCTACAAAAGAAATGCTAGCTGATACTTGTTAAAAATGAATGAATGAATAAATAAATAAGATTATCTAAAATAGCTTTATTTTCAGCCATCTAAGAGAAGTCTTATTTTGATGAGTACTTGTGTTTTGAGCTAAGAAGTTCTGAAGATGTTAAGGGGGATAGGCCAGAGACAGTCAGAAAGTAGGTACAAGACATAACTTAAACCCCCTTCCATGCTGAATCCTCACCTCTAACATTGGACTTCAGGTAGAATATATGGCAAAAAAACAGTAACCCTACAGATTATAGCTAGCAAAGTTATCTGAAGGGTGTACATAATTGTCATAATTTGATACGTAGAATTGCTTGTCTGTAGATATGTAGAATGTTTGTCTGTAGAATTCTTCCCCAAATAGCTCAAGGAACAAAATTAGTTTTAGCATAAACTTTCAAGAACTGAGTAACAGGTTTTCCCCAGTGATTTTGGGGTTTAAATAGTAATTCTTGCCTTACTGTGCACAAAGTAAGTTCATTTGTACAGAATGATATACATAATTAAGAGAGTCCCTAAGCTCTATGTCATATATATAACAAGTTCCTTCCTGTACAAGCAAAACATTGTATTGTTACATAGCCTATTATTTTACAGAGGTTTGAGATTACCTTTTCTTCTCTGAAATTGATCTTAAAAAAATCCCAATAAATATAGTGACCTCCTGAGGTTTACAGATTAAATTCGCTTAAATCACCATTACTCTAGGATCTGCTAGAACAGACAGACAGTATGATATTTAAGATATTCCCTTTTGAATTTGTTTTAATTCAGAAACAATGTGTAGAGAGACAATTCTATGGACTGTGGTACCATAAGAACTGAAAACTTAAGTCCATAAATGGTAGCTGGATTAAAACTCATAGATGTATAAGTGTGCTACCATTCTTGGAGGGTGGCGGGGGGGCGGGAGGGGGAATCTACTTTGCCTTTTTGCTTTCTAATGTCTTTTACTCAATGACCACAACACAGGAGTTTCACAATTCTTCCATTACTAAATGTGGCTGATAGAGAAGTGTGTGGGCTTAAATCACCCCTCCCTCAGGTGGTTGCATGTAGCCAGATCGCTTTCCAATTGCAACTGAACTACAGAAAAGAACAGTCACCAGTGGAGGAAAAGGGCAGAGGAAAGCAAGACCTTACCAGTATTATTTTATTGCATTCTACTACATGTTTTATGCTCTTGACAGCTGAAAACTCTTTTCCCCTTCCTGTATTAAGTGACTGGCACTTCTTTCAATGTGTTACCTTGTTAGAGGTTTTACAAGATATGCATGCCTTCTTTCAAAGACAACTCTGAGGGACGGAGGGAAAACAAAATATGGAAGCCTGAGACAAATGCAATACTGTGAGACAGATGCCCTAATGGTGATAGCAATAGGCAGAAGAATAATCAGTACAACTAAATATTAGGTAAGGAGTTCCAAACTAAATGATTCTACAATTATGAGAAATTTAAATAAAACATGAAATTGATGCATGTTTCCTTGAGCTTCTTTCAGAGACAAAAATACTACTGTTTTCCATACCTTTTATAGAGAGCTGTAGCTGCAGTGCACGTCCTATTTCTTGCTTCAAAATAAAAAGGAAATAAAAGATTCTGCTGTTACTTTTCCAGTCTCTGGGCATTCCATCTTTTTTTACCCCAGGGCTGAATTTGGCCTCTATCTCATCAAACGATCCATATCAAATATAATGATCTTTTGACAGTATCAGATTGTCACTTCAATTTTGTGCATGGTTTTTTCTGTTTACCTTGCCTGTTCTCCCCAAGCTTTTTATACTGATAGTGCAGGCTCATCTTTTCAATGTAATTTAAAGTTTCTAGTACATCTGATTGAGTAACAGTAATTGAAAAACAATTCAGATAACAGCTTCAAATATCTTTTTTCATTTTTTTTCTTAGATGAGAAAAAAAATATTTTTTTCATTATTCACAAATGCATATGAACTAGCCAGCTGGTCTGCTGTTGAGCACTTTGTGTGTTGCTGTGTGCTTAGACAATTATAAAAGAATTTACCAATGGATTTATCCTGGCATGTTCATACTGTTAATGTAACAACATCTAATCTCTTTATTGTTTGACCAGTGCCTTTGAACCACTGAAGAGAGATTTCCTGTGTTATAATAATGGCTATTTCATAAAACTCAATTTTGGAATAGGTGGATTAATTCCAGTTTTTGGAATTACAGATACCTATAATCATATGCATAAGGATATTACACAGTATGGTACCTATGACAGCAGTGACTCATGATGTCTTGGGACATTAATTTTGTTTGCTTTTAAGGTAGTGAGAATCAACTTTCCTCCTGCTCAGAAAAACAGATTCTTCACAACCATTACCTTACAGCTGGGGAGTAGGACTTTTAAATTAATTAGAATTGTCACCTCTGGAAACTTTAATATAAAACAATAATTACCAGTTAGTAATAAATATTTCACACTCAAGCATTTGCTTTTATCTCTGTTAGGGACTTGAATTTCACCCATTCATAAAACTGACCTGGCTTGTTTGTCATGTTATTATATACGCTATTTTTGAGCTAAGGTCACTACTTAGAAAGTTGAATGGCTTACTGCAGGACTGAATATATTCTGGACTAAAAAAAATATTTATGTACATGTTCAGTCAAGACCCTGGATGAGAAGGTTTCAAGTCCTTGAAAAATAAGGAAGATAAACAGTGAGCAAAAATGGAAAAGATAGGAATGAATCATTGCAGAAGCTTCCTACCTGAAGAGATTTGGATGTCTAAGTCTTCTCCTTGCCAGAAAGCTGGCACTACAGATGTAGGAGGTGACAGAAAACTGAAAAAATAAATCACAAATGTAAATGCACACTTTTTTTTTTTTTTTTTTTTTTTTTTTTTTTTTTTTTTCTTTCCCTGATGTGGCTTATGTGGCTTACTGAAGTTCAGCCTTTCCCTGATGTGCTTAACTTTCCTGGTTTTAATTTTTAAATTTCCCTCAAAGCTACTTCACAGGTGCTCTGCACCGAGGAGGCAGGGGAGGAGGGTATCACAGGTGTCTCTGCAGATCTCAGTAAGAATGGCATAACAGTAGATCTCATAAAATAAAATACTTTTTAAGTAATGACATAGCAATAGGAAGGAGAAGAGTAAAATGTACATTCTTTCAGGTCTAAATGCCACATGAGAGAACATAAATATTTTTGTTGATTAGGCCAGCTAGGGAATTGAATCACACACAGGCATATGCAGTGTATCTGTAGCAGTGATGGTTATTTCACCACCCAATTTGTACAAAAACAGGGTGTTTGCAAATCTTGTTCTTGGAAGGAGTTCTGGAGATTCTCCACACTACTGGGCCAGAAAAAAAAAAAAAAAAAAAAAAAAAAAAAAAAAAAAAGTAGGTTGATGACTTAGGGACATGGGAAAAGGAGTTTGTTATAAGCATAAAAACGGTTCCTAATTCTAAACAGGACAGATTATTTACTTGATAGTATGTCGTATCCCTCTTGTCAAACAGAAAGTGATAAATAACAGAACCATATCAATATACTGCACAGTGTGCTGGGGTTCTTTAATGGATATGGCTGAGCTTCAGGAGGAAAAAAATGAGTGAGCCTGGGCTGCTGCAACCTGGAAGGGCTGAGGGAAGAGGGAAGCTATGGGGGCTTTCTGGAGGGGAACAGAGCATCCCCTTGCTGCTATGTGCTCCTAAAAGGGCTTGGGGAGCAGGGCCTGGGAGAGGGATTCTGAGGCAGGAGCTGAAAGATCACCGTCACTGAGAGCAGATGCAGTGCCCAGCCTTAGAGATGGTGGAAGGATTTCTTCAGAGACCCACAAGAGACCGTGGAGTTCCTTGTAATTCAGGAAGCCAATGAAGTTTCTGTGCTTAATAGCAAGTCTGAAGAAAGTAAACAAACTATGGTGAACATGGAAATCTTTCTCATTCATTCTCACTGTGGGGTCTGGCAGCTCCCTGAGGCCAATAGAATGGGGTGTCCCCAGGTGGGCCAGACAAGGCCCACAGGCAGGGCCCGTCCCAGTGCCCCACCAGGGCAGGTGGGACACTGGGGGCACTGGTGCAGTCCCTGCCCTGGGCACAGGCAACTCCATGGGGCTGGGGCCAGGCCATGGGCCTGTGCGTGGACCCAGCTGGGCAGGGGCCATGGCTGGGCAGGGCAAAGCTGTGGGGTGCTGGAGCCCAGCCCTACTGCGGCCTCAGTGGGGCAGGGGCTGGCGGCCCTGGGGTTGTCATGGGGCCTGGGCTGGGCCTGAGAAGGGACTGGTGGAGCTGATGGTGCTTTTGTCTATATAAAGGTTTATCTTGCTCAAGATAATTATTATTGTGTTCTGTTAAAACATTTAAAAACAAAACAAAAAAACTGAGACGTTCAGTGTCCTGTTGAATTGAAGGAAAACTGAAACATTTTCATTTCAAAGTTCTATCTGATCCCTTTACAATGCTCTGTAACGACTTTGAATAGCAGATACATGTGAAAATGAAAAAACAGGTGCGGTTGTAGTCAAAAAGAGAATACATTTCTTTGAAGATGATGCATAACTGAGGGCATTAGCCCACCTTATTTGGGATAATACCTCAAATTACCTCAATGAGGTTTCCAGATAAGATGACCACTTATTTGACAACAAAGAACCTTCACAGAAAGTAAGGGCAACAGAATCGTTCTTGTCCTTCAACCACTTGCTCCTGTGAGAGACAAGTATCTGGAAACATATCATAATAGCATCAAAGCTAAAGTGCTCTGTGAGATCTCAAAATGCTTTCTAAGGCACTGTCTATAAATTCTTGTTACCTGTATGGTAAAAACTGGCATGTTTTAGAAGCGGTAGAAATCTAATGGTAATGCCTGGTGGTATGAATCCGTACGTAAGCACCTCAGACCTCTGTCAAAATTCTCCAGAGAATGGCTTCATATTTCCCATGCAAGTGCAATACCACAGACCCTGCTGGTTCTCCCTACCTTTCCTCTTATACTTTCTCTTTAAAAGCTTTTGCACGCTGGTTTTATCTTCTAAATATTGGCTGGCAAATTTGGATCCAGTTTCATTAGTGTATTGTGCTTCAGACATTTCCGTAGCTCAACAAGTGTTTCTCTAGCTCAACACTTCTGGAAAAACGAGATATCAGGCTTTCATCCCTTCTGAAAATCCCAGTTGTCAATTGTTGATTCATCTGTTGCTTGGAGTGTTGTGTCAGTATTAAGTTGCATTAATAGTTCGGTGCTGAGTAGACTAATGGAGAATTACTTTGTTATATGTAACTGGAAAAAAGTTACCATAGTAAAACAAATAGGAGAAAATTGAAAACAGAAACAAATGCCTTGAAGCTTTTCATTGTGAGAAGGGTGCATGTGTTTGGGTCTCCTTAGAAAGTGTAAAAAGATAAGTATTATATTCTAACAATTCAGAAATGTATCATGTTGTTTAGGGGAGAAAAAAAAATGCACAAAAAAAAAATAATGGTGGAAGAGTTTCAGATTCAGTAGGAAATGTGCAGTCTGGGAAATCAGAATCGATGTAGAATCAGTTAGAATAATTATGTAATAGTTCAAAAAATATATTAAATTAAGAGCTATAGTGGGAAATGCATTTCATTTAATAGGTGCAATCCACATCATAAGATTCCTTGCAGTCATGGACTGCATCTCAGCTCTTAGTTGGAAGAATCACCTCAAGTCACAAGAGGGCAATTTAGTCTCAAAGTCCGTTCCTCTTTGTCTTTCTGTTAATGCTCTTGAGAAAGGAGGCCAATTAGCGCTAGCAACTGGTACAGAGATAGCATTTATTCTTGTGTCACATAAAGCATGAATTATTCTTTTTTTGCACGACTTTAAGATATTTCCTTTGACTGTGCCAGCCACTTAATAGTACAGTGGCAGTAAAATAAAATACAACAGGAAATAAGAGGTTATCTAAATTTTTTCAGAGCTCAAAGATTGACCAATACCTGATACTAGCTGGGGAAATGCTGAAGGGTAATTTGTATTTGAGAATTAATATTTTATTAGAAGGTAAACATTTCCTTATCAGTAATTCAATAATGTGATGGCATTTCGGTTTGTAAAAAACAAAACAGAACATAACACAGATTTTGTTAGAAGGACGGATTGTCCATTTCAATCCTAATGAATTAATTCATTCTTCATTAAGAGAGAAAAATTTTTCTGAACTGTATTCACAAAAATATCAAAAAAAATAACAAAACAAATAACAAAAAAAAAAATAGAAATACAAAATACAAGTACTGATTGCCTTATGTTCAGCCAACCAATAAGTGCTGTAGAAACTCATCTTACCAGTCCTCACAGAACTATGAATGCAGCATTTTGAAAAAGATTCTTCTGTTTGATCAGTTAGCTTCATTTTTTAAAAACTTTTTGTTGTTGTTTTTGTTCTTACAGGAATAGAAAAAATATATGAAAAGAAGTCCAAGACGCAAATTAAAACGAGTCATAAGTACAGAATGAGGCATAACTACAGAGTGATAAAACTAGTCTTATCTGAAAATGTTAAGTGATTGTCTGCTGAGCAGAAACCAAAGAAAGGCAAGCAAGACATAAATTCCTAGTATCTCATGCAAACTCAGAAGGAAACTGTCAAATGCACTGCTACTGAAAAGAATGCAAAGAAAATGAACTTTGTGTCATCCTGCACTCTTCTGTTACAAACCAGCCCAACACCATCAGCTTCACTAGTTTATGTAACACAGCCCAAAGGTGGCCACCACTCAAGACTTCAAGTTAAAGGTAAGTGGTCCATGTTGCTGAGGTCGTAGCCATTTGTTAACATGAACATAAGTTTCACTAGTTAAACTAGTGATTAAAAGAGAGTTTATATATATAATGATGACTGACAATGCTGAACTGGCATTTTGAATATATCTGGTCTCTAAGAAAAATCAGAAACTACTTCAGATTACTTTGGGAAATGATTACATGTACTTTGAGAAACTACATTGTGGATGAAAACATGTTAAAAAAAAGTACTATTAGCAATCAGAAATGTAGCGGGATAGTTCACTAGTTAGTGAAGGATGGGCCAAGAAGCAGGCCATGTCCTTGGGAATAAAAACATTCACAGTGGTAGTTCCTGCAGAATCAGTGTTGTATTTGATGTTCATAGTCAGATACGCTTTCATTAATTTTCTTATACACTCCTAAGCTTTTTAAATGTGTATTTACTTCTTGCTAAAAACGGCTTTTAGTGTTTCTGTATGCAATTTAAAATATGCAAAAGATGAAGAATTAATCAAGCTTTTCAGAATGTCAGGAAACAAACTGAATTTGCTTTAGTTTAATTTTTGATTAGAGATTAGTTTGGCTTCTTATTAGGGTTTGGAAATTTCCATTTTGCTGGGATCACCAAGTTTTAACTGACTTCATCTGACACACTGCATAATAGCAAATGACATCATGATATGGCATATCCAAGGTGAATGTCACCACTAGATAGCAGTAATTTGTGCTAATGTAATGCCTCATGCAAAACACCAGATATTCCTCCACCTATAAATAGTGATGCCAGACTATGGTAGGCAATTTGACTGACAAGCAAGGACTTGCGACAGCAGCAAGATGCAGTAGCTCAGCAAGGGCACTGGAGAAGAGTTCAGGAAAGTAGGACCATTATTACAAAATCTAGTAAATTATACTGACAAGAAACTCTTCTAAACTTTGGCAACTATGTTTGCACTTCCACTTCTTCCGCGTGTTCTTGTGACTCGTGTGAAACAAAACAGTGCCAAACACCTAACTTTCAGTAGTGTGTTTCTCTGCAAGGTCCATTTCCCTATTCCCTTTTGTAGTATACCCAAATGGAATTAGGTGCCAAAATGTCTGTACAAGCCAACAGGAGAGTGAGGTTCCTGATAGTGTCACAGTGGTGAAAGTAAAACCATGTAAGTTGTAGTTGATATGAAATATAGTGTTCTAAATAGTACTTAGCTCAGAGGTTTAGTCATCTTTCTGTGGTACAGAAAAAAACTTTACCTTTTAAGAAAGTTTTCAGTAGTGTGAAACCTGACAAAAATAGTTGATTTTTCTTTTTTCCTCAAAAGAAATAAAATAGAAATTATCCCTTCCTTTCAAAACATATTCATATTTCTATGTACATCTGGAAACCTAAACCTTTTCTTTTTGTTCCACTTATTAAATTATAATAATTATTGATTCTGACTTCAAGATGTGGCAAAAAGGAACAGCGTACTGTTTAGAAACATAGTGATTTTTATATACTAATCAATTCGAAGGGTCATTCTTTCTCCAATATTCCCTTTGAAAATAAACATTTTTTCTACCCTTTCCTACATACCTCTTCTTTACCCATAACACTCTGGAAATGTTAGAAACAGAAAGCCTGCTTAACACAGAAACCTAAAGTTTGACAGTACCAACAAAAAAATCCAATATGCAACATAACAACAATTCTTAAAACTTCAGACATTCAGAAGCTGAAAAATTTAGTCCTTTAAAATTTATAGTTTATTAAAAAATCAAACTTTTTGCACCTTTTCCAAATTTTCAACTTTTTTTCATACCATTTTAGAGATTAAAATGCTCCCCTGCTGTAAAACAGGCTTCGCAAAAAAAAAAAAAAAAAAAAAAGTTAATTTAATCTATGTTCATTTAAACCTTAAAAAAGGTTCATTTAAATTAGTCTGTGGTTTTAACCTGTCTTTCATGGTGAAATTTCAAGAGGAGTCACAGAGATATTATATAAATAATCTAGACATCATAAGGCTAACTTGCGCTTTAGTCTGTGCATTTTAGGATCGTCAGAGGAGTCACAAGAATTGAAGCATGTCTTTCTGAATTTAACTTTGTAATCTTACTCTTACATTCATCTATATTTTTCTTTTCACTATACAAGAATAGGAAAGCTGCTACTTTGTCAGAATGTGAAAGTGATATATGTTGAGACAGGTCTCTGAGTCAGCCAGAGCTTAGAGGTAAATATGCCTTCATCTGTTCCTTAAAGGCAGTTCCTCTAGGAAGATAAAAAGAATTTCAATAATAATAATAATAATAATAATAATGTTTAATTAGAATATAAACTAGAATTCTTAACATTTTTGTTTGTTTGTTTGTTTCCATAGGGAGAAGACAAACTTACTAGGCTAGACAGAAAGAAGCTTCCTGAAGCTGAGGAAATTTTGCACAGACCCTAGCCAAGTTTCTTTTTCTCCCACCAGTGGAGCCTGGTTGACTGCTCCCTGTTCCTCTGTGCAGCCCCTCCTTGCTCATCTGCAGACTTAAGCCACTTGATCTCTCTTGCTGTCTCTTGCTCTTGCTCTTTCCCACACTTTTGCCTGAATTTTCTTAACAGAGCTCTTTCCAAGGAAGACTTGGTGGCTGTTCAGGGAAGAAGTGCTCCACAGAAGCTTCCACTGCCCCTCCACTCCTCCTAAAATGAATATGATACAAACAATGCATAGTAGCAATCACCCCGTGTGTTGGCATTAGTTCAAAAAGACCATCCAAGTTTTAAAATCCACTATTAAGTAAAGTGAAGTCTATAAGTGAACGGATGAAGCACTTTTACCAATGTAATATTCTTACAAGAAGCTGTTTTCTGTTAGCTTTGACTAAAAGAAAAGAAACCTGACTGCATGACCTATGCTAAAGAAAGAATAAATATATGTTCTCTACGAGTGAAAGCTTGCATTTAATGGTAGATTGTAGAATAAGGCAAGTTTACTCCAAGAAATTATTTTAAATGGAAAGCACATAATCTAAGAGTTTTGACTGCCCTGTATTGCAATGCTGGCTGTTTCTCCTACGCCCAAAGGTGTCAAAAAATGCTTGTTCCTCATAGGTAATCCTAAAATATTTTCTGGTTACTCAGAGAAAATCATGTCACTGCTGTTTAATTCTTATGTCCCCGTGGATAGCAAAACCTTCAGAAAAGAAAACCAAAACAGACTCTCCCCCCAGTACTGCTGAAATAGGCTCTTTAATGAAAGCTGGGGTTGATATAACAATTCTGACCTCTTAAGCCAAGCACTGCCAGTCACGCTGTGTTATGTACCAGATGTAATGCTACATTACTTGTCACATCTAATGCCATCTGATGTGTTACATTTCAGTCATGAACAGCTGAATGCAAGGGTATTTTTATTTATTTTATTTTATTTTATTTTATTTTATTTTATTTTATTTTATTTTATTTTATTTTATTTTATTTTATTTTATTTTATTTTATTTTATTTTATTTTATTATTTTCAATAAACAAACATACTGAAACAGATTCTTTAAGAGAATTTCTGTAAACATTTTGTTTAGGAATTAAAAGAATTCTAGAATGAGCAGAAATGTCTTTTTAAAGCTTTCCATTACAGTGTGATGTGGTTTTATTTTGTTTTGTTTTTCTAATTACATATACAGACTGACATAAAGAACAATATATATAAAAGAGAAAGATGATTTTGCCTTGAACAAAGTTAATCCAATTTTGGAACAAGCTAGTGCAAATTCTGTGATCTAATTAAGAAAGGCTGCATCCCTCTCACCATTCAGCAGCCAAGAGGACAGGAATGAAGTATTAGTATCCTCTTATATTTTGATCACAACCCAAAATAAATAAAAGTAATTACTGAGATCTGCTTATGGTAGAATGATTCCATGCCATTGTGGCTGGCCAGGGAGAAATGTTGTTGATTAGACAAATTATTGGAATATTCATTGAGGATGATCACTGTAACTGTGAGCAAGTCAACAAATGTGTCAGAAAAAAAAAAAAAAAAAAAAAAAAAAAGTTAGGTAACTTTAAAATAAAATACTGCACTCCATGAATATTTGGAACATTTAAAGATACTTTTAATTAAGAGTCCAAATAAACAGTTGGCTCCTGTTGGCTGATTTAATAGAGAAATTCAGTTTCTCTGTTCCCTTTGTTGGTCTAGGTTACATTTATAGCTAGGCTCAGGCTCCCAAAGATTTTCTGCCTTGTGGCTGTCTACCAAGTACCTTGGAGACCTGTCAAATCTCAGAGCTATGTAATTTCACGCGATTTACTACATGCTCACATCTCCCTACCTCTTCCTCTTTCCCTCTTCCACTCCATATCTAAACAGAAATATAACCCATTTGAAGTTTTATGCCACAGTTTCTCTCTCACTCCATGACTTTGCTTGACAAAACATGTCTGTGCAGTTAGCCAGCCAGCTACTGACAGGAAGCAGATGTACAGAGTCAAAAAGATAGCATCTTGGAAATGCATTGCCCCAGTAAGAACCTGTACCAGTAGTGGCTTTAATACATTTTAACTGACTGAGATTTCAATAGAAAATTTTACAGCTGACTAATGTCTTTGTGTATGTGTACACACCCATGCACATGTAATCATAAGCAGATGAAGAGAACAACATTCTAAAAAAAACAAACAAACAAACAAAAACAAGCAGTATGGGGTTATTCATCATTAAGATAGTACTTACAAGACAGTGTTTATTTTCTATGTGTTTGAAAACTGAAAAAAAATATCCCTTATCTTCTAACTGTTCCCTTCTAACATCCTCCTCCACGTGCCTTTGAATGTTTCACTGAGTGTATGCTCACGTGGACATTTCTGTAAGTTTGAGTGTAGACAAAGTCCCCATGAAGGCCACGATACAGGTGTATGAATGCATATAGTCATCTGTAATATCTTCAACTGTATTGTAATCTTAAACCTCTTTTACCATCACTGTGTATCACTTTTAAGAGAGAACAACAAACAAATCTTTTGCAAGGTTTGTAAAATGCTGGTGAGGATGGACTCGACAATCCCCAGTGTAAGAGCCACCCTCGTCAAAGCTCAAAAGTGCCCTGCTGCTTATATCCTCCCAGACTGTGGACTAATGCTGCAGCCCTGTCACTGGACAAGAAAGGTAGCAGGTCAAGGGGAATGTCGTCTTACAATTAACCCTGAAGAAAGTATATTGCAGTCATCTATGTAGAAATAACAGGCACATAAATGATTATGTTGATGAGCAATGAGCAAGGATGTTGATCTTGTAGCTTTTTTAATATGGCTGTAGAGCAACAAAAACTGAGGTAGAAAATATACTAAATTACCTTTTCTAAATGCAAGGAGGATCAACAGAATCCCATTACTATACTTTAGCTGAAAATTGCTATTAGCTGCACTTTTTATTTTTATTTTTTTTAAATCCTGTCTGAAGATAAAAAGGAAATTAAATTTCTTAGTATCTCAATGACAGTTGAAGCATTGGCATGTGTACAGTTTTACTTGGATCAAATAATGTACCATTGGCACTGAATGTTTTTTGCCTTTTTCCCTTTTAATAAGCAAGAATCAGCTCTACAATCAAAGCAGCAAACAAATCAAAACCTAACAAAAATCCCCAAAAGAATGAGAAAAATCAAGTAGAGCCCCTCTTAGTTGTCCTACTGACTTCTTCATGTTAGAATTATAGACTATCAGACTGAAAAATGAAAGCTAATCTAAACCTGGGTAGCAAGAATGCTTCTGCAAATGCTTCACATTAGAAAAACAAACAAACAACAACAAAAACAACCACCAACAACCTGCATAGCACAAAATACTTTTCACATGTGTATGAAGTAAACAAAGGTGTTGTTTTTTTTTTTTTTTTTTTTTACCAAAAAGAAAGGTGAGTGAAATTGTACAGGATGATTCTGAAAATGTACACATTAAAGAAAGACAATGTAAGTAAGAATATGATATGTTCTAACAATGGAGCAGCAATGAAATAGGCTAAGCTGCGTGCTCTCCTAAGTGTGTGTTTCAAGTAACTTGCCTTAATGCGCTGAAGAAGCAGGAGTCACTCCAAGTTATTTCAGCTGAAAAATATTTCCACTTTTACCGTCACTAATATCATTCCCAACACATTGCTAGAAAATAAGTCAGCCATGACTCTCCTACAAGACCTTTGCCTCAGGTTAGAATAACTATCAAATTATCTGTCTCTGTACTGCAGGATAGAAGATAACTTGGGCTGGAAATAAATGAATGCAACTGAGCATACCCTTGCAAGAATGTTAAGCTAGCATTCATGCATCTCCTATTCAGTAAAAATACAGAATTATGTACTTAGCCTCTGGCTGTGTTTGGTCCTGTGACTGTTCATTGTTATGACTTCCTTTTTGAGATTAGTAGCCAGACTGTGTTTTTACACTAGTTTTTCCTTATGACCCTGAGGCAATGTTCTGGCCTGGATGGGGCTTCCTGCAACATGGGTAAATGCGCCAGTAGTACTAGCACTTCTCTCTAATTCCATTTTGCTTGATGAACCATGAGAACCTGTGGGACCAATTTTCTCTTTTACAATTTTTCTTATTCCATTAGGTTTGACTGAACCTTGTTACTTACAGTCTATTAGTTCATAGCAGTTGAGTGTGTAAGACCACACCAAGCTTTTTAGTACAACAGAAGCTGAAATTATACTTTCAACCAAATTGTAACAATACTCCAAATTACAAATTTCAGATTAATTATGTTGGTATTTAAAATAAATTAATGCTTTTATTCCTGCATTCACTAGAATACTTGATTATTTGCCAATATTGAGAATTTAACATCCAGAGAGCAATGAGTTTCAAGACTGAGGTCCCATATTTACACATGAAAAGAGATATACAGAAAAAAAATAAATAAATTTGTGGCCCTAATGAAGTTAGTACCAAAAATATGAGGTTGTGCCAGGATTTTTCCAAGCAGCCATCAGACCTTTCAAAGATAAAACAATTAAAATTGTCAGTTACACTTCAACTGAACTTATATGGATTAATTGTTGACACAGTAGAATTTAAATAATGTAGGAAAATCTCCACCATTTTGTATGTGCCAGTTGGCATCTTTTAATCATATGTCTGATCATCATGTTTTTACCCTGTCATGGCAATGCAACTGTCTCATTACAGGATTAAATCTATTAGAGATGCTGGAGCCTTTCAAACTACAGTCTAGAAGAAAACAAGCCACCTGTTTGTTAACAGTGTACTTTTTGGGTCAATTGAAAACAGGACCCCATTACAATGATCTCTGCACAAGCATAGAAGACAGTGATTGCTTTGAGTATTTTGTAAAATAAAGAGAAAATAAAGACCTGTACAGAGAGAAAAGAAAACAAAACAGAAGTACTTTGGAATTGCATAGTGGAAGTAATGTGCTCATTCTGTAAGTTTACTTATATGCAGGTGGAGCATACCTAATGTCCATTTTTCTGATCATGCTTTCGGTTTGAGATATTAAAGTGAATTTCAGTAAAAATACCTCCTCTTTTGCCTCTGCCTTCTTTGCCATGACCACTGTTGAAATGTTAACTACCATTTTTTAATCATTTAAGATCAGAAATAAAATTGGTGAATTCTTCCCCCACACTTTTTAGTCGAATGAGAGGAAACCTGAGCATAATTAGATAAATTTCTATAGTTTGATAAAGAGACAAAATCATTAAGAGACACCTTCTAATGAAGAGACAAAGTATTTATGAATGCATTTGAAAATGTTCCTAAATAATAAAAGGAAAAAGTTTAAAAATAATAATTTATTAATTAAACTGGCCATGAGCAGTAAATTATAAATTCCCTTTCCACTGACAGAAAATTTAGATAGCCCACTTTTTTCTTTTTTTTTTTTTTTTTTTTTTTTGAGACTAAACAATGATTCTTCGTTTTGCTATATACATATTTAACACAGATCCTGCTGTTACTTGAATCTGAATGCAGTGTTTTGCTGTTGGGACCTATTAGTTTCACACCAACATTGTAGAAACTGTATTTACATGAGTAGCGTTGGCTGCTTTGAAGTAAAATGTATTTAACATCTTTCAAATTTAAATATCTTTATCACTAAGTGGCTTAGTTCTGCATCCTCTCAGTTAATACCAAAAGATCGATTTGGCTTTCATCTTGAGACACTAATGGCATTACTGACACAGACACAAGCCTGGATTCTTCCAGTAAGCTGGATGAGCGTCATTGGTATCTTCAGTCAAAGGCAGGCCACTGCAGCTTCTAAGTTCATGGAAATTCACACATTCTCCCCACGGTCCTATTAATCCACCCAGGAGAGCTAACTGAGTTCCTGGGAAGTGCATCTAAAGAGCAGAATGGCAATTTGTCAGGTGTTTTGGCAACAACCTGCTTGTCAAAGGACCCCAAACACTAACCTGTGTTCTGGGTAAAATTCTACCTTTCTAAGAGTGAAGGATGTTACCTCCTCATTCTGTGATGATGATGGGAAAGATGGATAGGAGGTAACAAAGTGCATCAACTTCAGCAAGCCCTATAAAGAGTTGATATTTCGATCCAAGTGACCACATGCAGTCCTTCCATTTCTAGCACAGAAGAGTACAGAGCAGTAACTATTTGGAGAGCAATCAGCTTTAAATCCCTCTCTCAGTCTAAAAAATGATTAAAATCATAGCTGCTGACCTAAAAAGCCTGAAGGATCCGGTTATTTATTTGCTGAGCCCCCAAATTCCCATTGTGAAATAAACCACTGAAATCTTAGAAACTATTATACAAAACCACAGAAAAATATAAAGGGGTAAAAATTATATAAGATTCATATACTTTGGGACTAGTCTAGTGTTTGAAATCCAAAGCAAGAACATTAAGAACCCTTCTAGGCCAAACTGAGAAGCAGAAAATGAGCATACAATGGATATAAGTCTCATTAAAAACAGAAAAGCAAACAACCAGCGCCAACAAAACACCCTCCCTTCAAAATCACCATGGCCACTTTGAGCCTGAAGGCCACCAGTTCTTCAGTTTCTTTGGGCAAGTCCTGCACCTCAAAGGCTGGTTAGCCAAGTAAGGACACTTCATCCAGAGACTGAAAAGTGAGGTCACATAGACTGTGTGGTATTCAGTGAGGAGGTGACAAGATTTTGACATGGTAGCAGCACTGCTGGTTTCTGTAAAGAACAGTGTTATTATCTGAGGTGTCTGACAGACCCATTTCTCTCAGGGGGGTACATGAGTGGCTAGCACATGTGGCTGCAGATTAAGAATATACAAATTCTATGAGCATCTGCACTGAAGTAAGCGAGGCTACATGTCTTAAAAATACTACATACAGTCAGGCTTCTGGCTTTGGTATTAACTGATGAAGCATGTGGGTTATGAAGAAGTGCAGGAGACAGAAATATTTCCCATTCAGTGAAATTAATGCAATCCCACTCAGGAAATCTGTTTTCAAATAGGCCACAAACAGGTGGTTGAAGTGGGGTTTTGAAAGTGAAATATAATAAATGAAACCAAAATAACCCTACAGCATTTGTCAGACTCAAGCCATTCTGAAGGTTTGGAAACCATTTCCAAGCTGACATGTCTGCCTACAGCTGCATACACTTCTACAGGCATTTTTTTAATATATTTTTTGGAGAAGCATTAAAGTAACAGAGGAAATAATTCAACTCTGACTACAGATGTTACACTGAATAGCTCTTCAGTCAATTCACAGGAACATGCAGCTAATGAAAAGTCAGAAGCCCAAAACATGATTTGTGACCCAACAATCCAGAAAAGAGAAAAAAAAAAAAAAATGACTTTCACCATGGGAGCACCCTTGTGTTTTATTATGGTAGGCCTCTGAAGTAATAGAGATGAAAATATATTTTATTTATGCAAAACTGACAGCTACGGCAGGATGTGCTTTTCCAGACACTCAAAAGTGATCATGTGGACATCATTTATACTACAAGTGAAAAGCTGGCTTCATCTTTTCTATCATAGATAGTAAACTCATTTATCTAAAGGTTTAGAGTATGTACTTTTTGTAGGATTGTTCTGATTATGTATCCAATATTTAACAGGCCCATTTCTTCTAGAATAATGTGTAAATAACAGCAAAACATACTTGTATACTTGTATATGTTCAGGAGTTATGTTTGAGGATTTAAAACTTTTCTTCACCAATAAGCTTGCCTAAGCACTGTTTTCAAGGGAAAGTTATTATCTTTTCTAAATAATTTTTGTTTAGTGTGCTTAATCAACTCCAAGCCATAAGTCAATAAAAAAGGCAACACAATAACTTCTTATGAGCCCAATTCATACAACCCTTCCTACTCAAAATACTTCTATCCCTATGCTAAGATAACTAAGTGTTCATCTGACATAATTTTATAATAACTTTATGGTGTATTTGCCTAAAAATAGTTCCAATGATTTAATTTGAATTAATTCTCCAAAAAAATTACAATTAAGGTCCCCTCTTTTCTGATACACATATCTGGTGATTTCTGCTTTGTGCTCCTCTCACAAAATGGTGCTCTTGACCTTCCCTCCTTTGTCCCATGCTGTTCAGTGTGAGAGGTTCTCAGGTGAACAAGTCCCTTTGTTCTTGCAACCTAGAAACCCTGAGAAAATAGTTTGAAAATTCTCTGGAGAGATACTCTTCCCCTTATACCTTTCACAACTAAATACTGCTAAGCCTCCAAGATAGAGGCATCCATCAATTTTCTGACAAAATATTGCAGAAGATTAAATTATATTAGAATATCTTTCTTCAGTACAGCATGGATAAAATTCCAGACAGATATTTAATGACACATTAAACGAGTGATTGCTTTCCTTGCTACTACACAGAAAGTACCATAGTAAATTTACCATTGGTAAGATTCTATGTTTCTTTATTTTTTTCTTATCTTTTGTCTTCATATCTTTATTCTACCAACAGTTTCTTCTCTCTATCATATATTAAAAGAGTTTTGTAGGCACTTTATTATAAATAAATATTCAAACTATGCAGCCAAGGATTATAAATAATAACAACAACAACAACAATAATAATAATAATAACAACAACAATAATAATATCATTATATATATATAGTATATAACATAATATATAAATAAAGTGCCTACAAAACTCTTTTAATAGATAGAGAGAAGAATAATACTAATACTAATATTAATAATAATAATCATCATCATCATCCACCATAGACCTTTGCTGTTTACATACTGAGTGAATTACTACATACAAAGGAGAAGAACAGCTCTGTGATTCTTTTCATCTAAGACATACCATTGGTCATTAAAACTCCCATTTACTCTGGGCATATACTGTTTTCTCTAGGCAATACTTGGTTTCTCTGAGTAATTAAAAAGGCTGATTACATCATCTTGTGAAAAAAATATGGTGACATTCAAGATACCTCAGAGTAGGCATCTTACCACAATTTCCTGGAATCAGGCAGTAGAGAAGAGAGTATGCAATTCATAGCAGCAGAAATTTTCTTCACACAAATTACAGAAACTATGGGTGCTTTCATGCTAACATATAGCTTAGCAAAAATCTAGTGAAGGGCTGCAGGCCCTTCCTGCCTGTCTGTTTTACATTGAAGAACTGAAATTCTCGGAAGCAATGAGATAAAATAAAAATGTAGAACGAGTACTTTTTGTCCAGTAGTAACTCTTCTCTTTTGGAGGAATAAAAATAAAGCTTTGATTTGTGATCTCAAGACCTTTTATTTTTTTATTTTTTTTATTTATTTATAAACATATTTGCTAAGAAGTATAAATAGTTATGGGAACATTGTTATCTTTCTCAGAAGCACAAAATTTCTTTACAACTCTGCTACAGAAATATAATATTTCCAAATTTCATTTTCCTTTCAATCAAGTTTTTACCAAAAGGGAGAACTTGAATACTTAGCTGCAGGAAACTGTTCCAGGCTATTGTCATGATTTTGGCTGAGACAGAGTTAATGTTCTTCCTAGAGGCTCACACAATGCTGTGTTTTGGATTTTTTAATGAAAACAATAGTGATAGCACACTGATATTTGTAGTTGTTGCAGAGTAGTGCTTACTCTGCCAATGCAAAATGCCAAGACCCTTTCAGCTCCTCGTGCTGCCCTCCCAGGAGGAGGGTGGGGGTGCACCAGAAGCTGGGAGGTGTCATGCTCGGCAATTACAGCTGGGGTAAATAAGGGGGGAAACTTTGGAGTAATGGCATTTGTCTTCCCAAGAAACAGCATGCTGAGCCCTGCTTTCCTGGATGTGGGTGAATACCTGCATGCCAGTGTGAAGTAGCAAATGGATCCCTTGTTTTGCTTCACATGCATGTGACTTTTGCTTTATCTAGTAAGCTGTCTTCATCTCAACCCATGAGTTTTCACACTTACCTTTCTGATTCTCTCCCCCTTCCCAACTGGGAGAGTAAGTGGCTGTGTGGTGTTGAGCTGCCTGCTGGGGCTAAGCTACAACAGCTATCTGCCCCAAGGCTTCAGCTAACTTTATCTCCAGACCAAAGATGTTTGTGATTTCCATCACAATAGTGAAACTTGTCTGTATAAACTGTTTAGATAATGCAGGCCTCTAATTCACAGCTATAAATTGTATTTATAGATTCAAAATACATAAAATGTTTATGCTTAAAACTTAAACGTGATCAGGTGCCTATCCATTATGAGTGACAAGGACATGCTTCAATTGATCTAGTCTTTTGTATTACTCAAGGTTTCAATTCCTCACACATACAACTGAATAAAATAAAAAATAAACCACAGAAGATACAACAATTTTCATAGCTCATAAAAGTATTTTGAGGTTAAATGTACTAAATATACATCTACGCTCAGAGAAAACAGCGAGAATAAGCCCCAAACTACATTGTTTGCTTACATAAATACTTAAACATTTGCTAACAGAAAACAGTTGGTAAATACACCCATGTCTATACTCAAAGTTTGGATGTAAAGAAGTCTAAGATATTACTAAATAAGCAAGCTCAGGTGTTGAAAATCTGGTTAACTCAAATGCCATCTGTTTCTAGGTCTTGACCTAACTAGTTTAAGTGATATGTCTACAGTGTAAAGAAACTCCTGCTATACAAAAATCATACAATACCACTTATACTCTGTATTTTCAATATAAAAATATACTTTTAAGATTAGGAGAAAAAAAAAAAAAAAAGAAAAAAAAGAAAAAAGAAAAAAGAAAAAGACAAAGAGAAGATCTAAGAGCATAAGAGCATCTATGATGACTATCAACTTGGCTAAAATACTGGAGATAAAACCAAATATCTCTAGTAATAAAATCACACAGTAATGTGTTAGCCTGAATGGACTCATGCTTCTAACAGTGCCAAGATGCATGACTGGATTCTCGTTTTCTCTTTCAAGTCCCCTTCTGTTCTTTCTTTTTTTTTTTTTTCAGATCTGATCTTTGTTTACGGTCAGACTCTTCAGGAACCTTTCAGAACAGAGCATAGGTTTCTTTATCGCCTTTAATTTAATTGTGGGGCATTGCTTACAAAGCAGATCAAATAAGCTGGGGTGGCCTGGTAGAGTGTTTTAACTTCCCTAAGGAAAGTTATCTCCTGAGTACAACACAAATTACAGGCTGCAGTTGAATTTTTCCACTTCAGGACACTTGAAAGATTGCTTAGACAGAACCTAGAAAAATATAGCAAAGAAGTAATATAGGTGAGCAATGAATTTGGTCAAAAGTTTGGCCACAAGGATATCTCTACCCAGTTAACATCATTCTGTCTGGAAATCTAGTCTAATTTCGTCTGTGGTTTTGATTGATAGGGTTTCTAGGCAAGTCTGTGACAGTGACCTTGTGGCCCATGTCTGTAGGTTTAAAAATATGCAACATTTCCCACTTTCCACAAGGAACATGGAAATCCTGAGGTACAGCATGGGTTTCTGTGGTCAAATGAAGGTCAAATGAAGGTCAAAGCAGACCTTCATCTGAGACAGTTGTCTAGTCCAAGAACTATGAGAACTGGCAGAAAGTGAGACAGACTCCCACAGGAACCCAGCATGGCCTCAGCCAGACTTCTATCAGAACTATCCTTGCTTATTGTTGAAAGTTCATCATTTGTCTCAATCAAATATGCAAGATTTCAGCTTTATTGACCTGTATTTTCCACAAACAATAAATACCTCCTCCCCACCAGCCACCACCACCCCCAAGAAAATGCATTGAAAAAAAAAAATAGATTTTTTTTGATCTGGAGTAAAATGAGACATATCTGATTTATTTCTCAATTCCTCCACAGATTCTGCATGTGACTTGTAGCATAGTAGGATATCTGTCTCTCTTTCCCGTGATAATACAAATAAAATGCCAACTCTTTTTATTTTTTTCAGTTTATCCTTCTCAAATAGCAAATGTTGCAGGTAAAGGATAATAACATGTATACGCATATTGCTTGTCTAATATAATGAACACCAGCCTCAGCTGAGGACTCCAGAAACCCTTGTTCATGGTAGTATGAACAAGGTAACTGTATTGTGAATAAAGTGCATACGGTATTCAGTTTTCACTGAACTTCATGAAAATTTTGCCACCTGGATTTTGGAATTCATAGGTACAACAGCAATCATATTAATAATATGATTAATAATATTAATCATATTTCTGTTTCTGTCAATGCTACATCAAAAGTACAACAGTTTTGTGAGAAGCTGGCTTCTTCTCACAGATAACTAGTGAAAGGACTAGAGGGAATGGCCTCAAGGTGCACCAGGGAAGGTTCAGGTTGGAAATGAGGAGACAATTCTCAGAAAGAGTAGTCAGGCATTGGAACGGGTTGCCCAGGGAGGTGGTGGCATTACTGCCCCCATGGGTGTTCAAGGAAAGGTTGGACGTGGTGCTTAGGGACATGGTTTAGTGGGTGACGTTGGTGGTAGGGGGACGGTTAGACCAGATGATCTCGGAGGTCTTTTCCAAGCCTAAGGATTCTATTATTCTATGTCTTTCTTACTTGCGAATTCATGCAGCTTATACATTAATGTTACAAAATACTACATTAATTAATATTAAGCAAATTAAAGAAAGCAGATCAGTACATCAAAGGTTAGAAAACAAAATACTTAAAGCACTTTACATTTACACAAGACTGCATCCCTGCTATTTATAAGAAATACAAGTCCTGTGGTTGCCTTCAGTTCATCAGATGTTTGTGTCTGTCCAGAACTGGCACTGCTAATAAAATGCTGAAGTGTCCCCTGGAATGAACCACAATATAGCAATTTTTGTCTAAGTAATATTTTTGTCTTTCTCAAGGCTAAGTATTTACATTCTTCATTAAAGAATTACCAAAGAAAAAGAGTCTGAGCAGGCTACGTCTTCAGGGAACGCTTCTTCTTTCAGTCTTTAATGTGATCTAACCTTACAACACATCCTGGGTTTAATAAAGCCTGAAAACTCAGGTCTTTGCACATTAAATAATCAGATAAGGTGACCATAGTTTTTTAAATTTAATTCCTTTTTTATGTAGAGATTAAATGCAAATCCAATTTTCATTTCCTGCTTCTAATTATCAATAAAATATTCAGTTTGCATAATAATTCAGAGATTAGTAGAAGTAGAAGAGCGAAAATACCTTTTAAAATACCCCTTAACCTATCCATCCTTCTCTGTGATCTACATCATTCCAGTCCACTGAGTCCACATCACTTGTTATGTGTGGCAGTGATTAGAAAAGGCTATTACAATTACGAGTGCCAACAAAACCGGTAATACCTGAGATAAGTTAATCAACTCAAAGAGAAGAAAAAAAGATTAAAAAATAAATAAAAAAATAAAGAAAAATGTCGAAAAGTCCTGGAGATGTGTGAGACTACAAATCTTGCCAGTGTGAAAACACCTTGCCAGAGATATTAATACAGAATAAAATACATGCTGTTAACTTCAGAATCAACTGCTTACCCTTGTACATTATAAGGGTTGCTATTCTATCTACTGCACAGTCTAAGGGTTTGTAGAGCTGAAGTATGTTCATTTCAATTATATCTACAGAACAGACACCACTTTCTATTTTTTTTTTTTATTTTTGTCTGCCCCCCTCTTATAAGTTAGAAATTGTTTTCCCTTTGTAAAGGACCCTGCAAAGAAACTACTATGTCAAAATCATTTGACATGAAAAATAAAAATGAAGTCAGAAAAATAAAAGAACATTTATTGAAGAAGAAACAATTAACATTTCTATGGGAGAATCAATCTGAACAACTGTGAAGACTTAAATGAATCCAATATAAAATAAACCCACGTAAATTCAATCTATGCCATTAGATGAAATAAGTACTGTCCTGTGTATCTGGAAAACCAGGTTTCCCACCACTGTCCTACATTTTTTCTGTCACTTTCTTCTGTGATATTTTTGCTCTTCCAAGATGTCTCAGTTCTGAGAGTAGGAGTAACCATTTCTCATCTTCCCTCTCCTGTTCATCCCAAAATATTTCAGGTCATCCCAGCTGTGACCCTTTTGATCTAAAAGACATTTAATTCTAACTCTTCCAGGAATCACATATAAAAGTGTTTAGGCAGAAGCATCCTCAACTGAGATTAAAAAAAAAAAAAAAAAAAGGCATTTGGTGTCTACTTTGGATTTTCCAGTTTTACTGGAGAACTGAGGTTATGGTGTTGGATAAACAAGTCTCAATCTGTAGTTTCTTATTCAGAACAACAATTGATTCAAAGCACTTATCACTTAATCTATGTTTGTCCTATGGCTACTTCTTTTTGCTTTGTTTAATGACTGATTTTTCGTGTGACTTTTTCTGACAAGGAGCATCCATCTGTACCCAGTATCCTTTAAAAGAAGCAGGAGCAATTACTTTCTATGACTTCCTTCCAAATGTTTTTGTTTGTTGGACAAATCTAAATTTATGGCAAATTATCATAGTTATGCTGTAAGAACAATGTTCCATAATGTGGGATGTCCAACTAAGCATAAGGAAGGACAATAAGAAAAGCCAATGATACAGCCACATTTACTGTATGATTTTTTTCATATTTGCTTCTGTCATTAGCATATATGTAAGCACAAAACGAATTTTGAAAAGCCTGTATATCAAATCTGATTTTTCTAGTAGGACTTACAATTTATTTACTTATTTTTTCTGATTCATGCTTACATATGATTTTACTCCCTTCTTTAATCTAATTGAAATGCATTCTTGTATGTAAACAGAAAGATTTGTGTAAGTTAAGCATGTATGCAGCAGAGGACCAAACTACTTGATAGTTCAGTTTCTGGGGGCTTGATCACTGTATTTTTACATGCATTACATTTTTAATTACAATTTTATTTTTAGAATATGCTAGCTACATTAATTTGGAATATCTAAGGAATTACAGAAAATGCTACTTCAGGTGTCTATATTAGACAACAAAAGTCATACATCTAATTATCTTTCTGGTGCACACTCATTGATTGCTTTGCTATACTTAACTTTTTCTGCAATCAAAGGGCTACAAGTGGGAAACATCCACAGCCACAGAGTGTGCTGGTTGATAATCACATAGAATTAGATGCTGAGAGGACAATGAGATACTGGAGATACTCTCAGTTAGATGTTCTGCAGAAACATTTTCCTAGCAGATGGCATGTTCATGTTGAACAGCCTGGCCTAAAGGATGTCTTTGTAGCTATTTTGAGCTTTTATTTACCAGTATTTTGCTTTGCTATATTTGTACAGTATACTGTTCATTTCCATTTTCTTCTAACCATGGAAATAATGGGACTTGGTACCTGTAAAAATACCTGTAAATTTATGGGTTCAACTCTAGAAATGAAAAAAAATCTGATTTAAGACAAAATAACCTTCACATAGCTAATGAGGAAACAAAGAAATTAACTAATTGATAGCTTACCTCTGAGGGTAAGAGGTGGCTAGTCCTGCCAGAGATGTGGAAATATATCAACAACATAAACATTTAAATATCCAATAATCACTGTTCTTTTAGAGATGTGTATGTTTTTAGAAGTAGTCAGATAATCTCAATGTAGACTTCTACATGTATATGGTCCAGCTGACCAGGCATGAATTGGGTCGGATATCACTGGTCAACAAATTGAATTAGCAAGTAAATAAAGTAGCATAGTAGCATATAGAAATTCTGTGATTCTGTGATTCTGTGATTTATTTTTTTTTCTTTTTTCTCTCAGACACAATCAATCATGTAGAAGAATAGAGGTGAGTATCAGTTATATTTCATGCTGTTCTGATATGTGCAGATTTGTGCTAATTAGAGTAGGACCAGAAATAAAACTATTAATAGCTCACTACAATGTGATTGTTAATTAAATGTGTTAATGAAATCAGTCTCACTTTGCATGGTTTGAAAAGATACAAATCACATTGTCTGTATAGGTGACCCTGTAAACATTTCCTCTTCTGTAGTATTAATCAATGTTATGTCATATTCTCTGATCTGAGTTGTACAAGAGTAACACATAAAAACTTTTAAGCTGTTTGCGCAGACTTGCACTCCACGGGACTTGAGCTTTGGTTGTTCACAAAAACTCAGTGCAATAGTGATGAACAGAATGCTTAATCTTCAAGGGAGTAAAGCTCAGCAGGAGCAACACTCTTCTCATGTTCAAAGTGTTTCCAGACTGTTTATTTTTTTCCATGATATGTTCTGTCCCCCTATCACTCTTATCATTCTGTCACTCCAGATAGGAAGATAGACATATCAAAAGCAAGTGGAGTTGAAGAATGTGGCCACTCTTTAACCAGCTGAAGTATCCACTGAAGCCAAAAGGAAAATGCACATTTTGGCTCTCTTATGGATGTAGATTCAGAGATTTTCAAACTACAGAAGATGTAAGCTTCCAGCAGAAAATAATAACACATGGGTAGTCCTTTTTGCATTTTCTGTTTTCTTTAAATATTGCCTTTGTTTGTTGACTGCTTTCAGAAAAAAAAAAAAAAAAAAAAAAAGAAAAGAAAAAAAAAAGCACGTTTGAAGCCTGTAGGCACATATTTATGTGTGGAAAAAAGATGTCAAACAACAAGCACTTCTTCAAATTACTGAAAATATGTATGCTAAAGAAACAACAAATCTTAATGACTTTTTTGCTTTCTTTTTTTTTTTTTTTTTTTCCTCCGCCCCACTCTCTTTTTTCTTTTTTAGATGTTTAGCAAGACTAGTTCAGTTGCAAGATTCTTCCTGGCTGTGACTGGATGTTAGAATCAAAAGTGAGAAAGATATATACCAACACAACCTTCAGTTAGATGACTGTGCTTACTTTTAATTATCCCATAGTTTTACTAAGATTAAGATACCATAAGAGTTGTCAGTTTAAAAATAAAAGCTTTCCTGTCCATTAATGGGCTTGAACAATCTGCTAATTTTGCCAGTTCATTAATTTTTAGGTTGGTAATGCAGGTAGGCTATGTTTTTCTTTTTGTCACATTACTCTTTATCTTTGTAGTCAAAATATCATGGAAGGAGGGGCTGGCCACATGGAAAAAATATAAGGCTGTTGTCAGAGGATGTAGGGTGGCAACTAGGAAAGCTAAGGCCTACCTAGAATTAAACGTTGCAAAAGGGGTAGGGAAAACAGAAAGGGCTTTTTCAAATACACTGAGGATAAAACTAACACTAGAGCCAACGTTGGCCCACGAATGAATGAGGTGGGTGCCCTGGTGACAGAAGATAAAGAGAAGGCGGAGTTACTGAATGCCTTCTTTGTCTCTGTCTATAATGCCAGAGGCTCTCCTGAGGAGCCCCATACCACTGGGGCCCCAAAGTCAGAAAAGAAGAGGTGTTTGCCTTAGTGGATGAGGACTGGGTTAAGGACCAATTAAGCAAGGTGGACATCCAGAAGTCCATTGGTCCTGGTGGGATGCATCTGTGAGTGCTGAGTGAGCTGGCAGAAGTCATTGCTAGACCATTTTCCATCATCTTTGGTAAGTCATGGGCATCGGGAGAGGTGTCTGAGCACTGGAGGAAAGCAAATGTCACTCCAGTCTTCAAAAAGGTCAAGAAGGAGGACCCGGTTAACTATAGACTAGTCAGCTTCACCTGCATCCCAATTAAGGTGATGGAACAACTTATCCTTGGTGTTGTCTCTAGTCATACCAAGGATTAAAGGGTCATTAGGGGTAATCAACATGGCTTCACATGCTTGAACAACCTGATAGCCTTTTATGAGAATATAACCAGGTTGATAGATGGTGGAAAGGCATGGTGCATCTTGATTTCCGTAAAGACTTTTACACCGTCTCCGACAGCATCCTCGCAGCTAAACTGAGAAAGTATGGTCTGGATGATCAGGTAGTGAGGTGGACTGTAAACTGGCTGAAGGGAAGAAGCCAGAGGGTTGTGGTTAATGGGACAGAGTTGAGTTGGAGTCCTGTATCTAGTGGAGCCCCTCAAGGGTCAGTACTGGGACCAGTATTGTTCAATATATTCATTGATGACTTGCATGAGGAAATGGAGCACACCATCAGCAAGTTTGCTGATGACACTAAACTGGGAGGAGTGGCTGACATGCCTGAAGGCTGTGCTGACATCCAGTGGGACCTCAACAGGTTAGAGAATTGGGTGGGGAGAAACTGAATGAAATAAAACAAGGGTGAGTGTAGAGTCCTGCATCTGGGCAAGAACAACCCCAAACACCAGTATAAGCTGGGGACTGCTCTGCTGGAGAGCAGTGAAGGGTAGAAGGACCTGGGGGTCCTGGCAGACAGCAGGATAACCATGAGCCAGCTCTGTGCCTTGGTGGCCAAGAAGGCCGATGGCATCCTGGGGTGTATCAGGAGGGATGTGCTTAGTAGGTCAAGAGGGGTTCTCCTCCCCGTCTACTCTGCCCTGGTGAGACCACATCTAGAATATTGCATCCAGTTATGGGCCCCTCAGTTCAAGAAGGACAGGAAATATCTTCTTAGATATTTCTTTAGCTACATTAGGTCTTAATAGGAATCATCTTTCTATTTTAGAAGATTCTAAGAATTTTTACTTCACACAGAAATGTCATTCACTTTTAGCATTCATGACTGATATTAAAAATAAATAAATAATTCTTAAATGTATGAGTTATTGTCAAAGGAAGGACAGTTCTGCCTTTATAGACCTGCAGATAGGATGCACATAATGACTTTAATTATTCATGCAGTAAGGTCAACAAGAGGTTATCAAATTAGATAATTATAATTAGAAACAAAGCTTTAGAGTTCCTGTAATTGTTAATGAAGTGAAATCCATCCCACTTTCTTTGCTCTCCTTGAAAAGATTGATAAAATTTATTTATATGAGATAGAGGTCTCCTTTATATAAAAGGCAGGGGGACCACCTGACTTTAATCAGAGCACCTTCCAAAAGAACAGGAAGCACATTATGTCAGAAATAGATTTTCTCTGAGCAAAAACTTTGCTATTTCAGATGTATCCTGTTCTCTATTTGAATGAAAACTCATCATTTGAAAATCTTGGATATAACAGAGGCAGAGAGAAAGTGTTGCTGCATAATCAGAAACCTGGGAGTTAGGACATCAGGACAGTCACTTAAGATCCCCCAAACAACCCCCCTCACATAGACTAGTATGTGGTATCAGACATAATTAATCTAGGAATGAGATCATTAACATTGAGTGTGGAAGAACCATTTATGTAGCATCTTCTTCAAAGCAGAAGTTCAGTTGAGCAATCCAGTTTGAGTTCTTTTTTTTTTTTTTTCTTTCTTCTTTTTTGGGCCACGATAACAATAGTAAGATTCAAACCACTTGCAACAAATAGGAGCTCCAAGCAAAAACAAACAAACAAACAAACTCCACCAAAAACGAGAATAAACTTTAAAGGCTGAGTTACTTACACAGAACATAATAATACCAGTTCCTTATATAGTATCTGGGTCTAGAATCTGATTTTGAGAGATCTGAAGCAGAAAATTTTGGAATTTAGTTTTGAAAAATTCACATTTTGAAACAAGTGAACAAAAAGTTTTGTTCATAGGTTTTCTACGACTGTCAAAATTATGATTTATTTATTTATTTATTAATTTTGAAACTATATTCTAGTGTCTTGTACATAGAAATGATTAGCTGGATTTTTAGGCATGTAGGAGATGGGATGTAAACGTTTTGAACTTGTCAGTTATTGGAATGGAATAGACATATCTGCATCTTTTTTCAACTACCTCAAATGCTTCAACTCCCAAAGAAATTAAAAAAAAAAAAAAAGATACAAGTTTAGGTGCTTATGGAGAAACCTTGGAAAATTAAGCAAGAATATTCTAGCACTCAGTGAACTTACTTTCTTCAAAAACATGAATCAGTTGTTTTAACAAATGGTATTTTTACCAAGGGAAAGATACTTTGACATGTAGATAATGCAGTTCCTAATTCTTAGAGATTAATTATAGCCATTTTACATTTCCCTCTCCCACATTGAGTAAACTGCTGTTTTAGCTGGGTGCTTTGCTCTTCTGGTTGCAACTTTAATTTACTATTTAAGAGTATTAACCTTGCTGGTAGAAAGACCTGATTTAAATCACAGTGATGTGGCAGTGTGATGGTTCCTGTTAGCTGCTTCTTGTTTTAATAACCACTTTTGTACTGTTCCTTGCATCACTACATAGCTGTACCTCACGACTTTTCTTGATCCACTAGCTATGTCAGTGCTGTTTCTTGTTAGCCACAATCTGTGTTTTGTTTTGTTAACAGTTTATGTTAATTCAGTTACTGAAAAAAAAAAAAGAACACAGTGCTGAAGATTAAACACAATCTGCTATCTATCATTCATAAAGACATTTAAATAATTTGTCATTGCAGAAGACAAAGAAAATTTTAATTGATTCTGTCAGTGAAGGGAACATGCTTGGGGAGGATTGAACAGATCCTGCAGCTCAATACCTGCTTGGGTAGCTGGTGTTATAGACAGGGATTTGGCCTGTTTATATATAAACTTAGTACTTTATTTCTATTTGAATGAATGTCATGAACAATCTTGTATCACCTTCTAAAATATTTAAGTAAAATGTAGCAATGTTATTAATGATTATATTCAAATAAGTCTTAAGATTGTTCTTCACATTTAGTTCCATATCTTATTAGGTTTTTCTGATCCCATACCATGTGACCTGCCTTTATTATTAAGAATTAAATTTTCCAAAGAGAATCATGAAGGACATTGCTGCTTTGGGAGTTTGTAAGGAAAGGCCAAGGGTTTTTTAAGTACAATTTCTAGTATAGTTATTTTTAATTAATAATGATATATCCCCATTAAATGTTGATCGGGTATAATTTTGACATTTAATGGGGGAAGAATAAGTATTAGAAACCATAATAAAAACAACTTTAGTTGAGCAATATAGGTAAGACCACAAAGCATATTAATAAGACCACCACATTGGATCCATCATTTGTGATCTATATTTGCACTTAAAAACTTATAAAACATTAATTTTGTTCTGTTATGATTGAAAAAGAGCTATCTGCAGTAACAAATACACTAGAGAAACAATAACTGGCTCTAATGCTGGAGGAACACCATTGTGTTGGCAATAAAATAGCATGCAAGAAATGAATTAAAAAATTATAACTGAGCGATACTGTTAACCAGCACTTCATATCAGGTCTACTAGCTTCCAAAAGCTGTCAGCAACAGGCATCTCAGAATAAAAAACAAACAAACAATAACAACAACAAAAACAAAGAAACAAACAAAAAACTTTAAAGTATATTTTCTTATGTGAAATAAAGAACAGGAGAATAAAGAAACTGAAGATGCAAAACTAGCATCTGAGAGCTTTTGCTAAGATATCTGAAAGTTCTAAGAGTTTTGAATGTCCAGCTCTGATTAAATTTAGGAACTGTGACCAGATACCTCAGGCAGCTTTGAAAAAGGATCTCAGTCTTAATATCTGTTTTTCACTACTTTTCTTTCATTTTTCATTTATCTGATATAAAAGCAATCCTGACTGCAAGTGCAGAGCTGATTCAAGCTGTTTCAAGGCAGTCAATTTTAAAATAACAACCAACCAAACAGAACTTTTTTGTAGTTTTTTTGTAGTTTCAATAAACCAACGTTCTCCACATCTCAAAATTATGTTGGGTTAATGTTTTCGTCAGATTTTTTTTTGTTTTCATCACACATTGTTAATAACACTAATTAAGATACCAGTGGTAATGGAAGGCCACTGGTAAGACAGTATGAAATGTTACAAAGATAAAAGAAAAGAATTATATGATGCAATATATTTTTTCAGGGCACACTATATTTGAGCATTTTTTTTTAATCTGGATGTTATGCTTTATTTAAGCCATTCATGTGGATCAATACTGAGTATTTTACATCCTGAACTTTTATGCAGATCATTTAGTCAATCTATTTCTTCATTACATCTAGGAATCTGGTGGGAGCCAGTGCAGACCGGATATAGAAACTGATGATACAGTGTTATAAAAGAGAAGAAATCATTTTTATTTTTTTTTCTTCTGTGTGTGGAAGTGGGCAATCCAAAAGTTAGAGTTCCTCAAGGACAGCTTAAAGCCATGATGTTAGGTAAGAAAATGGAGAGTGAGGTGAATCCAGTGTTTCACTTTTATCTCCCTACCATCTTCTTTTTTTGTGTCGGTATTTATGATTTATGCTTTCCCCCATCACTTGTGTTCTATACAGTGAAGTTGTTCTGGCCATGTCATAAATGGAATAAGTAAAGGAGATAGTACTTAATCCACTACACAGGAAGATCAAAAGAAACCTGGTGCTAAATTATTTGCAAGCAATCTGGTTTGGGTGTTTGTGACAGATGAAAGCTATGTCTGTCCTGAAGTCCCCTCAGTCAATTTAGATACACGGTATAAATTATAATGTATGTTCTAGGTTGTAAACAGTAATTTGCTCCTACTCATTTCACAATTCATAGTCATAAATTTGCAATGCAACAAAAACCAATGCAGTGTATATACTTCACTCCCCCCCCCCCCAACCCCCCCCCATCCCTTTAGAGAACAGCTAAAAAGAATGAAAATTAAAGTTATGTTCTGAAGAATGCAGAAGAAAAAAAGTGCAACACATTCATTTATGTGAAATCAACTATAACACACATTGAAATTATTTCATAGAGATAACTTTACTTCACATTACATACTTTGCTTGCTTTAAAAGAGAGAGAGAAGGGAGAGAGAGAGAGGGAGAGAGAGAGAGAGAAAATAAGAAAATCCTATTCAGTACATCTGCTTATTCAGGTTGTACGTTTCCAAACTAGTGTGATTTACATTTGAATGAAGTTTCCAATTTTATTGAGTGACATGGAATCTAATTAGATCCTGCCTGTAAGAGAGGAGTGTCAATTATAAAAAATAAGGCTCTGGAAAATTAGCCTAAATAAAATTTTACTGAACAGAACATGCAATTACAATCAACAGCAGAGTGCTTCAATTATTACCTCTAGATTTTTATTTCTTATTTTCTCATGAAGAAATAAAGCATCAACAACTAGACTATCATAGCAGAGCATTATTGATAGCATTAAAATAACTTTGTATATTAAAGGGTGCAAAAGAATGGTGTCCAGTTTTAATAGTATCAAATGCAAAGTATCCATCTGGAAATTTTTTGTTATTAAAATGACCTGATTACATAGGGAATTTGATCAATAAAGTAAATATGGAACTTATTTAATCTTATTGTGGGTGTCTGGTACAGACTGCTTGATTGGGAAGAAGAAGTAGATGACAGTTTCTTCAGACAATTGGAAGAAATATCACATTTGCAGGCCTTGATCTTCATGGGAGAATTTCCCAACCCCAGCACATGCTGAAAGGACAACGCAGCAAGACAGAAGAAATGCAGGTTTCTGGAGTCCCTTGATGACAATTTCCATCAAGTGACTAAGAAACTGCTGAGCAGAGGTGCTGTGCTGGACCTGATACTCACAAAGAACTTGTCAGGGTTGTGAAAGCTGACTCCAGTGACCATGGGGTGCTGGAGACAGGGTCCTGAGAGGAAAGAACAAGGCAGAAAGCAGCATCATAACCCTGGACACAACGAGAAGAGATTTGGTCCTTTTCAGGGATCTGCTTCAATTAATCCTACATGAAGTGGTTCTAGAGAAAAAATAATCCAGGAGAGCTGGTTGGTTTTCAAGAATTGCTTCCTCCAAGCTCAAGAATGATCCATGTTGACTTGCTGGAAATCAGAGAAAGATAGCAGGAGGTCTGCATGGCTGAACATGAAGCACCTAACAACTCAACTACAAAAAGGAAGAATAGAAGATATGAAAGCAGGATCATTTGATCCAGGAAGAATATAGAGACACTGCCCAAGTGTGGGGACTGATGAAAAGTAAATGTAATTGCTATCATCAAGAAGGGCAAAACAAAGGATAGCAAGAGCTACAGGCAGGTCAGCCTCATTTCAATTTCTGAGAAAATAATGGAGCAAATCCTCCTGGTTACCATCCTGGTAAATTATGCTTGACTTATCTGAGAGTCTTCTACAATTATAAGACTGGCATGGTAGATGAGCAAAGTAGATATTTTTTCTCAACTTTAGTGTGGCTTTCATAGAATGATCAAGTCATCAAATCACAGAATCACAGAATCACAGAATGTTTTGGGTCTGAAGGGACCTTAAAAATCACCTGATTCCAACCCCTGCCATGGGCAGGGACACCTTCTGCTAGACCAAGTTGCCTAAAGCCCCTTCTAACCTGGTCTGGAACACTTGCAGGGATGGGGCATCCACAGCTTCTCTGGGCAACCTGTTCCAGTGCCTCACCACTGTCGTGTGAACAATTTATTTTGAATATCTGATCTAAATTTACCCTCTCTTAGCTGAAAGCCATTATCCCTTGTCCTATAACTACACTCCCTGACAAAGGGTCCCTCTCCAGCTTTCTTGTAGACCTCCTTTAAGTACTGGAAGGTGGCTATGAGGTCTCCCTGGAGCCTTTTCTTCTCCATGCTGAACAACTCCAACTCTTGCCGCCTACCTTCTTAGGAGAGATGGTCCTGCCCTTTGATGATCTTTGTAGCCCATTGAGCCATTGACTGCAACACTTTGAGTGTGACCATCCAGCCAATTCATTTTCCACTGAGTGGTCCTTCCATAAAATCCATGTCTCTCCAATTTAGAAACAAGGATGTTATGTGGGACTGTCAAATGCTTTGCACACGTCGAGGCAGATGATCTCAGTTTCTCTTTCCTTATCCACCAACACTGTAACCTCATCACAGAAGGCCACCAAATTTGTCAGGCACAATTTGCCCTTAGTGAAGCCATGTTGTCTGTTACCAAACAGCTCCATGTCTTCCATGTGCCTTAGCATAGTTTCCAGGAGGATCTGCTCCATGGTCTTGCCAGGCACAGACTGACTGGCCTGTAGTTCCCCATTATTTTATTTTTTTTCCAAAATGTGGGCTATGTTTCTTCTCTTCCAGTCAGTGGGAACTTCACTGGAACTGCCACGACTTCTCAAACATGATGGATAGTGGCTTAGCAACTTCATCCACCAGTTCCCTCAGGACCCTCAGATATATCTCATCTGGTCCCATAGACTTATGCACATTCAGGTCCCTTAAATGGTCTCAAACCTGATCTTCTCCTACAGTGTGTGATTCTTCATTCTCCCAGTCCCTGCTTTTGCCTTCTGAGACTTGGGCTGTGTGGCTAGAGCACTTGACGGTGAAGACTAAGGCAAAAAGTCATTGAGTACCTCAGACTTCTCCATACCTCAGGTAACAGGTATCCTGTTTCATTCTGGAGAGGCCCCACAATTTCTCTAGTCCTCCTTTTGTCACTGACATACTTACAAAAACCTTTCTTGTTGCCCTTGATGTCCATGGCCAGATTTCATTTTATCAGGGCTTTAGCTTTCACAACTTAATCTCTGTATTTTTCACAGACTCTCCGTACTTGGTTCTACCCTTTATAGGCTTACTTTTTTTGTGTGTGTTCAGGACACAAGTCTGTGTCTGAGTCTGTTCATCCATGCAGGCATCCTGGTGTTTTTGCCTGACATCTTCCATCCCTGCCCTCACTTTATTCCTCAGCTCTCAGTTGGTTCCTCATTCATCTCCACGTGGAGATCCATGAATTCCAGCTGGTCATTGACATAGAGTGCAACACCCCCTCCTCTTCTCCCATGCCTGTCTTTCCTAAATAGCCTGTTTCCTTCCATTCCAACACTCAGTCATAGAAGTCATCCCACCACATCGCTGTGATGACAATGTCATAGCCCTGCAGGAATAACACAGTCTCCCATAACATCCTCATTGACAAACTGATGGACCACTCTAGTATGAACTAGATAAGTGAACTGTTAGGTGGACTGAGAACTGGCTGAACTGTGGGGCTCAAAAGTTTATGATCAGTGACACTAAGTCCAACATGATGTCGGTCACTAGTGTAGTACTCTAGGGATTGATACTGAGTCCAAAATTGCTTTTCATCTTAAGTAATGGCCTATATGATGAGATGTGCTCAGCAGGACTTGCTTTTGTTAAAACTTCATGTAGTTGGTGATTGCCCAGCTCTCCAATCTGTCCAGGTCTCTCTGCAAGGTCTTCTCACCCTCAGCTGAGTCTACAACTCATTCAAGTTTGGTGTCATCAGCAAATTTGCTCAAAACAACTTCTAGTCCTACATCCAAATCATTTATAAAGACATTGAAGAGGACTGGCCCTAGAATGGAGCCTCGAGGGACCCCACTAGTGACCATCCACCAGCTTGATGTGGCCCCATTTACCACAGCCCTTTGAGCCCTGACCATCAGCCAACTGCTCACCTATCATATGATGTTTTTGTTTAGTTGTATGCTGGATATTAGTCAATCCAGGTGAAGACACATCTTCAGTGCTGTGTCCAGGTCTGGGCTCCCTGGTACAAGAAAGACTTGCATATACTGAAAAGAGTCTTGCAGAGGTCCATGAAGATGAAGAATCTGACATATAATGAGAAGCTGAGAGAACTGGGACTGTTCAGCCCAGAGAAGGGAAGGCTCAAGGCAATATAAACAGTGTGTGTAAATACCTGATGGAGGGACTGAGAATGACAAAGCCAGACTTCTCAGTGGTATCCATTACAAGGTTAAGAGGCAATAGGCAGAAATTTAAATACAATAATTCAATTTAAACAACTTTTTCCCTAAAGGTTGATAAACACTAGAATGGGTTGCCCAGATGTGTTGTAGCATTGTCATCCTTGGAGATATTCAAAACTCAACTGGACACAATCCTGGGAAACCTGCTTCTGTTGATCCTGTTTTGAGCAGAGGGATTGGACTAGATAACCCCCAAAGGCTGCATTCCAAATTCAGCTATTCTACATCTGCATGATTATAGTTAGGAAATTAGTCTTTTTTTTTTTTTTTTTTTTTTTAATTATTATTTTATTTCCTGGTTCCTACCAAGTCCTCTTTTGTAAACTGCCTTTTTATAATAGCTCATCTTTAACAAAGGATGATATGATTTCATCTCCACAGCATATATTTTATGTTGCCAGGAGAACCTGATACCAGAATCTGCAATCCTGCAAAATCAATAACACTGTATTTATACAGGAAATACAGTCTCTCTGAATCAGTATCAGAAACTTTAGCCTAAGAATGTCTACACTTTAAGATTTTTTCACTGTAAACTCCATTGTGGATTAGCTGGATTTGATGTCAATTAGGCCATACAGCTACGGGATGGAATGGGAGAACAATTTTTGCTGAAAATAACACAATCCTTCATTTGAGTCTAAAAAGAGCAGCCGTTTATCTGAGTCATATATATCACTACAAAATCTAGCTCACTACAAAATGTTGCTTCTTTTGCTGAAACAATGTAAGCTTTTGTTAAATACTTCTGTCTACCTGACACAGCACTCTTACAGCAAAAAAAAATTAAATAAGTCATCCAACTCCTTACAAACAAATTTACAAGTGTAGAACTGAATGTGGAAGTTTTTTAGATGCATTTTGCAATGTTTAATAGACAGTTGAAGAAAGAGATATTTTATATACACTAGTGTGCAACAGTATGGATAGTATTGATATATTTTTAATATATCAATATTTTTAATATGAATTATTTTATTGCTTGCTACTACTATAGCAAGAGGCATGGTAGTTGAGTGAGCTACACTAGAGTATATGAACTGAAATGCAGCTAGATTAAAAATACAGATGTTTCTGAAGTAAAGTGATAGCTTGCCCTCTTCAGCTCCTCTGAAGTTTGAACCCAGATTTAAACCTCTCTGAAGCTGAACCTTATAAATCCTTAGTCCATCTGAGTTCAGACTCCAGAATTCCAAGAGACAGTCAAAAGCAACAGTAATTCCAATTCCCTGCCACAAAGGAACTGCTTATGAAAAACAGAAGCTAATTCATTCTTTCTATCTATATCAAATGCATGGCGGAAAGAGGTACAGAAGGTAAGACAAACTTAAACACCACAATTTTGTATTTAAAAGTTATGTTTTTTTGGCACCATCTTTGTCAGTTAAACACGAAGAACACTACTGATGCCACACTGCCTCTGATTAAAAGTAATGGCAAATGCAAACATCCAGTGTAACATACTTGACTTTCTTCTATCTTGTCTGGTAACTCTAACCTATGCCTTTATCCACTTTTATTTCCTAAATATATATAAAACGTTATTTTAGTCCTCTGTATAGAGTCACCAGTTCTTGCCTTTTCTGTGATTTCTCAACATAATGAGACCCTTAACTGAGTTTGCATATATTTTATTTTATTTTATTAGGTGTTCTGTCACACAAGCAAACAAGGCCCTTTCTGTTTCCATCCACTCTAGGTTTGGTTCAAGAGGTGGTAATCAATCATATTGCATCTTGTAATCAATCATATTGCTGTTCAACAATAAGCAAGGGCAATGAATGGAACTAAGGTTCATGGTATCAGTATATTTAGAATGGCTTACGTCATGGACTCAGCCAGTGCAATAACAGGATTTAAATCAGGGAGGGGATCAGAGTCTGTTGTCTTGAACTGAAACCCTAACAAAAAGAAAGTAATCTCTATATCTGTAACAAGTAACAGCTGAAAAATAACTTGGGTTTCTCTTCATATCACTGGCATCCCTTGATACAGAGTGCAGCAATCCTGACTGTTTGATCCAATAACTAATAGCAAACTGAGCATAGCATCAGATCACTTTAACCATTTACTGACTCACCCTTCAGATATGGTCAATGATGGATCAGATTAAGTGCTATCTTTGCATAGCACTGAACAAGGGAATTATATTTGTTGTTTAACTCTAATTCCTTTATTATTCACTCTTATTCACCTAAGGGCACACAAAATATAGTTGTTAATTGCCTACCTACCTTCTCTTGGTGTGAGAATAGAAGAAAATATATCCAGCAAATCACCTCTGTACACTGACTACAGTTCTACTGCTATCAGGGAACCACCTGGAACCACCCCAGGAACTATTTCTCCTGATGTCTTCAGGGCTAGTATCTATCTCTATCACATTATTTCTTGATTCCATTCCTATCTTTTGGCTTGGCCCTCATTTGCAATTTCTGACATACAGAAGAAGAACTAAACATCTATAGCCTTGAACATTTCTGTGTAAAAGTCTAGAATTTGTTAATGTCTTTTCTCCCTGTTTTTCCAAAAGCATACATGCAACTCAAAGAATCATCCTGCTGTTACAGAATAAGCTGTCTCTTTGTCATGTGTTGAAACACTCATTATCTGTTAAGCATTGTTAATAGTAATATAAAACCAACTTTTCAACTGATATTATTTTCTGCTGCATATTTTCCAATAGTGTTTATATACAGAAGTATTGTTTTATTTCTTTTCTGTCTTTTGGGCTATTTTCTTTCAGGACTGTTTACTTAACTCAGATGTTGATCCTACATTTAGTCTCATGTTCTGATAAATTATTATATATATATATATTTTCATTCATTAGAATACCAAATGACAGGATTTGAAGGATAACTGTCTGCATTTATTTAGGAACTACACTCATTTCTCTTTTCTGCTTATCTTAAATTTTTTTTTTTTTTTTTATTCTCACCTCTTAGTTCTTTCTTAGGCCTTAAAAAGTCATCCAATGAATTATTTTCTCTGCAAGTGGTTGGTAATCATGGACATGGAGAGATTGTCTATACACAAATAAGATTTGAGTGCAATTAGTGTTATTGCCAAAGGCTTTATACAAATTGTCATTCACTGATGCTAAGTAGAATAGTATCCATGTTGGTATATGTGGATCAGCAATATTTACTGTAACACATGCTATTCTCCTACCAGATTTGTCAAGGAGATCGGCTCCGGGGCAGATGCATTCTGCAGCGGAGCGGGGAATCGAGGTGGGCAGGGCTTTTTTTCCGGCATCATGGACACTTGAGGCAGCCAAGGGAGCCACCAGGGCCCGGAGCCCTAGTGAGGGAGGCTGATGAGGTGTGGGCGAAGCCAGCAGTGCCCCCTCCGTGGTCATACAAAGGCAGCCCTTAGGGGCAAACAGGACATGTCGTGTCAGTCAGGGCAGGGCGTGGCAGTTTGCGAGACAGTGCAGGCAGGGAGGGCGTCCTCATCACTCCTGTCACAGAATCACAGAATCACAGAATTGCAGGGATTGGAAGGGACCTCAGAAGATCATCGGGTCCAACTCCCCTGCCATAGCAGGTTCCTTAGAGCACGCTGCCCAGGTAGGCATCCAGACAGGCCTTGAATATCTCCAGAGAAGGAGACCCCACAACCTCCCTAGGCAGCCTGTTCCAGTGCTCCATCATCCTCACCATGGAGAAATTCTTTCGCATCTAGGTGTGGAACATCCTGTGCTCCATCTTGTAGCCATTACCCCTTGTCCTATCCCTGCATACCACTGAAAAGAGGTTGGCCAAATCCCACTGTTTCCCACACCTCAGGTATTTATACACATTGATGAGATCCCCTCTCCGTCTTCTCTTCTCCAGGCTGAACAGACCCAGGTCTCTCAGCCTTTCCTCATAGGGCAGATGCTCCAGGCCCTCTATCATCTTTGTTGCCCTCTGCTGGACTCTTACCAGGAGATCCCTGTCTTTTTTGTACAGGGGAGCCCAGAACTGGACACAGTACTCCAGGTGAGGCCTGACCAGGGCAGAGTAGAAGGGGAGGATCACCTCCCTTGACCTGCTGGCCACACTCCTTTTAATGCATGCCAGGATACCATTGGCCCTCTTGGCCACGAGGGCACACTGCTCGCTAATGGTCAACCTGTTGTCCACCAGGACCCCCAGGTCCTTCTCCTCAGAGCTCCTCTCCAGCAGGTCATCCCCCAATCCAATGGTCTTCCCTGATGGTGGTTGTAACCTGCTTATGAAAAGCCCAGACATATTATCCACCAGATAGTACACCATGGCCTCTGCATCTCTTGTGGCTTCTCCAGCCACAGTCACCGATGTGGCTACCCAGATGGAGGTCTCAGGGAAACATGTGGCAGTCCGGGTCTTGGGCTGCAGGTTGTGCCCGAATCTTCTGTCGGTATCCAACAGCAGCAGTGGTGGGTATGCCTGCAGGAGGTGTACCCAGGTTGAAGAATTTCTCAGCCTAGTGGCAGAGCTCCAGGAGGAGTTGAGTAGGCTGAGGATCATCAGGGAGTCAGAAAGGGAAATTGACTGGTGGAGGTGTACTCTACCCTCCCTGAGACAGACACACAAGCCTGCCACAACACAAGTGTCTCCCACTACACAGAAGAAAAAAGTTCCCTCATCCTGCCAGGCAGTAGGAGGGGACCTATTCCAAGGGGGGTAATGGAAGCAGGTTCCTGCTCAGGGTGGTAGGCGAGCCCTCTCCCTGCCCACCTCACCTTCCCAGCTACCCTTATATAACAGGTATGAGGCTCTACAACATGACAGCCAGAACAACGGTGTAGACGAAAGCCCATCTCAGTTGGAAGGGGTGCCTAAGGCAAGGAAATCTACCCCCCACATCACTACATCTTCTGTCAAGAAAGAAAGAAGGATTATTGTCATGGGGGACTCCCTTCTGAAAGGGACAGAGGGACCAATATGCCATCCAGACCCAACCCACAGGGAAGTGGTTACCTCCCTGGGGCTTGGGTAAGAGACATTGCCAAGAAAGGCACTTGCCTGGTATGGCCTACCAACTACTACCCACTACTGTTTTTTCAGGCTGGTAAAGACAAAGTAGCAAGGATAAGTTCGAGAGTCATGAAATGGGACTTCAGGGCTTTGGGGCAAATGGTTACAGGATCAGGGGCACAGGTTGTGTTCGCCTCTGTCCTTCCGATAGGGGGGATTGATGTTGACAGGCAGACTTGTCTTATCAATATGTGGCTTCGAGACTGGTGCAACTGGAAGGACTTTGGGTTTGTTGATCATGGGATGGTCTACGCAACATGGGGACTGCTGGCACTGGATGGGATGCGCCTCTCTCAGAAGTGGAAAAGGATTTTTGCCCAGGAGTTAGGGGGGCTGATAGACAGGGCTTTATATTAGAGTCAAAGGGGGAAAGGGATAAAACCAGGCCTGCCGGTGACAAGCTAAGGGATGGTGCTCTAGAATCAGAGGGACTGTGTGCTAGTGAGGTCCTTCTGTCTGCTCCACAAGGTACTGCATGCAACAAGGTGCGTTTGAAGTGCTTCGACACAAATGCATACAGTATGAGGAATAAAGTGGACAAGCTACAAGTCTTGACCCAGTTCCACAGCTACCACATCACTGGCATAAGTGAAACTTGGTGGGATGAGTCCTGTGACTGGTGTGTCACCTCAGGAGGGACAGGCAGGGCAGGCGAGGTGGGGGGGGTGGTGATATATGTGAAGCAGAGGCTGAACTGTGTGGAACTTGAAGTTGGTGATGGCAAAGTTGAGAGCCTCTGGGTAAGGATTAAGGGACAAACAAATAAAGAGGATGTCATTGTGGGAGTCTACTACAGACCACCTGGCCAGGACTACAGTGTTGATGAATTATTCTTGCAGAACTAAGAGATGCCTCTAAATCAACTACACTTGTCCTTATGTGGGATTTCAACTTGCCAGACATTAACTGGGATCACTACACAGCATACACAAGCAAGTCCAGGAGGTTCATAAAGCACCTCGGTGATAAGTTCTTGGTGCAGGTACTAAGGGAGCCAACTAGGGAAGGTTTCTTCCTAGATCTGTTGCTGGAGAACAGAGGGGGTCTTTTGGGAACGTGGTAATTGGTGACCACCTTGGTTTACATGACCATGAAATGGTTGAGTTTAAAATTTTTGGTGACAGAAGGAAAACTGCCACCAAAACTTCAGCCCTGGATACAGAGATAGCAGACTTCAGGCTGCTCAGGGAAATAGTTAGCAAGGTACCCTGGGAAACTGCTCTTGAAAGCATTGATGTCCAGCAGTGCTGGTCAGTCTTTAAGCATTGCTTCCTAAAAGCACAGAATCAGGCAATTCCAAAATACTGGAAGTTAATCAGGTGGCGCAGAAGGCCTGCCTGGCTGACCAGGGATCTTCTGCTGGAGCTTAAGTGGAAAAAGAAAGTGTACGGATGATGGAAGCAAGGTCAGGCAATGTGGACGGAATACAGGGGTGCTGTTCAAGTTTGTAGGGAGAAAATTCTTGCAGCCAAAGCCCAATTAGAGTTGAAGCTGGCCAGGTCTGTGGGAGACAATAAAAAGATATATATTTTTAAAATATGTGAACAGAAAATGGAGGACCAAAGAAAACATAGGTCCACTACTTGATGGGGAAGGTCACCTCACAGACAAGGACATAGGCAAAGCAGAGGTGTTTAAAGCCTTCTTTGCCTCCGTCTTCAACACTGATGATGGGCTTCAGGACCCTGGGTGCCCTGAGCTGGAGGACCATGATGGTGAGAATGATAAACTCCCAACTGACCCTGAATGTGTGCAGGATTTGCCGCTCCACCTGGATCCATACAAGTCCATGGGTCCAGATGGGATTCATTCCAGGGTGCTTAGAGAGCTGGCTGATGTCATCACAGGATCATTGTTCTCTCAATTATTTTTGGTCTTGGGAATCTGGAGAGGTCGCAGTAGACTGGAAGCTGGCAAATGTTGTACCAATTTTCAAGACGTGCAAGAAAGAAGACCCTGACCCTTGTCAGTCTCACGTCAGTGCCTGGGGGACAATGCAGTCATTGGTCCCAGCCAACATGGGTTCACAAGGGGTAGGTCCTGTTTGACTAACTTAATTTCCTTTTATGATACGATCACCCATCTAGTTGATCAAGGGAAACCAGCTGATGTGATCTTTTTGGACTTCAGTAAAGCTTTTGACACAGTTTCCCATAGGATCCTACTGGACAAAATGTACAGCATACAGCTAAACAAAAACCTCATACAATGGGTGAGCAATTGGCTGATTGGCAGGGCTCAAAGGGTTGTGGTAAATGGGGCCACATCAGGATGGCGGACTGTCTCTAGTGGGGTTCCCCAAGGCTACATATTAAGACCAGTTCTCTTCAATGTCTTTATAAATGATTTGGATGTAGGACTAGAAGTTGTTTTGAGCAAATTTGCTGATGATATTAAACATGGAGGAGCTGTAGACTCAGCTGAGGGTGGAAAGGCCTTGAAGAGAGATCTGGACAGATTGGAGAGCTGGGCAATCACCAACTACATGAAGTTTTAACAAGAGCAAGTACCTGGGATGGGAAAACCCTGGCTATATGTACAGACTGGGCAATGAGACACTGCAGAACAGTCCTGCAGAGAGGGATTTGGGGATTGTGGTTGCTAGCAAGCTGAATATGAACCAGCAGTATGCGCTGGCAGCCAGGAGGGCCAACTGTATCCTGGGGTGCATCAAACACGGCATTGCTAGTTGGTCAAGGGAAGAGATTGTTCCACTCTACTCTGCACTGGTGAGGCCTCACCTCTCCCCTACTTCTAGGGTTTATGTGGAAAGATTAAGCAGATAAACAGGACATAATTACATGTAATTATGCATGGATATAGAACAAAGCAAGGGAGAAGGAGGAGAGGAAAACCATCTTGAATCTGTTTATGTATTTGTGGAGGAATATTGGAGGTTTTCTACTCTTATGACTGAATTTGGCAGAATGGATGTTTCCCACTTACAAAAGAATAAGTACATACTGGCCTTGGCTATAAAACATGATCCAAAAGATCTTAAAGGAAGCTTGAGTAACTCTGAAGTTGACAGCTAGAGGGCTGAATCAATTCTTACAGGGTCTGAAGATGTTCTCACAGAAATCCTCGATCATTCTCACCACAAGTTTTTACATTAAACTATAATCTGTTCTGAAGTGCACTTTTTTCCTTTTCCTTATTTGAGTGATGTCACAGTACGACTGCCATGTATCAGCTCTGAAAGGTCATGGTAACTGAGGGAGATTACTAGTGACCAGAAAAAGAAAAACGACACGTCTTGAAGTAGGTGAGGAGGATAACTGAGGAAACTATAGGCTGGTCAGTATCACATCAGTCTCTGTGAAGGTGGTGGATCAAAATTCTCTTTGAATTTATTTCTGAACATATGAAGGGCAAAAGGTGGCTGGGAACAGACAGCATGGGTTTAACAAGGGAGAATCATGCACAACCAACCTTGTTTCTTCCTGTGATGAGATTACAGATCCTGTGGACAAGGGGAGAGCAGTGGATGTCATTTATCTTTATTTCAAAAAGTCTTTTGATAAGGTTTTCCATAGGATATTTACATCCAATGAGATTAAGTAAGTACTTGGTAAATGGATGATAGGGTGGTGAAAATTAGCCTAAATTGTCAGGCTCAAAAGGTTATCATCAACCATACAAATTCCATATTTCAGGCATTTACTAGTAACATCCTTCAGGAATTAATAACAGGGAAAACTTCTCAAATCTCTCTGTATATATATAGATATATCTGTCAATCTATACAGATATCTATAAATATAGATTTTGATATCATCTGTCTCTCTCCCTGTCTCTCTATATATGTGATTTACTGTCCCCCATGAACTTGTATATGTCCATAAAGGTACATAGATATAGAAAGATATAGATAGATACATCTTTATGGATATCTCTAGATACAGATATACAGCCAGCAATGTGTCCTTGCAGCTAGGAAGGCTAACTGCATAGTGTTTATCTGCATTTATGTAGCCAGATTCTTACCTATTTTTGGCACTCATGAGACCCCATCTAAAGTATTGTGCCCTTGTTTGGACTCCCCAGTACAAGAAAGACATTGCCCTACTGGAGTGAGTCCAGGGAAGGGCTACTGAGATGACAGGTGATGGAGCTGGAGTACTTGACATATGATGAGACTGAGAGAATGGGTTTGTTCAGTCTGGGGAAAAGAAGATCAGAGGGGGTCTTACTGCTATCTACAGGTGCCGATGTAGAAAAGTGTAGAAAAGATGAGCCAGAGTCTTGAAGGTGTGCAGTAATGTGATAAGCAAAAAGCAATTTCCATCTTGATTTAGAAAAAAATATATATTTCTCTATGAGAACAACTTAATAAGTTGCCCAGAAAAGTGGAGGAATCTCCCTTGTTATCTGAGGCTCACCTTGACCACACACTGGATAATCTAATCTAAAACCTTCTTTTTAAGAGGGAGTTGAAGAATGTCCTCTCCAAGAGGTTCCCTTCCCTGAAGAGGTTCCTTTCCAAACCAGATTTTTGTGCAGTTCTAGGATTTTAAGTTGGAACATGAGAAATTCCACCTAAATAAAGGAGAAAAAAAAAAAAAAAAAAGTTAAATAACAGATCAGGTGTCCATAGAATCTGTGGGATCTCCATCCTCAGACATGTTCAAAATTACAACCCTAATCACTAGCTCTGACTGGACTTAATTTGAGCAGGGTGTTGGACTAGATGACATCCAGATGCCCTCCCACACTAAATAAATCTGTGATTCTATTGCTCTTCACATGAAGATCACTTATTGTGTTACCAATTTTTCCTCCCCAGCTTTCCATAACCGTCCAGTCTGAAACCAGAGCTACTGAGATTTCTAGACATTTACAGTGTAGCTACGGCTGTGCAGTTTGAGTGTGTATGAATAGCACAGTGATGCACTTCACAGGCAAATACAATGCAATTTGATATTGACTTTTTGTTCCCCGTTCCATAAAAATACTAATGTAACTGAAGAAAATTAAGGTAATAATATGTATCACAAAGTGATAAAAAATATTAAATTAAGGAGGTGAAGAAAATTGCTTTCAATCGTTATCAGTAGAATTGGCAATTAAGCTTGACATGTCTTGCAGTTTGAACACAAATTGCCAAACAAAACAGAATTAATTGCTCAATTCCTTAATAAAGTATACAAATACAAGGTCAATATGTTTCTATGTTTATTAATGTTTGTAAGAATTATATATTCGTTACTGTCTAATATATGAGATTTTTCATTTTACAATAAAAAGGGGAAGAGTCAGGTTAAAGTTGTGGACAATAATGTAGAAATAAATAATAAAGCTTTATATTGTCATCATTTTCAGTTTCTTCCTTTGTAGTCATACCAGATTCTTCAGGAATGGCCTGTTTATGTTTATACAACACAGAGAAGCAAATCAAAGGCTGCAGCATTTTTACATCTTATTTACAAAGTAGCCCTAAATATAAAAATGTTGTTACAAAATGACACTCATACCTAATAATCTCAGCATTAAATTATTGAAGAAAAAAAAAAAAAAGTTTAGCTAGCTTAATAGCAGCCTGTCCAACTGCACGAAGACAAGCTCAAAATTGTTTTGTTTTTTTTTTTCTCTCCCCCCCCCCCCATCCACAATACTATATTACAGCACCCTGCAGTCAGTAAAGTATGTCTTACTGTGAATAGTTATTGATCTTCTTTTCCTCTGAGAACAATAACAAGTCAAACTGTAGCTTCCTAAAATGTACCTGGAGTGGTACTTTAAAAAGGGCCACAAGTTAAGAAGAAAATTGCTCTTAGTGTTTAGCAGGAAAAAAAATAATGACATTAGAATAGACCTATATATTTTTCAAGATTTTCAAGCTTATTCAGCTCATCAGTGAGCAGTGATACCACCTTCTCCCCCTGCTCCCTGTCCCCCATCAAGAGTAAACCTGACCTAATATCCTAAATTCTGAAAAAGGTGCAAAGGTAAAGAAACTTGGTATAGGGAAAAAGTTCAGTTTTCCCAAGTTTTGGAAAGGAAAAGATCTCTTCTGTCTTAACAGAGAATTAGATAGAAATTGCTGTCATCCCACTTATTCCTCTTGCTTTAACATCAAAAATGTGATTTGACTGCACTTGGGAAAATGGAACTTTTTTGCCAAGATGCACAAAATAGATTTTGTTGATGATCAGAAAGTGTATCTGAGGTGAGCTTGAGAGGGACAAGTTGAGTTAACAGGCTTAACAACCCACTGAGACAGTCATTACTCTGTTGCCCACAGACAGTGTCATCAGTTTCTGTGGAAAAATCCTTTTAGATTCGTTCAGCTGTAGCAAGTATAAGGATTAATTAGAGGGACATGCATGATCTACCTTTATCTCAAACAATAATCTCTGTCCTTTTAACTCCATAGTTCAGTGGACAAAACGGTGCATCTACTAAAGCTCCTTCTACTTTGAATGCTGCTGTGACCTGTCTTCATTCCCTCAGATCACCATCTGCTCTGAGCTTAGAGAATGCTATAGTATTGTGTAATCTTGGTATTAAAAGTGAAATCAAAATTTCCTTTTAGTATCAAGTTGCCTTTTTATTGTTATAAACAATTTAGTCATTGCAGGTAAATTATCTTAAGCATCATTCCACATGCATTGACTTTTAAAACAGATCATAGATAACAATAATCTTCAGTCTACAGGAAGAGTCCTGAAACCTAGTATAATTGAATTGTCTCTACAGTAGCAATTAGATTGTAATGTCTTTGCAAGTCCAGTGCCAACTCTAAGCTAAGCATGCAGATGTTTTGCCAAGTTTTTGCCAGATTTCCATTTGTGAGACTAAAATTCAAATATTCTATTTTAACTGCTAATAGTATAGAGTTATATATTGCTCTGTCATTACAATGCACTAAGGTAATACTTGCAGATTCTCAGCAGAACTCAGAACTCTACCATGTGAGAAAAGGTGCAAATGTGAAGCAAAAAGAATAACAACTATCACAACTATCTGATAGTTTGTCTTTTTTGACAAGATGCAAGAGATGGCTCATGAGAGCACTTGGAAAGCTGGGAATATAGAGGTGAAAGCAAAGACTGTGAAACAAATATACTTCACACAATCAGTGAAGCAATAGTCTTAACTTGTCTCCTGCGTAGTAGTGCTAAATGGTTTTGAAGGTGTCACTGCAGTAGAGAATTTTAAGGAAGGACCTGAGGCAGGATAGCATACTTTTGTGTTATACATCTGTATGGAGGGGAAAGTGCTTAGGATTCTATGACAGAGAAACTTCTGCTATATCTTAAAGCTGGAAGCACTTGTGGGGCTAGGGCTAAATTTTGAAATGTGTAAGGTATAAAAACAAGATGCAAAATCTGACGTAGAGGAAGTCAGTGGTAATTTCTCTATTTAGTACATTTGGAATCAGGATTTTCCTGCAAAGGTTTTACATGATATGAAGGCAAATGGGGAATACGTGAAGAAGGTGAAGTAATCTGAATAATTAGATGGAAATAAAATTTCTGAAGTCATTCACAATTCTGCTTTTAAGTGAGCAATATTCTCTTACAAAAAAAATATGAGACACTACCACCAGGATATTGGACTTGTGAGAAGGACATTCAGACTAGTTACAGCCTGGGTGTCTTGCCAGTTTGGTCTAAAAGTCATAATTCATTCCTCATGTAATTGTGAAAATGTAGCTAGGGTCACACACTCAAGGCCTGATTTCCAGAAGTGTCATCTGTCTTCTTTTGATATTCTGGGAGTTCTAGATCCCAAAGAGCCAAGGCATTAACCTGGCAGAACTCCATTTCTTATGAAGAAAACATTTGGTCTTGGGTTTATCAGCAAATGTGACTTGGCATAAAAGATATATATATGTATGTGTGTATGTATATACATGTGTATATATATATATAGTATATATATATATATAAATCTTTATTAAGGAGTAATTCATAGCTACTATTTATTTGTTTGCCTGTTTGTTATTATGACTTAAATTGTCCCATATCATTGTTCATGGAAACATATTGGCACAGATAATGAAGATGTACACTAGAATTCCTGGAGTCTGCTTTAACAATCTTAGTTAAATTTTAAGATTTAATTAGGATTTAATGGATTTAATAGTCTAATTAAAATTGTTTCAATCTGTATTTGTCTGTACTTTTGTTAAAGTTAGACTTATCTAATACTGTAAGTCTCTTGTGTAATAGCAAATGTGTTACATCGGTATTCAGTTGCCCCCTCCATCATCACTAAACATTTCTTCAGGGGTGTATATTTCTCTTTAAATTAATTATTATGCTACATGGAACTTTTCATAAATAACCACAAAATCAAACAAATAGTTTCTGGTGTGGACTAGAACCATTGATATTACCGGCCTTTCCCAAATATCTTTACATAAAACTCAATGTTGTCAATCTGCTTGTTGCGTTTAGAGGGGGACGGAGTAATGATTTGGAAAGAGGAAGGAATGTACAAGGCAAAACCTCTGCTACTCCACTGGTTCACATAGCATTGAGATGTATTTCAGGGCATTTCAGAGCAAACATTCAGGGTGCTTCTACACTAGTGAATTGAACAAGGATGAAACACAAGTATAGGAGACAACGTGCTATCAACCAAACAGTTAAATTGTTAACATAATACCTCACACAGATTTCAGCTGGCGTAATTAGCACTAGCTGGCATAATTAGCACCGTCCAAGCCAAGAGCATGCACCTCACTCTAGTAGTTGCACAGACACTGGCTGCACTGTACTGCCAGGCTCCTGGAAATGATTACTGTATTTATTATTACAGATGTAGGCAAAGAATCTTTCTCTTGCCTCATATATCACCTATTTTCTTTGTGCTGGTGGAGAGCATCAGAAAGTTGAGAGAAGGTAGTGGATTTGTGCTTAGAATTGTGTGCCTGCATCTCAAATTTTATGTGCAGCCCACCTCAAAAACAGTATAGAAGAACTAGGAAATGTACAGAAGGCAAAAGAAAAAATAAATACATTGAATGGACATTGTAAGAGGAATGACTAACTATTCTCTGACTTTTTAGCTTGGAATGATGACAGCAGGAGTTCATTACAGACATCTACAAAATCATGAACATGCTGGAAAGGATGACTGAGAGAACCTCATTCCCATGCCTTTCTTCTCCCAGCACGAACACCTCAGGCATGTACTTCAAACAGCAGGAGGGAGGGAGTTTCACAGAGCAAACAAAACACTTTTTATTATACAGCTTATAGTTAAGCTACAGTAGTCCTTGTTAGGCTGTTTACTCCACTTCAAGTGGAGACTGAATTTATTTCTGGGGAAATATATTATTTGGGGTTTAGTACATAGGATCTACCTCTGGCTCAGGAAACCTCTAAAGAAAAAATTGTTAAAGCCTGAAAGAGTTTTCAACAGTATTATATGCATATCATGGTCTGTGCTCCCTGTGCATCTATTTCAGTTAATGCTGGAAGCAGGACACTGAGGGGAGTGTACCTGTGGTCTCACACAGTTCTTATACACTCTTGTTGAAGTCCAAGCAGCCAAATTCAAGATATGGGAGTGGTAGGTGCAAGGAGGGCAGTTAAGGCTGTGTATGGAAGCTTCGTGTGACTGAGATGGACTGTGCCAATGAGTTCAACCAATAATTATATTCTTATTCAAAAGAAGCATAATATAAGAGAGACCTGAAAAGAAGTAAGTATTAGAATAATACCAAAATAAGACAAAAAATAATGGACCTGTGTTTACTGCTCACAGAAATGTGATCATGCCCATTGGATTTATACAAACCAGTGCTGATATGCTACAGCAAGGCACTTAAAGTAATGACTCAATCCAGAGACTTTCTTATGGTTCTTTTCTTGATTGAAATCAGCTACAGAGAAGATTCAGTTTTCTTTCAGGCATGATTTGAAAATTCCTTCTATAGGTTTAATATAAGATTTATATAGTACCTCAAAGACTTCTTTATTCATGAAGACAAACTACAGAATTATTAAGTAAAGAATATGAAAGTGCATTTGTACTTTCCATACATTATTTGAGCAATCTCACTAAAATTAAATGTAAGTTTATATGAAATAAGCATAAAGATAATATTAAGATTGATAAAAGACAAGTGTTTTTGTGATTTATTACAATATGGCTGCATAATGACACTAAACATGCTGAAAGATATGCCTGCAAAGAAAGCCATTTGCATCAAAATTGCATGGTCACCACTTGAGATTTTACTTATCAGGGATGTAAGAAAGCTATTATAAAGCAAATATTGACCTTTCCCCACAAAACTATTGCTCATGAGTAATAAAATTTCCTTTGACTGTGAATTACTCTTATGGCCTTTTGCTCTAGGCATTGAGGTAGCGGACATGTAATTTTGTGTTCCAGACAGCATTTAACTGTTGTTATTCTACTGTATGATTCATATTTTCTTGCTAGGAACAAAGTCTTTTACTTTCTTTGATAATTATGTTTCTAATTAGCTTCTCCCATTTTTTTTTTCTGTATTCTTGTCAAATCCCCAAAATATGCATTGCAACATGAAACTATACTCTAAAGAGTAATTATGTAGCATAATAGTGATTATCTGTATTACAGATATAAATGTTCTATATGGGGATTCTATCTACTCAAGATTTTTTTAAGAGTTTATATTTCTGGAATACTAAATATCCTCCTCCCCTTCCCCCTCCTCCCCCCCCCCCCATTTTTTCCTTTCTCCCAGTCATAAGCCTAAGAAAAAGGAAGAGAAATATTAATGATTTCAGAGAGAAAATAAATGTCCTAGTCTTACAGAAGTTGGTGGATCTTGACAAATGCTGCAGAGGAGGTATATTTGAATGTCTTTTAAGTGTTACTTACGAGGAAGTTGGGATGTAACGAGGGCAGAATAGAACACTTATTTCCCATCACCACATCATTCAGAGCTGCAGTCAGTGGCTGCCACACAGAAGGTGGGCACTGTTTGACTGTGCCTGCCTGTTTCTGAACACACTGGCCTTTGTGCTGTGCAGATCTCAACAAGGTGTGTGAGTTTGTGCATGCATCTGTGTGGGTTCACATAGACAATACAAGCACAATGAGCACAGCTACAGGTGCAGGTTCTCTCAGCATACAGGGAGTCCTGGTCTGTTTATGGATGTCATATTGAGATGTTCAAGTCAGTGAAATAGAGGTGGTTTTGGGCATATTCAGGAACAAAATTCTTAGTACTTAAAGTACACCCACCTTGCATTTCACTTAAAAGCATATGATCAGACTTAGTGTTTTGGGTACACTTTAGAAGTCATGAGTTTCAAACATAACAAAAACATGCAAGTGCTTGTGTTAACAGTGCAAACTTTTTTACAAGAACTGGAATTCACTTCAGGATTGTGAAAAATGAGCAGAAGGTCTAACAAATGAGAAAGATTAAAGGGGATAAGTGACTATAATGAAATAAATACTTAAAGGTTACCTTCTAAGATAAGAAACATATTAACACTGATGAAATACAAATGAAATAAGGCAAGGGATAAACTGAAGCAATACTACAAACAGAGATTTCACAAGCATGCCTGTAAGAAAAAAGCCCCTACAAGTGACCTACAGGATGTACGGGTCATTGCTGGCAACAGTACTCAGAATGTTTTATAACCCCACAGAGAACATTCATGATAAAGCTCCAGATTCTGTGCAACCAAAAATTAAATAGTTGAGATCCAACCTGAAGTGAAAGGCCATAACAGACATTTCTATTTATACATGTATAATGAAATGCCACAGGATGTGGTACAAGGGAAAAAGACTTGGAAGAACAGGTGCACATAATAATTTGCTTATCAGCATACCCAATAAACAAATGGAAAAAATAGAGGGAGACAATGATGCAAGGGCTCTTATAAATCAATCAATCAAATCAAATCAAGGCATCCTGCAAAGAGATGACACATTCTCTTTCTTTTTCATTCCCAACATCTCTGAGGGCAAATAAAAGCAACAGACACCAAGAAAAAGAATAGTTTGAAAGAGAAAAAAAGTTAATAACCATAGGGAGTCTGAAAAAAAATATATAAGGATGTAATGGTGTGGCAGTACATTAAAGACAGATTTGACATTAATTTTATTGGTGAAATAAGAATACATAAGCAGAAATATAATAATTAAAAAGGTCATAGATTATTGCATTTGAATGAATTACCTGATGCAGAACAGTGAAAAACAGGTGACAATTCATGATGCATCTAATCAATCCAGGCAACATTTTGAAAATGATTTATTCATAAGGAGTCTCCATAAGCCATCAATAGCTGATAATTAGTGGTTTTTTTTTGTTTGTTTGTTTTTTTAATTATTATTTTGTTTTTCAAATAACTCTACTAAGTTACATATTAGCTGGCAATGTATCACACTAAGCCTAGGCAATATTTAGTAGACATAGTTTTTGCAATGAGTTTCTTGTACTTAACAGAAGACAAGAGATATCTGAAAAACTGTGAAGATTTGAAAAGGATTGTCTTTTGCATATAACAAGCAATCTGTGCTACCAGAAATCCAACAATCAGAGCAGCTGAAAACTGAATAAACAAACAAACAAACAAACAAACAAAACATGAAGAAGTAGCCACCAAGCCAAAAGAAAAGGCAAAACACGTCTTTTGCTTTACTTTGCTGTTGAAACACCCACAATGCCAGAGACTTCATTTGTATAATACTGAATGAATGGATAGTACAGATCAAAAGTACTATTTAATGTCTGCCTTTATAAATCCAGTCAGTTGGACAACAGAAGGCAAGAAGTACAAGGATCTCTGACAGAATAATGAAATGTTGAATTAGCTGAATGCACCATGGCACTGTAACTGAGAAGGAGAGGTCAGGGGTGTCACAGTGTGGAATGGGCAGCCAGGAACAAGCAATCCTACGTACTCGAGGCCTTCTGTTGGCTACACAACCACGGCTACTAATGAAAAGATGACCTGTTGTAATGAAACTGTGATTGAAATGTGAACCTGCAAAGCCTTTTGCACTGCTGCAGAGCAGAGGGAAATCAGAGAAAGTCTGACAAGCACTGTCAGCAACAGTAGAAAGACTGTGTTGTGGGAGAAGAGTAAATTAAACCTAAGAACAGGGCAAAAAAATACTTCCTGATTCTGCTAGTAGTTGAAAACAGTAGCAACAGTGTCTACAAACTTAATGTGTTTAAAAGGGAAAATGGTATTCTCTAAAATGTTCAGCTTCTATCTGACAAGAGCCTAGGACACGAATTAAGATAATATTTCTTGGTCACTGTTTCATTTTATGCTGATTTGCTGAAACAGAATACACATTTTCTATTCCTCTGACCTGCTTAACCTTACCCCTCTCTCCCTTGCCAACAGAGAGAATGATACACACACACACATACACTTGCACTCACACACACACAGATAACATCTATTATCAAATAAAGAACTAGAAAGGAATCTGAGCACAATGAAAACATTTACAGGGCAGATCCTCATTTGGTGGGAATCAACTGAAAGCTGAAATAGCAATTTTGACTAGCTAAACACCTGAGCCTTAAAATGTCCACCACAGTTTAGAGCAAAAAGCAGATGAAGTATGGGAAAAAAAAAAAAAAAAAAAGCTTCAATATCATAGTATTACAGAAATATTTTGAATCAATACACTTTGTACTGAACAATAGACATGAGCTGAAATAGTTCTCACCAAGGAGAATATTTATTTCTTAATATTTTATAATTAATGGCCGATTATCCAGGCCAGTCATTTGATAGAGTTTCTAACTTTGTGTACATTACAAAAATAACAAATAGTTTGCTTTAGATGAGTGTTACTTAAGTCATGAGGCAGGCACGCTAAGAAATATTACCATGTCCATCATCCAGAAAAGGTCTGCAGCTCAATACGCTTTCACACTAAAACTAAAAATTATATATTTTAAAGGATGAGAAAAGAAACATGTTCATGTTTATGATGTACTTGTGTATTGAGGACTGAGGACAGGGTTACTTAATTAGATAAATAAATTAGTAAATCACATAATGTATCCAGAGAGCTGATATAATTTTGGTGACTAAACCCTTGAACCTCCACATTTAAAAGTCTTGCAGCCTTCCAGCAGTGGAGTTAGATATGGGTCTGAATCGAGGTGCAGAGGGGCTCAGCTGCCCCATCTGGAGCCTACCTGTGTATCCTGCCAGCACACTGATGGGCAGCTCCATGACTGCAGAGAGAGGGGTTGGTGAGGGATGGTGGCCCTTGTGAAACATGGTAAAAAAAAGCAACTGGAGAACTCTGAATGAGATTTAATCCAATTGTCATGTATTTATCCATACAATTTCTCAGCTGACTTATTATGTGAATTGATACAGTAATTATGCACAAACGAACAGGCAGATGTTAGGACATGAAGGATGAGTCCCTAGTTCCTTCCAAGCAGTGGAGTGATGCCAATGACTAAGAGAGCATTACCAGCTCCTGCCTCAGTCCCACAAAAATTGCTATAGGTCAGCAGGGCTATGAGGGTGGTGAGGCACTGGCACAGGCTGCCCAGAGAAGCTGTGGATGCCCCATCCCTGGAAGTGTTCATGTCCAGGCTGGATGGGGCTTTGGGTAACCTGGTCTGGTGGGAGGTGTCCCTGCCCATGGCAGAGGCTTGAAACAAGTCTTTTAGGTCCCTTTCAACCCAAACCATTCTGTCATTCTAGGAGCCTGTATATTCAGGAAACAGCTTGTCAGATTGAAGTGTAAGACAGAGGTTCTATGTTCCTCACTAAATGCCTGAGCCTCATGTACATGTACATCTTCACTGCACAATAGAGATCTCTATTCTTATCTATGCTTATACAAACATAAATACAGTACCTGAAATAATAAAAAAAAAAAAAAAAACATTTTTATCAAAGCTTATAAAGTACATATTGTAAAGAACAATAGTGAAGTTATTGTCAAAATATGGAGCTTTTTAGATTCTTCTATTAAAGATAATATTCAGCCCTAAAATACAGTCTCAAAGGGATCATCAATACAGACTGTGTAACTTGAATTATGTCAACTTTCAGAATTAAAAAAAAAAAATACTTATAAAATAATTTGTTTCAAATTTAAAAGCAGGGTTTAGCTGACATAGTAAAATGATGGGATCTATGACAAGGTTGTAACAGAAATGCATAAAATATACAGAATTGTGGTTGTCTAGATATGATTATTTCAGTCCTTGTGTCACTGCCACTGGTTCTCATCACTGTAAATGAAATAACTTTAGAAAGTTCACCAGAAATTCAAAATTACACCAAGTCTTAGCAGATGATTAGCATCTTTAAACTTCCTATTAAAGATAGCATGTATTTCATTTTATGATTGTTATTAATTCCCTAATTTAGAAAAAAAATGCAGAAAAAAAGGCAGAATCCTAGCGTAACAATATAGTATGCACACTTTCAATAATGGTAAGTATTAGATCTACTGTGATATGGATCCAGTACAAAAAGCATTACAACCATGTTTTAACAATTTATTGACTCTTTTAGATTGGTCAGAAAGTGATTAATCTATGAGGTTATTTTCCAAAACATATAAAATTTCAGAGAACCCCACAGACACAGGATATATGGGTCTGGGGTGGCCTGAAGGAATTCTCTAGTCCAACCTCCTGCCCAGGGTCAGCTGTGAGGTCAGACCAGGTTGCTCAGGACTTGGTCTTTCTCTCTCTCTGAGAAAATACTTCTACGTTCCTCTTTGAAAGATGTTGCCCATCTACAGCCTCTCTGGGCAACATGATCCACTACCTGACTGACTCAGGGAGAAAATGTTATTCCCTGTACACTGTCTGAAACTCTCTTGTTCCAATTTACTCCCATTGATTCTTGTCCTCCCAGCACACCGCACTGAAGACCCTGACTCCATACCAGCACATTTTAGGAGACCATGTGAGAAGCCTTGCTAAAGTCAAAATGAATGACATCCACTTTCATGTCATTTCTCTTTACTCTCCAAAGTTCTACATTCAGTTTATTTTCTCAATATGTTGCTGTCACACTCAGTGAGTGGCTTCATGTTTAAGAGAGTTCTGGGGAATGTAGGCTTTTATTTTTATATTTTAATTTTAATTTTTATTTATTTATTGTGTTCTAATTTCTTCTTTTTCATGATGAATCTTTCCAAGTACAAACAGTAAATTTTTATGTCCCATTACTACATTTCTTTAAAACCTGTTTTGACTTGTCTAAGCCTGTTGTCAAGATCACAGTTACTTATCATCTGTTGTCTCTGTCTCACATCTATTATCAGAAAATACATTCAACTATGTTTTTATAACAGTCATTTCCAAACTGCAAAAACCATGACTTTTCAGCTCAATAGTACTCATTATGGCCTTTCATTTGCAAAGATGCCCTTCAGCTGAATATTATCTGTACTCCAATATAAATGTTTAAAGATTTTTTTTGTTTTGTTTTGTTTCCCATAATATCCTGGAAATTTGGGGTATCTTACCCACAAAGGAAAAACATTTCAAACTTTGATCAGATATGAATGCCAATGGACTTTTTGACACCCTCCCCCCCCCCCCTTTTTTTTCCCTAAAATATTTTAATCATGCTTTATGTTTTAAATGATTACATTTAAACATTGCAGAGATTTATTTATTTATTTTTCATTTTATTTCTTCACTAATTTTCTATCCTTTCTCACTGTTTCTGCATCACTTTTAAATTTATTCTTAGAATAACAATACTTGGTCCACATTTTTCAGTTGCATTCTCTCAAAATGCCTTGTCTATCCCTACTCTGCAAGCCTGCAGTATGACAAAGCTATGTACTTGAGCCATAGCTGATGAACAGATAGGCAAAGAGCTGATTTCTCCACCTTCTCACATGGTCTCCAGAGAAATTCTTGCTCTTACTTCTTTCTGCTATTTCTCCTTCTCTGAGGATGGAAGTGTCACCCAGAGAGATACCACATACACAGAAAGTCTTCACAGCAAATCCTAAAAGAGCCTGAGCTCAGAGGACAAAGACTAATAACAAGAGTAACACTGGTACATAAGAATACATACATTGGCCTGCATATAAGAATAGTTTCCAACCCAAAGTGGTAGAGTTACCTTAATTTCAACCCAGTTACTTCTGATAGAGAATCTGATTTTCATTTCAGGATGTGTGATCTCAACATGAATAAATTCACCTTGATTTGAGTAATTTAGTCAACTACATTGTGAAAATAGGATATCTTGGACTTATTCTACTGAACCTAAGAATCAGGCAAGATTCTGCAGCATGGGCTGAAATCTCAGCATCAGAAAATGTTCTCCTTGTGTTATTAACCAAACCAAACAGATTGATTTTTTTATTATTATTTATTTTTTTCTCTCTGCTGCAAGCTCAACTCCAGCTGTGGTGTACTCTCCATTAACTAATTTTGTTTCAATGATATTGCCTGAGTGGACAGAGGTATTGACTAGAAAGTTTGACAGTGATTTCCTCATTAACCTGTTCATGTATAGAAGCTTCACAGGTGGAACACTCAAAATGTGAGTGTGGAAAGTATGAGGTACTTGTACATTGTGATTATGCATGTGGGCGATCCATCCATTATCTCCATATCTTTATATATTTCTGTACCTCATGTTCCATCTGTTAACGTATTTGCAGTTTGCCCTAGCATTACACCATGGGAGACAAGGACAAATAAGATTTTTTTTTTTCACCCTTTTTCTTTTAAGCAGAGAAACACAAAATTGGCACCCCTGGGCTATATGTAAGTCAAAGGGAGGTGACAGCTTTTGCTTAAATAGGGAGGTACCATTCCGCAGTGTCCCCCTACAGGAATTTTATAGCCCTGGCTATCTTAAAGAAAACAAGCAGTACTACTCTAGAAGGTCTATGAAGAATTAAGTAGAAAATAGACTTGTGCCCTTTTCAGTCTCTGTGTGCCTTTTCTGCCTTTTCTTGCTGCTGCCCTTGTTTTTATCACTGGCAGCCATTAAAGTCCTTTGAAACAATACATCTTCCAGTCCTTCTTTTGAAGTTACTGTTGAAAATTTAATCTATTTCAGCAGGTCAATGAATTGCAGCATTGGTGCTCATGTCAGTACATGCTTGAAATCCTTGAACTGTTTTTAAGGCCTTGCCTCCATTCCCACTGTCTTTCTTCAAGAGTTTTTTGTTTTCTTAGATGAATTGATCAAGCTGCATACCTTGCCAGAAGCTTAAAATAACTATTATTATTAACCAAATTCAATATGACTTTTGGTCTTGTTGTTAAAATTTAACTCTTCATGGCACAACCAGTCATAAGGCAGGGATTTTGGTTTTGCAAGGGCTTTATTTTTGGAGTGATACATTAATTTTGAGTTTGACTACAGTCAAAGAATGCTAAGGAGCCCACCTCTAATAAGCTATGATTTGCGATATATGATCGGAACTAAGGAAATTCCTAACTTGGAGCTTTTTACCTTTTTTAAATCAAAGAAAGACTGTTGATGGATGGGAAGTCACTTAGCAAAAAGTAAAGATGATTTGAAAGGAATAGCTTTGAAGTAGATGGCAAAAACTCAAAAGGTTCCTATGGGGTGCAAATGGTTTCACCAGAGAATTTAACAAAGTTTCATTTGTTCCACATAAGTCTGCTTCAGTGCTCCCAGCTCATAAATAATAATGTAGGTGCTCTAAAAGGCAACCATTCCTCTTTGTTCATTTTCTTTCACCTACAAAGTGGGGTGAGGACAGAAAAAAATTCAAAACACACAGAACATGCAGTGGAATCTGTAATGCCTGGAATCGGATGAAATTATAATCTCTTTCTGAGAGCATATCACTGAATGTATGCATGATAACTGTAATGAATATGTGAATAATATGCGAATTTTGAACACTTTTTTATTTCTTTTGTTGCAAAAGGAATGGTTCTGTTTGGTATCACTTGGTATTTGGAATGAAGTATTTAAGACTGTTCTGTGCATATATATATTTTTTTTAAAAAAAGAATTTAAAGAGATAAATGACCATTTGAAATACATGCTAACCAGTACACTTGAATGCAACTAAAAATTAAGAGAGATTCTTGAATTCAGGAGATATTTTTTGTAGCATATATTTTAACATTTCAAGGAGATTTATACATATATATATATTGTCAGGAATAGTGTCAAGTTACCTTTTATGTGTGTGTTTCAGTTGCCATAGTAACAGTATTACTTTTGTTAACAAAAAAAATGCTTAAAACTTCTGCATAACCCTGAATGGACAGACTCCTTGGAGATAATTTCTACATTGGATCCCTCTCTCTCTGAGAAAATACTTCTTTGTTCCTCTTTGAAACATTTTCAGCATGTTTATTTAACTGACATAATTTGAATTGAACAGATTTTTGTTTGTTTGTTTATTTTTCAACTATTTTTAGAATAAATATTGTTAGAATACAAAATGTGTTGTATCAGATTAGGTTGTGCTACATATAGTGGTCCTAATATAAAACCTGAAAATAAACAAAAGGAAAAATTAAACAACTCTGTATGTTCTTGTCTCAAGTTGTCCTGAATGTCAAGGTTTGTGATCCTAGACACTCTGGCATGACTTATTTCAACAATAACAAAAAAATGCTTTTTAATCTGAAAAAGACCCATTCTATAATAGAAATCAGAATTCATAATTTCTTACACAGAGAAAACTCAATGTGATTATACTAGACAAGTAAAAATAAAATCACCTCACACACAACTCTCTCCTGCTTACTGTTTTCTTGCAGGTAAATCTTTGCCCCTGTGCTTAGCCAAATAATTTGGAGAAAACTTTCACGGTTCCCCTTGTTTCCTAGGAAGGTTGTCTTTCAGTCTCCACTGAGATGTGTCACTGTTTCCTGCTCTTCTCACTAATTCTTCTCTTCTGCCAGACGTTTTTATTCTTGCTGTGCTTTGCTCAATGCTGTCTTCTTTCTGTTACACTCTACAATGTCCAGAATCTTGCCTCCTGCTTTTGCTCAGTTGTTCCTGAGCAAATCAGAAATATCCCCGTCTCCAGAGAGTTACCCCAAGCCACAATTGTATTGCAAAGAACACCATGCAGCTGAAAGCAAACAGATCAACCTTACAGATTTTCGCACTCCTATACATTTGACCAGAGGCATGTATTTCCTCATCTTCAGTGTCACAATCTGTGGAAGAAACATGTCACAAACACAGCTCTGCTCCGGTGGGGACAAGAAAGAGATTCATCCACCATTGCTGCCAATAGCTCCTTCCCTTACTCCATTCATCCATTAGTACTATACCTGTTCTTCAGTTCCAGAACTGAACACGTTGTTTAAGTGGTTACAGTCCTGAAAAGCTGTCAGTTTCCTTATTAGAGGACTCTTCCTTAATGTCATGCAGCCATATCAATTTTTTTTTCCAGTTCAAATTAGTTCATTACATCATAACCTGAAACCTATTAATTTTCTTGAAACTTCAAGTTTTGCCTCAACCATATACTAAATATTTGAAAAATTTTATTTGAAATATTTGAAATATATATATATATACTTAAATCAAGTAAACAAGGTGCAAAACAGATTTACAACTTTTACTTCAGAGCTACTGTGAGCTATAAAGTCAAACTATAGTAGCTTCCATAAAGTCAAGCATACGAGAACAAATATTTGTTTCTTTAACAATATCTTACACCTATTATATCTTCACCAAGATTTAAGCAGAAATTTATAATTCAGTTTATTGAAGGATTTCATAAAAATTATTTAGGCAGAACTCCTAGTGATGTCTATTGAGGTTTTGGTTCAGTTAAGACTCATCAAAAGGAGTGAATTGTATGTTTTATTCATATAATCCTAGCAATCTCCAGCATAAAATGCTAGAAGAAATATCATAATATGACAGTTTATAAAACCAGCCTCTGCTCAGCAATTGATTAAATCCTATTCCACCAATCAATGTAAAATTTTATGTTGAAATCAAGGGGGTTTCAACTGATTTGCAGTAAACATTTTCTTTGACTGTGTTTGCTTTATTTTATTATTTTTTTTTAATTTAATGATTTTATTTTCATTAAATTTTATGTAATTTTGTTGATCCTTATAAACACTGAATACTAGTAAGTGATTTCACTTTAACATTAAATTTTTTTTTGTCTTTTTTTTTTTTTTTTTTTTTCCAGAAGTTAAAATTAAGTCAGAAAAATGAGCTTTTGCTATGCCTTCAGAAGGATTACTTGCATTAAAACAAATAAATAAATAAATAAATAAAATAAAACCACCAACAACAAAAAAATCAATTTAAGGGAGTTTGGGTGTGTGTTTCCATAGTTGTTTTTGTTGTTGTTGTTGTTGTTGTTGTTTGTTTGTTTGTTTTTTATTAATGTCTTCTTAAAAATATACCAGAAGAAAGCAGAAATATTAAAGATAAAAAACCCTCACTAAAATATTTTTTTATTTTGGAAGAAGTCCTTAAAAATTGTCACACCAACACCATCATTTGTTACACAGGAACACGGGGAAAAAAAGAAAAAAAGAAAGAAACCTCTTACCAAATAGTTGCAGAGTTAAAGCAAGATACTACTGTGGAAGCACAGTGGGAGGGTAAAATCTGTTTATGGCAAGATAGGTAGGCATGCTGTGAAGAACCCAGCTACGGTTAAATGAGGAGAGATTTTATTTCAAGTAGCCCACAGGAAGCAATAATGTTCTTTTCTAGGGGAGGAGTGGGAGGACTTTGACAGAGAGAATCAGAGAAAAAGTAGGCTTTTATTACTGTGGATATGGCTAAAGTGTGTTGTGTTCTTCAGAAAATAAGGCAAGCAAAAATTGTATTTACAGTGTGCTGGCTGTTCTCTGTTGACTCTCCAAGTCCATACTCATTGTTTGTGCAGCATGAGTTAGCCCTTTTTAACTGGGGAATTTTATACTGTATATAAAATACTACTGTGTAATATACTGTAAATCCATGCTCTAGCTTGTGTCACAATAACTCAACTAATGACACTATGAGACACTTCAGGAGGAACATATTATGTGTGTTACAAGAGAAGCAATGGACAGAGCCTCAGCAAAAAAGAGACAATAAATTTTTATTGTAGCACATGAGTATGGGTTGATTACATCTCAGTTGAAGCAAACATTCCCCAATAATAGTTGTTTTCTTTTTCTTCTCAAAAACAAAACAAAACACTACAAAAAAACAGGTAAAACCATCCAGTTTTAAAAACCCATTTTGATGTTGCTAAGTTTCATAGCTCTATATCAAAGACAAAACATAAATCAAACTTTCACTTTAGTTCAAAATGTATCCCAGTTTTATGTATAAAAATTAATGACTTAACATTCTAAATCCAAATGACTCGTTTTATTTATTTTTTTTTTCTTGAAGAAAATCTATCACGTGTTGACAGCAGAAAAAGCCAGGATCTGATTTCTCTGAACATTCTAGAGGCTTCCTTGTATTTAACCCAGAATAATGCATAAAAGATTATTTTGTTGTCCATTTTGGTAACGTAAAACAGTGATTATGCTCAAGATATAAAAAGGCTAAATCAGATACAAATGGGCTAAAAAAGGTACATAGGCACATCTTTTTTATTATTTTTTATTTTTATTATTTTTTATTATTATTTATTTTTTTTCCATTAGACACAGAGGAAGATGACTGTAGATGAGAGGCTATCAGGCTGGGAGTGATGGTATTTACCACACAATACAAATACAACCATATATGAAAAAGGTAACATACAGGTAACCTTGTATAATCTCACTGAATCAATGGCACATTGGTGAATAAATGAAAACAATTGCCTGACATATTACAATATCATCCATCACTACAGTATCTGAATACTATTTCTTTGTCACAGGCTTCACACACATACAACAAACAAACAAAGAAACAAAAACCATAACATGCTGAAACTGGAATGGGCAGTTGATCTCAAGTGCTTTACAGCAGTTCAGACAGGCTGAACCAGCCAAAAAATAAATAAATAATTAAACTTGAAGCCCATAGTACAAATGTGGTACAAGGCACCTTTATATAGCCCCTGAAGTGAAATTCACATTTTAACTGCTCAGCAGAGGTATCAGGAGGCTTTTTTTTTTTGTTTCTTTTCTTTTTTTTTTTTTTTTTTTTCCACTTGCACTATTCCATAATATTGTTGATTTGTTAAAATTTATTCTGTATATTGGAATCAGATAACTTTCATCCTGTATACAGTGTAAAACTTCAAAATATGAACTTGACTGAATAGCAGGCTAACATTATCAATTTGATGAATGTCATATTGACTAGAGGAGTACAGAAATAAAGACAGACAAAGTTAAAGCAACACTTTCTGATTTTCTGTGAGGATGATGGTGAGAAAGATGGCCTCCACTGAAATGGAAAATGCCTTCCTAGAGACAGCTATTTCCAGCTGTAATAATCTATGAATGTTTTCTTGGACATATAGTATTCATTCATAATTGCATGGTTAAAAGATTGTGTGTAATTCTAACCATTTCAAGAGGAGTAATTTCCAATGGGAGACACCTGTCTAGAAATGCTAGCGGGATTTAATAACACAGTACAAAACAGCTTAGATTATGAGAGGAAAAATAAATAAATAAATAAATAAATAAATAAATAAATAAATAAATAAATAAGGTCCTGACCTGTTTAACTGACCTGTTTAACAGACTGAAGATTGAGGGAGGATGTCCATCCAGAGTTTGACTGACCTGTACTGCAATGAGATCTCTACTGTAAATTATACAAGGCTGAAATTAGCTGGAGGTAGAAAGAAAAGTTTCAGAACAGTCTTTCTATAAAAACAACAGGGACAGGAAATCTTATAAAAAACTTTTAAACTTTTATAATCTTATAAAAAACTTATAAACCAGTTTTAAGACAAGATCTACTCCCTGTGAAGAGGGATTGTATGTGGGGGTTGCTTGCTCAAATTCTTTTTATGGCCTAAAGGTTACACACAAAGTATACAGAGCCAAGACTTTCTCTAAATAAAGTCTTTCAATCAAAACACACTGAATAGTTATTATCTCTCCAACTACAGTACCAGTAACATTTACAGTCCAAATTACTAAGGAAATAAATCATTATTAATAGTGTTAAAAGTGTGATATGCAGAAATCCTTTGTAGTCTCTGCCCATTTTCCTCAGTGCTATGCTCACCCTTTCAGGTGGCAGTGTGGGTTGTCCAAGTCCTGAGCTATTCTCTAACAGTAGCTCAACTGCCAGTGTTGGGGTCCCTTCCTTCTTGGTACCAGGCTCTGCTACTGGCTGTATATTTACATTTTTTCTTAACAGTCTGCTTCTTATCCTTGGTTCTTATCCTTACAGTTTGAAAGTGGGACACTAGCTTTGCCAGGCTCAGCATGAAAGTTTAGTATATGTTATGCAACAACTGCTGAGGTTTCTCAGACTTTTAAGATACATATAGCATTCACAGAGCTAAGTAAAGGTAAATAATGAGTTTTTCTTAGACAGTTGTTACCACAACAATAACAAGGTCAAGCCTGTGAAGGCCAAGGTTGGGCAAAACAAATCCTGAGGCCCAACTGTACTGGGTCAATACAAATGCTAGCATTTTACTACTAGAGGTAAAACCATATAACTTGCAATAGCAGGAGACTGAATTCCCTGCCTGGAACAAATGTCACCACAATAAAAACAAGGTATATAATTTTAGTTTGCTGTTTTCAGCAGGTAATAAAGTCCACAGTCTTAACTCAGGAAAAATCTCAAATATATATATATATATATATATATATATATATATATATAAAATTTATATTTATATTATATTATATAAATATAATATAATATATAATAGATTATATATTATATATTATTTATTTATATTATTTATTTATATTATTATTGATATATATCATATATATATATATCAAATATATATCATATATATCATATCATCAAATATATATATCAAATATATATATATATATGTATATATATATAAATATATATATAATATATATCACAGAGAGATAAAATTAAGAAGCACATTAAACAGGTTTGCATCCAAGGTTTTGATCTCTTTGAAGGGATCAGCTGTCTGCATAACAAGAATTTCTACACAGTACTATCAAAGGTCCATCTAATGACTTCCTCTCTTCAACAGTGGTTGACACTTTCATGTTTTCTATAACCGCTTCACTGTTGTGTTTTTTTTTTTTTTTTCTTAGTCCATATAGATTCAGTCTATATTTTAAAAGCACTGTAGTCTTTTCTGTCAGAAGAAAGTTGAGGAAAATTCTTTATTTTGTCTGTAGCAAAAGAATTAAAGCATGATAAAATAAAAGAGCTGACAGACATTTGTCTAGATTCTGGCCCACAATGAAGGGCAGTCTTATATGGTATATAAGACCATGCTAGAAATCATCACTAAAGAAATATGTCAGAAATCTTGCTGTGTTCCATTTTCAGATCAATCCACACTTCAGAATAACACGTGGCACAATCAACATCTGAGAAGCATTTCAAAGCAGATTTCTAAGACTGATCTAAAGAAGATCAGTTTTAGTTAATTAGGTGGAGTTTGATGTCATTTGGGTAGGGACATTTTCTTTTATTTGGATGTGATTAAGTTACTAAGTCTGAATCAACAAAAACAAAAATTAGAAATATTTTATGAATAGGTTCTCATTTACAAGTAGAATTTTTGTAGAATATCTTCTTATGTCCCATTTTTGAGGCATTCATTGTCAACAAAGAATAAAAGTCCAACAGTTTTGATCTCAGACTCAGATGCTTCGTAATAATTTCATCAGGAAATAGTTAGTAGTGGAAGCATTTCTGCTAATTTGTGTAGGGGGTTTATTAATATTTTTGAATTTACAGGACAACATAATCAACAAGTACAACATTTTCAGAATACGTAATCAGCCCCAGAATGAATAGTTGCCTAGTGAGTCAGACCTCAAAAGCATACTGTACCACAGTGCTAGGTAAACTAAAGAACACCAGAAGATGAATCAACATAGCAAATTTGTTACATTTTTCAAATGCTGAAAAGTGCATAAATGAAAAGTAAAAACATTCTTATTTCTGTGAGGAGAAAATAATATAAACCAAAATCTCCCTCCCCCACCTCTGCCATCTACAAAACAGCAAAATGTGATTATTGAAATGTGGTCCATTTCAATACATAAGAAATAAAAGCTGCCTGTCAATCTTTTTGATAACATCATATTGGAAAGGGGAGGAACTGGAAGATATTTGTCATACAGGATCTTCTAAGCCACTGCTTAAGAAGATAGTGGCTAAGAGAAAAACAGTAAGTAAAGACTGGGATAAAAACTGCTCAGAAGATAGATGAAAATTGTCATCGCTGGGAAAATAAATAAATAAATAAATAAAATATGTATTTACTAGAAATACTTTTAATTAGTGAAGTACTTATATCCAAAAATACTGTGGTCATCTAACGTTTTTGGAACCTAGTGGTTTACTAAACCTTTCTGATTAGTAAATGGCAATATTTTTAAATTAACATGTGTTTTTTTTTTTTTTTTCAAAGTTGTTATTTTGTACATAAGAAGTGACTTGCAGACATACACAAAAGCAAACCATCAAAAAACAAACAAACAAACAAAAAAAAAAAAAACAAGCAAACAAACAAACAATTATTCCTAAAAAAGGGAAACGTATTTTTCTGATTTTAATTGAATAGTCTGTGTGAATAAATCTTATGGCATATAGATTAAATCCAAAGCTGATGGCTAAAGGAAGGGTAAGCTGTCAGACTTTTTTACCTGCTGTGGAAAAAACATTTTTTTTTTTTCCTTGCAAGGTAGGGCTGACCTATAGTAAGGAATGGTAATAATAAGTTTATATAATTGAAAACTGAAAATGAATTCATTTTGATAACTGGCAATACTTTTGAAAGTGTTAAAGTTATGTAAAACACTCTACTCAGTTCCAGTAAGGAAAATGATCCATCTCACTTTTTTTTTTTTCCTATTGCATACATTTAGTTCATAGCTCAAATCATAACACGTATGTCAGTGACCTGAGCTACCGTTTCTCCATGTGCTTACTTCACTCCATTCATTCCTTGAATAAAACAATTACCAGTTATTTTAAAAAGAAGCCAGTCAAACATGTTTTCTGTTATAGAAGAAAAGGTTGGTAAAAGGGAAGAAGAAGGAAACTTACTGAATCTCTGGGATGCCAAAATTCTGCAAAGTAAGATGAAAAAGATGTTGATTGAAATTCAACAGTAACATATTGGTGGTGAGATTTCTGCAGCAATAAAGAGATGAAACACAGAGGAAGCAAAGAAACCACACAGAGGTCCCTAGATAAAGGTAATTTGCAGGGAGAGGCCATTCAATGGGGATCCAGGGTAACATTGAAGTGTCACAGTTGCTTTGATGCCTTAGAAAGTGAGGAGCTTAGCATTGAATACTATGCTAGTAGTAAGAGTACAAACATTTATACATGGATATAATTATATATGCATATATAAAGATAATTTGTTTAAAAAAGATTCTTTCCCTTTCCCTTTCCCTTTCCCTTTCCCTTTCCCTTTCCCTTTCCCTTTCCCTTTCCCTTTCCCTTTCCCTTTCCCTTTCCCTTTCCCTTTCCCTTTCCCTTTCCCTTTCCCTTTCCCTTTCCCTTTCCCTTTCCCTTCCCCTTTCCCTTCCCCTTCCCCTTCCCCTTCCCCTTCCCCCTCCCCTTCCCCATTCCTCTATCTTAACTAAAAGTAGAGCATGTGTTTGGGACATCTGTTGCTCATTCTGAACATAGATAAGGTTGCCAAAGATTTTTTATTCTAAGTATTATTTTTCTTTAATGTTAGATATGTATTTTGCTAATTATGTACTAGATTATGGATTTTTATTTTTTTTTTATCATCATTTACTTATTTATTTATTTATTTTACGGTGGGATGGAAGCAACATTAAAACCTCTCCGGGGAAAAAAAATCCAAAATCCAAATTCTTATTTTCTCTCTAGTGCCAGCCCCTTTCAGCGTATTAAAAATAAATATAATAAAAAATAAAATAAAATATATGTTTTCTTAGAGTTTCACAGAGTTCTTAGTCTACTATGTTGTAGGCTAATGTGCTTTTTATTTTTCACATTAAATGTGACAATAGTTGTTACTGAAAAAAGAGCAGTAGAGGCAAATACTAAATATTTATTACTGTGTCCAAATGTAATATCTTTCATTTTTAATAAGTGAAAGTTTATAGAAAACTGAAATTTCATGAAATAACAGGCCTTTAAGAGGAACAGTGCTTCAGACATGAAGATGAAAACACATTTTGAGCTGGCTATACTCAGCTGACTTGACTGTCATCAGTTTGTGCGTGTGAATTAGGTAGTACTTGCAGCTGTCACCAAATTAGCTGTGTACTGAAAACAAAAGAAAATTCTGGTTTTGCAGGAATCAGCATGCAGGATCTCTAAGGCACAGTAGGCAATAGTGGTTGAGTTTAATTCCATGAGAAGTAAATACAAGTTTAATAAATTGCTATTGGCATCAAACACCTCACCCTGGTAGAATTTTTGATATCCATGAAAGTTCAGTCAGGCAATAGAGTGCCATATGGGGAAATTTCCACAAAATCTCACAAGTTCTGCTATTCAATCTCCTGGGTTTTACTTTTGATTTTTAAATGGGCAAAACCAGGATTCATGCCACATGTTCAGCTCTAATGTGTCCAAGAACCTTCAGATTTTCACATGTGCAGTAATTATAGTCTAAGATCATTACTCTTATTGAAGGAGGACCTAAGTACATTAACATTGATGTGGAAGATTCATATCATGCTGCTATGTGCTTATACTCTTTTCTCACAGTTTGTTCTTATTTGACACATTTTGCCTTTTATCGGTTGACATTGTAATCATTGTGCATCTTAGCCACAGTCAGGGTGAAGCTGTAGTGGGATTATGTGGCAAGGTTTTGGTAGCAGGGGGCCATAGGGGTAGCTTCTGTGAGAAGAATCCAGAAGCTGCCCCATGTTAGATAAGGGCCCTGCCACTGGCAGAGCCAGGCCCTGCTGGTGGAGCAGGCTATCCCCTTGCAGCCCATGGGTCCCACATGGAGCAGATCTCCACGCTGCAGCCTGTGGAGGAGCCCCTGTGGAGCAGGTGGATGTGGCCTGGAGGAGGCTGCAGCCCATGGAGAACCCCCACAGGAGCAGGCCCCGGGCCGAAGCTGCAGCCCGTGGAGAGGAGCCCATGCAGGAGCAGGGTGTCTGGGGGAGCTGCCGCCCGTGGGGACCCCAGGTTGGAGCAGTTTCCTCCTGATGGATGGACCCTGTGGTACAGAGCCATGTTGGAGTGGTTTTTGAAGAGCTGCTTGTGGGAAGCCACCACAGGATCAGTTGGGGAAGGACGGCATCTTGTGGGAGGGACTCCACGGGGAGCAGGGGCAGAGAGTGACCATGAAGGAGCGGTGGAGATGAAGCATTAGGGACTGACCACAGCCCCCGTTCCCTGTTCCCCTGGGAACATGGGGGAGGAGGTGGAAGAGGGTGGATGGGAAGGAGACATTTTTGGCTTCTTTCCTTTGTTTCTCACTTCTCTAGCTTGCTAGTAATAGGCAATAAATCTTACTATCTCCCTACTCTGAGTCTGTTTTGCCTGTCCCAATAATTGTTGAGTGAACTCCCAGTCCTTATCTCTTGAGCCCTTTGCGTCATATTTTCTCCCCCTTCCCCTTGAGAAGGGGGAGTGCCCGCTTGGCTGCCTACCCGAGTAAAACCACCACAGCAGCAAATACTGGCTACTTCTTCAGGGAAAGGGAGCCAGGAACACAAGGTGACCCCAGTGGGGCTCTGGCTGGCAGTGCCCTCACTGACTGGCATCATCTGTCAGGGCCTGACCACAGCGGGCAGCGCTGGATGCTGTAACAGGATCCATCAACAGCCCCAGGCATGGCAAGCAGTGTACCAGGGCCAGGGTCTCCAGCAGCATGAGATGGTGACAGAGATAGGGCTGGGGACATGGCTGCAGCCTGGGTCCAAGGTCCAGGTCCAGGGGCTGAGCCCAGGCATTCCTACAGGGACCAGGCTGAGCAGAGATGAGCTCCTGTGTCCATACATAGTGGGGAAGGCCTCAGGGGAGGCTGGGCAAGGACAGTAAGACCTGATATTGCACTAAGAGCCCTTACAATGATCCTCAAAACATTGGCCTCACCTATTTTATTTATTTTTCATTTATTTATTTATTTATTAAACACTGCTTATGGGATTTCCCACTAACACTGCTTCAGGGTGGGGGAAGTTTGCCATACATATCCCAAAACTAGGCAGAACTTGCTAAGGAGGGGTCATACACATAGATCAGTTACTGATAAGGATAGCAATTGCAGTTATAATTACATTCCTCCATCCTTCCTCCCTCTGATTTTGCCTGGATTTTTTTTTTTGAGTGTGAGGAAATCAGGTAGATGTGAAAATAATATTATTTTCAGTTTTTCAGGGTAAATGCACCATCATCATTCACAATCCAGGTTGACAGATTGTGGCAGAAAGTGTCTGTGATTATATAAGATAAATGAGAGATGAAGTGAGCATAAACAACAACAGCCATTGTTTCAAGACTGTATGGAATCTTACAGTGAAATAATTTTGTTTTATGAATTTAAACCTTTTTGTTTAAGAAGAATACAACAGGCTTAGCTACACAGAGAAATGTAGTGACATGGGAGTATAATTTAAGCTATATTTAAGCTATGAATATTCTGCTGTAGAAGCAGATAAAGCTAAACTGTTAAAAAAAAAAAAAAAAAAAAAAAAAAAAAAAGATATTTGTCCTTGAGAGATCATGTTCACACTGAGAATTGTATTGCAAAGCTAATATTGCTGATTGGATATTGCTGATGCTATTGTTTAGGCTATAGCTGAAGTAACTACATTAGTGACTGTCTTCATGTAAAAAAGCACTTCATGCAGCACAGTTTTGGAAGGAAATTAAGCAGAATGAAAACAAAAGCAAGCCAATATATAGTAGAAGTAAACTTACAATGATATGGGTTATTTGTTGCATGGAGATCTCCTATGTGCAGATCTGAGGTTGTTTTGCCAAGCAAACAGGATGACACATCATGGCACCTGGCAAAGCACTGAAAAAAAAGTATGTTAGCTCAGAACAATATTGTTCCGAGTCTTGGTCACCTTGGACTGTGGGCAGGATGAAATATAAGTTCATAATCATAAGTCTGTGTGGACATATATACTCAGTTGAGTTGCATAAGTATTACTTTGGTATCAGTGAACTCAAGGGCACAGAAAGGGGTGGAAAGATCCACAAATATTCAAGGAAATGTCTCCCATGCTCCTATTTAAAGGAGTGATTTTATTCTTCACTTGTATTTTTCCCAGTATGTCAAAGAACATGCAAAGGTGATAAATTTATAGTCTACTTTCCAGCATATTTCCTCTTTTTTTTTTTTTTTTTTTTTTTTTTTGAGTTTAGCAGCTCTGTGAGGTCTACATGATATTCAGTATTTACACTCATGGATAAACCCAGGAAAATTATGAAAATTACCACGGATGTATGTGGTGTGGAAGTTACAAGGAGGGAGAAGTCTTTCCTGATTGTTGTTGTTCTTGTTGGTTTGTTTGTTTTTCTCTTCCTACTTCTCCATATATATTCTGGTACACAGGTTTCAGCTTGCAGGATTCCTCACTGCTGCTACACACACTACTGGAAAATGAATATACACTTACATCTTCAAAATGGCATCTAGGCTAATGGTCATACAATTGAAATAACTATTAACTATATTCAAGGGAAAATTTTGATTTAGTAAAACATCAAATTATCTATAAAGCAAAAACAGAACACTGGCAGCTGAAAAGGAGAGGAAGCATTATATTTATCCAAAAATATTATGTCAAAACTAAACATCTGAGATGAACTTTCAAGGGCTGCACCATTACATAAAACTGCAGACTGCTTTAAAAATGATTCTTTATACATACACATATATTTGGGGAGAGTGGGGAGAGAAGGCATGAGCAAGAATATACAAAACTAACCCAAAGATTTATTATTATTATTATTTTTATAATTTGAGTTAAATGTTACAGAACTTTGTAGGGTAATATTGGTATAAATCAGCAGTAATCGATGGAGTTACTTTGGCATAAAATTGCTGCAAAATCAGAATGAAGCAAAAGGTGTTTATGGACCATTAATTTTTAAGAAAACAAGTATCTCCTCTTTAAGTGTGAAATGTTTACCTGAAAGCTGTCTGAGATTTTGCCAACTATTTGATTCAACTTATTTAACATGCACTTTTTAAAAAGCTAGACCTACAGGATTCAAGCAGCTCTGGCATCTTCTGCATAAGCGAGCTGTGCTGACTCTGTGGGGGAGGCAGGCTGATATTGATGCGGCTCAGGAAGGACTGATCCTTTCAGAAATGTCAGTGCTTCAGAGCTCCCACCTTCCCCACCACACACACGTACCAGACAACAGCATTTTCTCCTCTCTATGCTATTTGCAGGCTGCAAAAACTGTGTTATTATAAAAATGACTTAGAGTAACACCCCAGATGGTTGGGGTCTTTACATAAATGGAAAAACTGAGTGGGCCCTCTATCTGCTTGAACCTGATGAAACCTCATGCTGCATTCACCTCAATTATTTTCACAGCAGAAATAAATCAGGCCAAGTTTTGTGGAAAACTTTTGAGGCCTGCCAAGCTTCAACTGAAAGTTACTTTTTTATGTCTCTGAGGAATTGATCTATGTTTTTTATTGTTAAAGCAATGAGTGGAAGTGCATCATATTGGCAGCTTCTCTAGGCTAGTTCTTAATCTCTCCTTTGAGTTTCTCTTTCTGCGCAAAAATTTATGAGCTCCTCTCTTGGGGCCTTACATTTACCTGTATGAACGTATTTCACAGGCAATCTGCAACTCGGATCTGCAAGTGGCAGGCTAAACAGACCGGTATCCAAGCTGGGAGCTGGATGCTAAGGTCTTGTTTAACTGATAAATAAAGTACTATGGAGACAAAGAAAAATGTTTTTATTTTTACTTTTTTTTTTTTTTTTTTTTTTTTTTTTAATACAATGGCTCTTATGTACCATTTTTCAACACTGATGAGAACTAACATAAAAGTCACCATGCTACCTACTTAAGTAGGTAGAGTTCAATATTTAGCTTACTGCCTAAATAGACACAGTAAGTAAGATGAAAAAAAAAAAAAAAAAAAAAAAAAAGACACATAAAATGATTAAATAAAATATCACATAGAAAAATATAGAAGAATGGATGTCAGAACTATGGAGGTCTTACCATAGCATCATACCAACTACTCTATCAATACAGATTTAATATGATGTGCATTAATATTTTTCTACACTGACCCATACTTACTTTTCTATTTACCTTAGCATTCTCTGTTGTTCCTTAAGTCAAAAAGCATCACTGACTGTCTGCAATTACATGAACACAAAATGAATCATAGAATCACAGAATAGTTTGAGTTGGAAGGGACTGTAAAGATCACCTAATTCCAAGTCTCTTGCCTTGGGTGGAAATGCCTCCCACTAGACCAGGTCACTCAAAAACATTTAAAAGATGCCCCAAACATCTGCATTTTATAAAATCAGAGCAGATTCCAGGCTGGATTTTTTTTTTTTTCTTTTTCTTTTCCACCAAAGAGATGTTGCTCCCCACCTCCCCATTAATATAATTTCTATATTAAAACAGTCATTTGAAGGCTTACTATTACAAATTATTTCCCTTCCCTCACCGCTCCTCCCTCCCCTCCCCTCCTCTCCCATCCCCTCCCTCCCCTCCCCACCCCTCCTCTCCCCTGTCCTTCCCTTGAAAACACAGCCTTCAATATCCTCACTACTTCACGCTCCTCAGAAAAGGAAAACAATTTCCATTATTTTCCAATGGCAGATTCCTTACAAGGGGCTGGATTACTAAAATTGTGCTACAGAAAATTGCCTGGACTGCAGACCCAAGGGCACTAGCCAGGAGATCATGATTCTGTTTCCAACAATCTGAGCAGGAAGCTAGGTAGAATTACCACTATCTAAAAATCTCCAGAAATGTAAATAGATCCATGCACAAGATTGTTTTGGGCAAGAAAACGTAATTCCTAAATTTAATTTTCTGGCATTTTCCAGAGGCCACAGGAAACTGAACATTTTTGGAAAAAAAAAAAAAAAAACAAAATGTCAGTCAGGTAGACTTGTGATATCATGTGACAGCTGATACCCCTTTTCTGATCTTTTTTCATAGTGCAAGTGTGATTTATCTAGGAAGGAGAGCTCCTTAAAATTAAGTAAGATAACATATCCTAATTGTTTTCATTTTAACAACTTTGATGATAATAACTCTTAAAGGAATGAAAATCATTTACTTGTAAATAGTAATGATTTTCAGGCTACAATTTTAAAATTTTCTGGTCTAATTTTTAAAATTTTAAAATTTTATTTAAAAAAATTAAAAATTTCACTCATAGTAGCTAAACATTTCGTTAAGGGGGAAGATGCTCTTCTTAAGATCTTTCCTTTGTTCTTTACACATTTGAAAGCATTTAAATATAATATTTTTCTTACATATGACTTTGTTTTGAGATCTTTCCAATGATCTCACCTGAAAGCTCTATTATATCCATTTCATACTCACAGAAAAGGTACTGTAAATATAAGCAGTTAATTAGGAGATCCTTTATAAAATATTTAAGGATTTAAAATACCAATACAAAAGACTACTTAAAATATGGTCTATCAGAAACAAGATTAAAAAGAAGATAGTCCGTTAAGAAATTTAAGTTGACAATGTTCCTTTAATCTTATAATTTTAGGCTTGAGATAACTCACTCAATTAAGTATTTCAGATGTGATGTATAAATGCTTATTTTTGCTGTCCAAAAGGACTTTATTTTGTGCTCCTTGAGGCTTAAAAAAATAAATGAAAAAAAATTTAGATGAATTGCATTTAAATAGATGAATCCTGTGTTGTTGTTGTTTTTCCTAGCCTTCTTTCACTAGTTCTAAACTGAGTTTTCTGGTTTCACAGCTTTCTAGTTAGCACTCAAATTTATAAGATATGATTAACAGCTCTTATCAAAAGAAGTACCTCTGTCAAAATAGATTAGGCATTATCATTTGTCCATCGCGTCTTGTGAGCTATCTTTCCCCAAACTTGGCTTTTGAGTTGGAAGCTGATTCTAAAATGCTCTGAGTGCTTTGTAGCACTGCACACTTCAAGGCTGAATTCTTATTGTTCACACATAAGTGTATTTATGGAGACATAAATTCCCCTGTGACGTTCTGGTTTGTTGATGCCTCTCAAGCTGCAATCTGGTTGCAATTACACAGTGGAGAACTCCTTGCATAGGGGAACTCTGACAAAAGTTTTGTCAGACACTTTTGCTTAGGCCCTGTTTCTGGGGGTGGAAAGGGTGTCTGCAGTATCTTAACACTAGGCTATGTCCTTTTTTATCAGTCATGGGGTCTGATCAACTCTCTTTGAAAACAAGAAGACCATATAACCTTAACAGAAAAAAATGTATGTGGCCCTCAATAAACTCCTTTATCTTGAGATACATCCAATCTCACCAGTTCATGAGCTTGGAAGTTAATAATAACTGAGATGATAATGGAGACACAGAAATAATATTTATTAGAAAATTTTATATTTAAAGGGAAAAAGGCTATCTGAAGGTCTCCACTGGGAGCTGTGTGATGATTAACAAATCTGCATACAATATATCTTTTTGTATGATTTGCTTCCCAAAACATAAAATAGGCTTGCAATTCTTTGGTGATAAAATTCGAACTTACCAACCATCTTGCAGGAAATAGTTGCTATAGGCATTCAGGGCTATTTTAGTTGGCTACCAGGTCTGATACAATTTCCTTTAGATGTCGTAGTGCAGGGGTATGTAGAAAACTGTGTGTCAGCTCTCTCTGGTTCATGGCAGGTAGACCAGAACTATGAGCTGAAAACAAGTTTTTTCTCATTTTAAAGTAATATCTTAACAGATTAGGGAGAGTGCTCTTTCAACAGGAGAAACCTAAAATGCCTTTGGAGTGCCTGCATGAATCAGGCCAACCTGTTTGCTTGCTCTCAGTCTGCTTGCAAGCCAACATTTAAGAGACTGATATAAAAGTCCTGATCAAAGTGCCCTGTCTTGCCTGAGGAGATGTGGGATTTCACATAACTACACCCTATGGCTTTGATAAAGGGAGGATCTTTCACAGACTGTTAATGTATAGGTTAATTTTACCTCCACTGAGCAACAGGGTGGATGAAATACCTTAAAAGTTATTTTCCCCTTAAGTTGGTGACAAGGGAATCATGCTGCCATGAAAAGGGAAACAGAAAGGGAAGAGAAACAACCTGTAGTGATGAGAGAACGTGAAGGGAATTAGGTGAGAAATAACACCATTTGATTTCATGCTTCCAAAAAACTCAGAGAAAAAATAAAAGGAGGAAGAAAAGAAATGCACAAAATAAGAATTAAAAAAAAAAAAATGTTTGTTTTAAGTTTGGTGCACTGAAAGAATGCAAAGTTTGTGAGAATGTAGCTTGTTTGCCAATTAGATTGCCATCTCCATGGCTAGTGTAGGATACTGCAGCAGATGCAGTTCTGCTCTATTTCCTGTTCTAAACCACAATCTTGTTTAACACAGATAGCATGGTATGCACATGTGTAAAGCTCCTAGCATTCAAACACTAGCTAATGACTTACTATTGAGACATAAATACCTGAAGCAGATTATCTCACTGAAGAACCATTTTAATTTCTGTATCCAGTTATTAATTTCAGTCTAGAGTGAAGAATAACTGTGATAGTTCTCCTTGCTTCCCTAGTAATAAGGAAATTTACAATTTTCTGAAATAACATTCAGTAAGTTCAGTATCACCTTAATTTGCTTCATTCTAGAATTGGTGTTGTAAATCCATATAGAATCATAGAATATCCTGAGTTGAAATGGACCCAGAAGGATCACTGAGTCCAACACCTGGCTGCACACTTGACCACCCAAACCTTAGACCATGTGTCTGAGAGCATACCCAAATGATTCTTGAACTCTAGCAGTCTTGGTGCCACTATCACTGCTCTGGGGAGCCTGTTCCAGTGCCTGACCAAGATCTCTATGAAGCTTTTCAGCCCAAATTGCCCCTGTCACAGATTCAAGCTGTTTCCCCAGGTCCTATTGCTGTTCACCAGAGAGCAGAGATCAGCACCTGCCTCTCTGCTATCCTCAGGAGGAAAATGTAGGCTGCCATGAGACCTCCCCTCAGTCTTCTCCAGGCTGAACAAACCAAGTGACTTCATCCACTACTCATACATCTTGCCTTCCAAACCTTTCACTGTCTTTGTATGTAGGACTTGACAGTCCTACATCCAAATTGTTTATGAAAACATTGATGAAGACTGGTCCCAAAATGGGGCCCTGGGGAGCCCCACTAATGACAGGCTGACAATTCAATGTAACCTGATTTACATGAGGAATAAATAGTCTTTTTTGAAAAATGGCTACTGTACATTTGCATCTATTGTTTAAAGCAAAATTAGAGGGAGATCTGAAGCCAATGGATATATTTGTATAACATCTGTGCATTTTTGTTTGAGATATGATGACTGGATGTCTAATAGAACCAATACTATTCTGTAGTCAGTAACTGTTGAAAAAGAGCCATTATGTTCTATCATGTGAGAAATTTGTGTACTTAAGGACAGTTTCCAAGGCAGCTTTCACACAAAAGTCATTAGCCAGCAAGTCCCCAACCATGGATTTCCATGATAGAATGTAACAGTTCTGAAGAAGCCGTTATGGTCTATTGGGCCAATAATTTGCATTTTAAGTAGGGCCTAAATATATATTTCTCTGACAGATTGGAGCTGTTATGGCTTACTGGGTCAATAATGTATTTTGTAAATACTCCCCAAATAGACATTTACATAATTTGTATATTTAAAAGTCTGTAATTTAGTATCTACAAAACAGACTATAATGTCTCCTTTAGAACTAGTATTATCTTTTGTGCGTGTGTTGTTTAAAAAAAAAAAACAAGAGAGAGTTTTAAAAATAGTATATTATAATATTAATGAATGCTACAGATATTAAGTTGTTCAAAAACTGAATTCAGTAAAAACTGGTGTTATTCATGTTCCTTTTTTGTTATGCTTTTTTTTCTTTAATGTAAGTTAGCTTTTATGCTTACTGAACTGTAACAGCATAGTGTGCTAATTAAGTATGTTTATTTATTTATTTATTTTGTTGCATGTAAAACACACTGTTTGGTAGGTAAAAGGTCAAAGCAACAATTTAAGAATATAATTTTTATCAGTAGACTGATTTTAGTCATTTCTATGGTCACCATTCAACTTAATTACCAAATACTTATTCAAAAATATTCTTTAAGACAGTTGTAAGAGTTAGTAGCCAGCAAGGCATTGAGGCCTGAATAGATCTCATCAAACTTCTACATTCCTGGGAAATAAGCTTTTAATCCATGCTATGATCTCTACAGTAATGAGTAAGTACAGTTTGTAGATAGTTCACACTGCTTGTCTTAGTCTGCCCCTTAAAGAGATTATTCTCAGGAGATGTAAGTAGTTCTCATTGACTTTAGAAGGAACCCTTCTAAAGGGCTTCTTCTAAAGAACGTAGCTTAGAATAGAGACCTACCCTTCAGCTGGGAAAAGCTAATTCTGTCCTTACAGAAACCCATTAAATGAATCTCGCAAAATTCTTGTGGCCATATTGCAAGTACCAAGACAACTCTGACATACTGCTATTCTTGTATACATTAATCAAAAGACATATACATAATGTTATTTGCCATACTTTCTGCAACACTTTTTTATTACTTAGCTTGGTTGCACACTGGAGAAAAAAAAAAAAAAAATATATATATATATATATATGTTTACCATTATATTTAATTCAAAGTTTGCAACAATCTTAAAAGTAATTGTAATTTCAAATTGTCACATTCTTCCTTCAAGCATTTGTTCAGTAAGAACACTTTAGATGTGAGCTGTTGTAGGTTAGTGACAGTGGGATTTTTGGATTTAATAACTTCAGTAACAAAAAGAGCTTTAATTAAAATTCAAGTGAAGTATAAAATTCAAAATGAACAGTCATTGTAAATCATCTAAAACAATTCAGGATTGGGTTTTTAGCTTTTTTCATTTGTATGAGCAATACAGATTCAAAATAAGTTCATGGTATTAATAATGCCCATGAAAGATAAACTCACTCTCCATGAAGAAGGTCAGCACAGTCTCTAATGAAGTCTTCAGTACAGGATAAAGCAAATTTTAAATAAGATATAAAACTTGTCTGGGGTTTCTGTACACAGAACTTCATCCTCAAAACTGTGTGGAAAATGAACACATAAAGGAATGCAGCTGAATCCAAGTTGTTTATTTACCAGTGAATATTCATGTAAAGGGTTTTATTTCCATGTTTTGTCCAGTTTCTCCATATCACTGAAACACATTGGGACAGATTCTTCCTATCTCTGATGCCAGTGTCTGAGAGAGTAAAAAAGGATGAAGAAATTTAAGTCTTTTTTACCATACAGAACTGAAAAGCAATTACAGGTTCATAATCCTGTATTTGTTGTTGGTTTTATGCATCAAAAAGATTGAATCATTTAACTATTGTCAATTCACAATCACAACTATGCAATGAAAAATTGCATTAGGATCAATTGAATAAACAAAGTTCAAAGTAGCATTTTATAGATTTTAGCTAATTTTGTTTCCATATTGGCAGAGAGGAGCCCAGCCATGTTTCACACAGCTGTCCAATTAGAACTTCCCTAGAGTGATCATCAGTACTGAAATACAAAAGAGAGGTTAATGCAGAGCTTGGCAAAACTATCACTGATGATAATAGATATGGACAGCTCCATCACTCTTGAGGAGAGACGTGATTTTTGGTTCCTTCAGATTTTCCATGGATATACACACTGATTTGTCTATACAATACAATCTGTTACAATTTCTATTGACTACCTTAAATAGCATATCTATGTACTCAAAAAGCTTGGAGAGAAAGATAAAACTCAAATTAACAAATAGTGATGTTAAGGGTATGCTAAATAAAAGATATTCGACTGCAAGTCAGTACAGTTAAAGAAGCTGCATTTGCAGATAATGCAAAAATGCATGATTCCATACCCCATCCTACCAGCTGACAAAGCACTACTTCTGTTCACTTTGGACAAATGGTGGAACTGTGTGGAATGTTTTGCAGGTAAACTGAAAACTTTAGGCTTCAAATGAGATAAAACAAAATAAAATTAAATTAAGATTGATATTCTGTCAGTTATGCTTTGATCAAAATAAAAGGTATATTTTGGCTTGTTTCTGAGGAGCTCTCAGCAACCAGTCCTTTAAAGGACAGATTTATTCACTTCTGCACTTGTGCAGATGGAAGTTTGAAGCATAGAAAACTTTCATTTCCTGCTTATCAACCTGTCTTCTCACACTTTCTCTTGCTGAAGCAATCTTCTCTAGATGTTCTCTTCTCAAGAGAATCTGATGTATTGTACTATGGAGATAAATGTCATTTCTCTTGCTTTTTCTCCCACCAGCTACCACTTTGACTGATTACTGTTTTCTTCATGTTGAGGTACCTAGATCATCTGTTATAACATTAATGATGAAATTATAATAAAAATGATGAAAAAATATGAATCCTTCCTTCAAGTGAAAATCCTTCTCTCCACTGAAACCCACTTGTTTAAAATATACAAAAGAGATGAATAAATATACAAAAAGAGATGCATAAAAAATAAAAATTAATAAACTTGGCAGTCTGTGCAAGCCTGGAATATGGAAGGATTAATACATGTTGTACAATAATAAAAAGTTAATCTCATGTCTTCTAAATGTCAGAAAGAGATGCAGCCAAATTATTAGGTAAAAGTAGGTAAAGAATTGCTGTGTAAAGCATCAGATTTGACCCAAAAGTAAATAGCTGAAAGTCTTTTGGGTCAGTTATCAGGGAATAAACAAGGAGTCTCCTTGAATAGCAAAAATATTTTCATTGTTGAAATGTGGGCAATTCAATAAATTGCCCACAATTTATTTCCCAAAGGAACTGGTGGAGAATGTTATTTAATAAGAAAGAATCTTGTGATATTTCTTGTTCTTATTATAGTTTTAAAATTTTTATAATTATAACAAATGACTAAAAGTTATTAGCTAATGAGAAATTAAGACAACTACTGAGATACCAGGCTTGATTTTATTTTCTCAGTAATATCAAGGTTAACTTTAAGACTGTTGCACTTAGTTTATCAAGTTCTTACAGAACCTCTGGTTCTCTAAGGAACGGAATATACACAACCTTTTTTTTTCTGCTCAATTTTCACTGAAGTGCAATCAATCAGAAGTTACTTTCTGAAAGAGAGGAGCAGTTTATCTTGACCTCTAAGTGACTAAAGAAATCCCTATGCACTATCAAAGGTTGTCACAAAACTGACATTGACAAAGAGTGCAGTGCCAGCTGCAAAACGTGCTATCCCTTCTACTGCATACATCTGCATAGATTTTACAGTTTTGCATACATTGCAATATGCATGTATGTTGAAGTTTGTGATGAAAAATATGCTTTTCTATATGCAGTACAAATTTCCAACAAAAAGCCACATTCTGTTCATCTGTATTCATTGCATTTTAGCCTTTTAATTTAATATAGGCCCCCTCAAGGTGATGATAAAATGGTAATTTCAGGCCATGTATAGTTCATCTTACCCAAACTAACACTAATTCATGCTTGCAACTTCAAGAGTTCCTTCAGACACCAGAATCATCCTGCAGTGTTGTAAGTATGGTACAGATAAACTTCCTAAGACCGAAGAACATACCACCTAAATGAAAGAAAAACAAAAATCAAACATCAGAAATTTGCGGCTAGATCAGAGAATTGTTTGGTCAACGGATGCAACTTATATTACACAGGGGACCTAACAGACCTTCCGGGTATAAATTCTATACATTTATGAAACAGGTACAAAAAAACAAATGAATAGAAATGAAAAGAAATATCAGAAATTAGAAACATAAACTGGCTTTTTGATGGAACTAATCACTGGTGTCTTACAGCCTTGCTCTTTATATTGGCTTCTGATTAGCAATTATTGTTACTTGACAGAATGTTACTTGACAGAAAAAGTTATTAATGTTACTTGACAGAAAAAAAGGTCATCATTACAAATATATTTTGTGCTTTATTTTTGCAGCCTCTTTTCTTCCTCCCATCTCTTAATAGAAACCTAACCAATTCAGATACATGTATTCTACTCCACCTTCCCCTTCTGTCATCCATTTTCATACAGTCAGAAGACTGTTCCAAATTAGGCTTTAATATGGTAATGCTCACACATACCTTAGTAGTCCATACCTTGGTAGTCCTGCTTTCTTCATTTTATTGTGTCTTTTTTGTGTCTTTCTTGTGTCTTTTCTTTCTCTCTCTGCCCTTCTTTCTTGGACAGAAAAAGAAAGGCCATCTCTTGGAAGGAAAATACTCCTATGACTCTAGAAGAATACATAACCTACAAACATTACTGGGTAGGACTTGATATTATGTTATTTTTATCTTACTGATTTTACAAATCTTTGGTGCTCTTTAATAAAATTGTCCATTGAAACAAGAAGGAAAAAGACCTCTAAAGATTCACTGACACATGACTAAAACGGTTTGAGAACCACATTATCAACATCAGTACTGACATTTGGTCACAGTAATGCAGTTTATGAGTAGTCCAGATTTTCTGGGTTATAAATTACTCCTAGGTCCTTCTCTGCCAGGCAGCTTTTCCAACCACTCATCTCCCAGACTGTAGTGCTGCTTGGGGTTTTTGTGCCCCAGGTTCAGGACCTGGCACTTGACCTTGCTGAACTTCATACAGTTGGTCCAGCCTATCCAGATCCTCCTGCAAAGCCTTCCTACCCTCGAGCAGATCGACACATGCACCTAATTTGGTGTCATCTGCAAACTTACTGAGGGTACACTCGATCCCCTCATCCAGATCATCGATAAAGATATTAAAGAGAACTGGCCTTAGTACTGAGCCCTGGGGGACTCCACTAGTGACCGGCTTCCTTAGTCCACTTTGCAGTTCTTTTCATTTTGGCCTGTTCACCCACTTATTTTTTATTATCTTTCATTTTCTTACTTTAGAAAGAACTTTCATAACAAAAGGAACATCTTAAACAGTTTGTGGCAGAGAATCTTAGTGGGTACTAGATATGAATTTCTTCAAAGGCTATGCTTGAGAATTACTGTAGTGAAATTTCTCCTGTTTGAGAAAGATCTGCTCAGTAAGACTAAAGACTAATTTTTTTTTATTTTTTTTTTTTAACATCTAGATTATGAAAATCACATCTGTCTGCTTAAAATAAAATAAAATAAAATAAAATAAAATAAAATAAAATAAAATAAAATAAAATAAAAAAGCAAAAAGCTCTCGTTTTTAAGTTTTAGTACACCAGGCTCACATTTTATGCTGTTGCCATGCTAGAAGTTGATGCTGTAATCAATGGCAAATCATTTAGTCACTGTAGTATTACGTAACATAAGTTTATAAAATGTAAGTTTTATTGATTATGAAGACCATCCCTGACAAACCACAAAGCACTATCTTCAGGAAAGTATCTTTTCTAATGACCACAAACATGTATTTGTATTTACTACTAGAATTCATGCTTCTGAAATTCAGGAAATGCATTATCATTTATCAAATTTTGAAGTAATCATCACCTTTTTGCACATTCTTTTCAGTGTTCAACTCCTAAAAGAAAATGTTCTTTTTTTTTTTTTTTTTTTTTTTTTTTTTTTTAATACCATAAGAAGTGTTGAGCCTTCACAACCAATCCTCAACAGCTAGCTCTGTGCTAGTTAGCAATACATCACAGGAAAGATGTTACTCTGATAATATATTGCACTAATATATCATCACTATGACAATACTCTATGATAGATGAACAATACATCTTCCAAACAAAGATGTCAAATAAAGACCTACTTGTAAAAGGGACAGCTCCCCTCCCCATTTATTCTTCTAAGTTTTAAGATAATAAACTTTTTAAAATGCTTTTGAAATTCTTCTCAGGTTATTCATTTGGGCAGCCAACACATTCCCACATAGTCAGGGAATTTTGTCACAGCTCTTAGATCTGTTGATTCGTTAGAGCTTTTCTTCACTTTCAGTGTGAGAGATGATGGAAAGTAACTCCCTTTACATGTAACATATGGTGTTGCATAAGGCAATAAATGTCACCCTATAGAAGCTCATTAGTAGATTAAAAAATTCACTTTCTTTTCAGAGTCTGTTATTTCCAATTCAAAGGTAATTTTTTTTCCTTCAACTTTATGCCATTTTCCATTTCCAAACAGCTCTAGAAACTCAATTTTCATTTCTTTATGATAAATAGAGTTGAAACAATGCCATCATTTGAGAAACCAGTTATTTAAGCAACCTTTGGTTCTTCTCTTCTGTTAAATTTCATTGGGAGAGTTATAAATTAACCAGGTTAATGTTTTTCTTCCATATCTTGCATAATGTAATTCCTATATATTTAATTTCTATAGTACTGTAATTTGATTTTTCTTGAAAGTTTTATATTTTGCTCTTGTTTTCCTTTGGTACAGAATTAGGGATCTGTTCAGAATGAAGATAAACAATCAAGAAATATGCTGTCATTAGATTTTAAACAGGCTACCTGACTGATAACAAACCTTACTTCTGCTAAAAAATGAAGTCATCATCTAGACTTCAGAACACCTGGCTGTGTGATAGGGTTATAACTATTAATAAAGTAAAATCTTCTGAAAGGACCAATTTTTTTTTTTTTCTCATTTAATAAGCTAACTTATTAAATTCACTGAGAAAAACAGTGTAAATAAGTTGCATGAGATATTAAATAAAACTATATATAAAAATATTATGAAGGAAAGATTGTTTTGTAGTTGCATGGAGTACTTAGCGATTCCTCAGGAGACAGGGATTCCACTGTTAATTCTGCTATAGATTGCTTCCTTTGTAATCTTATTGAAATAACTTTTTAATAAGTGCTTCAGATGCTATAATGATGGTGAGGATAGAAAAAATATGAAAATATGGAAATATATAAAAAAGAAGACAAAAAGAAGACAAACAGGATGTGAAAACATGTAATATGATAATCTAGCTAATATTCCCATATTAGCAAGATGCGCAAAACTAGAAAACTAATATATCTGTATAGTCAATATACAGAGGCAGCAGTCACCAGAGAACATATCAGAATACCTAAATTGCTTGCATCCCCTGTCTTATAGAGAACATGGTATGAATTTCCTCCTCACCATCATAATTTCTTCTAAATTTCTCAGAGGTGCAGTCATTGTTGCTATTACTATATATGATAGCAATGAATAGACATAGCTGCTGAAAATGATAATATATTTGAGAAAGAAAACAATCATGACTATTATAATAATTATTTTAGGTCTCTATGTCCAAACATTGCATGATATTTTAAACTCAGGCTATCCTCTCTTTATGTCATAATACTACAAGAATGAATACTAATTATGATGATCTTTCTGTTTTGGCATATTGTACTGTAAATCAAGGGAAATTGTGTTATATAAAATGGTTGGTTCAATAAATCACACAGAAAATAAATGAATAAATAAAATGAAACTGGAAAAAATATTATTTTGCATATTTCCATAATACAGAATGGTAAGCTACTTATTGTAGAAACATAATTAACAAAATAAATCCTTATTTCAGAGTATAAATATAGAATCTAAAATGATTAATTAGCTTTAGAGATACTATGCATTTTAATTAATGCTTAGTCTCTCATAAGAATAGAATGTTAGTGGAATCTAAATGAAAAGTTACACTATACGAATAGGAAATAGTCCCTTCTAATTTTCTTAACTAAAAAAAAATTTCATCTGTAATTCCATTTTCTTACTTTATCCAATGGTATTATATATTAGCCTTATTAAATTTGTATAATTGTAGTAATCTTAAAATATTTGAGAAGCCATACTTCATTTAGTTTAGCATTATTATTAAATTTAGAATCCCTAGTAGGACTGAGATCAGATGTAAAAACTCTCCAAGGAAAGTGACATATCATTTGAGAAATGCTTCTTGGGGTTGTCATGAATAAGAAAATTATTTTGCCCTTTTAAAATGAGCTCAAGTCTTATCTTTTACCTGGTATCAGAGCTCCAAAAGCTCATGTCACAGTTTGCATTTCATAAGATCTGGATAATTAATGTCAGTATAAATCTTTATTTATGGTTTATTTATAGTGTGTTTATCTTGCAAGATGCTGAGTATTTCCAAGAAATATTGAACAATTTCTGCTCTCATTAGACGTTAATGAAATTGTACTCATTTCACAGCAATTTTAGGCCAGACTCATAGTGTTAGAATTTAATTCTTTCACATTAGCATATATAAGATTTGGTATTCAAATTTACTTGAGATATACGTTCAAAACAATGGATTCCCATCTGAGTGATTTAGACTTGTGTAGGCAGCTTATTTAGATTTGTAAACTTGTAAGATTAAAGATGGTGTGAAATTACCTACATTTATCAATGACCTCTCTTACAAAATCATATTCTTCTGGAGTCTGGACCCAAATATTAAAAAAAAACAAGGAAAAAAAAGGAAAAAAAGAAAAAAAAAAAGTTAATATATTTTCTCCAATGGGCTGAGTTTTCAAAAATGTCCTTTTATATTTTAGATTATAATCATTTAAAGGATGAGTGGAGTTTGGTGTGAGTGTGAATGGATTTTCTTCCAAACCTATTTCATAATGTCTTTCTCAAGTTCTACTATGTCTTTCTCAATTTGAAAGAAGTTTTGTACAATAAATGAAGATCTTTTTTTAAATTATTCCATCTTGGAATTTCACTGTTTCACACTAGCTTGCTTTATTTTCACTATATTTTTGTAACCTGTTAAGATAAATCAACTTTACTTAAAAATCATTACTGGTCCATAGCACTAAGCACTTAAGGGGTAGAAAATCACTATTTATTCTATAGCTGAGAAACATTTTAGTCTTTTCTGGCTAATGTAATTCAGAGGCAACTTGATCAATTCAATGTAGAATAATGTGAATTTGTTCTTATGAGTACTTCCCAAGATAGAGAAAATGTCCTGTTCATAAAATCTAGGGTAGTATAATTTTAACATAACTTCCACAAACACAAAAACAACCTAAGATCAATCAAGTGTCTATTTGTGAAGGTCATAGATTGTTTTATCTTAATTTTTAAAGATGGGCAATTGTCCCTCACTTTTTAAATCTCTCTTCTATCCATGAAAACCCTCCTTTTACTTTTAATGAGTAAATCCATATCATTTTACCTTCTGAGTGTTTAAATGGCCTTTTTTAGTAACGCGTAAGTGGAAGTTTCTTATGCTGAACAACGTTAATCAGATACAGTATAAATAAAGAATTACTATAAACTAATTTGAAGCAGGTGGCTTATAAAAGGAATACTTGTTATGGGGAAAAATAATTAAATAGTATAATTATATGTAACTTGAAAATAAATAAAACTTTTTATTAAATGTTATTTTAAAATACTATTAATTGTGAAAAGTAAAAATATAACTCAAAACTACTCAGCAAAATAGAAAAAGTAGATGTAAAATTCCCCAAGAACATTGAATCAAAATAACAATTACAGTCAATCTAAAGGAGACAGAACAAAATATACAGAAGGTTCAACTAGTAACTCAAATATACAGAAGGCTCAAGTAGTAAGTCAGATTATGAAGCAGTTTCATCTTTCCCTGCTACCAGAGCTAGAGCTTACATGCCCATTTTTTTTTTTTCATCCTAATATCATATAGATAACTACTAGAATTACAAGGCATGATTACTGGGTAATGGGTAGTAAGAGATGGTTGAACACTGCGAGTTATTAATCTAGTAATTAATCTTCCAGATAACTAGAACACTCAGACAACATTCCTGGGTTGCTGATGATTGTAAATATAGACTAATAATATATGAATATTATATCCTGTAAGGTAGGTCAAACTGCTGCTTGTTGAGCTGTTCTATTCTCTAATTTACAAATTTATTTCTGTATATGGACATTGTACATTTCTAGATGTCCCAGAAGAGTCAGATCACAGGAAAAATTAGGAGCGTTAAGTGAGATGTTACTGGCTATCTGCTTCTTGTAAATGTCCAAAATTTTTGGAACATTATGTAGTTTGAATACACCTTGGAAATTATTCTAGGCATCTTGTCTACTTCACAAAATAGTCTTAACTATTTTTAACTATTTTTAACTATTTTTATTTAGTTAAGACTATTTTGTGAAGTAGACAAGATGCCTAGAATAATAGTTAATAATAGTTAAGACTATTTTGTGAAGCTTGCTAACTATGCTTGCCTATGCTCTTGCTTGTTATTTCCTTTTAGCACAGATAAATGCAAAGACCCTTGAGTAAGACTTGTAGGATGTACTTAGTGAAGGGTCAGTTACGGGAAAAAGGGAAGGGAACTGTCCTCCAAACTACAAAAAAAAAAAAAAAAAAAAAGTTCTTTGAAGTATTTGAGATCTTAATGGGTGAAGAACTGAAGAATTCCACACGAGACAGGAAATGCAACCCCCTTCAACTACTATAACAAGTAGTAGAAGGAAGCAAAAGATATTATTTTCCCTCTGCTAATCTCACTGGTGAAATGACATTTAACATACTGTTAAGAATGTTTTAACAATTTGTGTCCATAAAGAACAGTCCTGTCAGCCTCTGGGCCCTGAACTGGCAATTTAATTCTTGAACCACAGATGCAGTGTGTCCCAGTCTCCCCCTCATTCTAGTCAATTTATCAAGTCTTCAGAAAATACTCCTCAAATTTATGAACCTGTTTGCTTTTGTTATTCCGGACTTCTATTTCTAACAGTTACAGCCTTTTTTCTGTCTTCTTCGAGATTAATTTAACACTACTATAGGTGTGACTGTCCCTGTAAATGGCTGGTGAAGAATGTTTTAATTACTCGTGAAGTGTCAATAAGAAAGCTATTTGTGTTTGTATGAAGTCTTTGATGTCTGGGGGTTTCAGAACAACTGATAACAACTAGTGACTGTTATGGGATACTATGCAGGCCTCTGGTATCTGGCCAGGTGGCCAAGAGATTAAGAAGAAGAAAAAAAGAAGCTGAAGGATGGCTGGGAGACAAGACCTGCAGGGAATGTTCTATAAACTTGATACGGTGCCAAGGGAGTACAAAGGGGAAAGACGAGAAAAAAACTTGGAGAGGAAGACTATGAGCCTTCAGCATGAAAGACCCCTAGAGACCCCCAGAGGGACCACCGGAGACTGATGCACATGCTCCAGTAGGAGGGACTGGACCCCGGAAGCTAATTATAATCTATTTTTTTAGAAGTAGTAATGAATATGTATTAGTCTAGGAGCATAAAAATCAGCTACTTGATGTAACTGGTGTGCGTCCTGGTGGAGCGGAGACTCTTGGTGCACCCAGTGCTGTTTGCTTACCTTTATTCTTTTATATTCTTTTAATAAATCCTATTTTTTATTTAATCCTATACTGAAGATTGAGCAATTTCTAACAATTTGGGGGCTCGTCCGGGATGGCTATAGTTCCTGAATTCTGATTTAATCTAGGAGAGGCGCCCCACCATTTGATGGCTCCTGTTTGAGTCAGATCGGGACTAATGCCATCCTGAACCTGAATAAAGGTAAGCAAAGAATTTGTTTTTTTTTGAGCTCCCTTGCCGGCTGTTTTTTTGCCCGTAATTCTGTGTGCAAAGATCCGGACGAAGACGACAGGGTCGTTTGGATACCGTTCGGTTGGATTACAGTGTCCAGGATTGAACCGGACGAAGACGACAGTCGTTTGTGGATACTGTCTGGTTCGATCCCAGACGAAGACAGCAGAGATGCTTGTGGATACCGTCCGGTTGGATTCTGGACGAAGACGACTGATTCGTAAGTGGATACCATCTGGTGTCCACTGTTTTCTAAAATAAAGTTTAAATAAAATATATAAAAGGAGAGATTACAGAAAGAAAAAACACAGATGGTAAACAACTACTGGAGAAAATGACCCCTGGTAATGTGTACTCTGAGACACTGATCTGTTTATTAAAGAGATGGTTCAATTAGCTTGCTGTACATAAATATTTTCATGAGAAAAAAATAAAAAATAAAAATGGAGTACTATGAAGTTCTTCAACTACTAGAGAAAGGAATAAAAAGAATTCATTTCTGAAAGCTGAGAGCAAATAAACTTACCTGCAAAGAACATTTTTCTTTCCTTTTGACTAATTAATTAAAACAATGTGAGGCACAGAGAATTTAACCTTGTTTAACCTTGAGAATTTAACCTTCTTCTCAAACAGGCTTGCTGCTTGAGAAGAAGGAAAAAGCCTTCTCAAGAAGAAAAGCCTCCTTGTACTTTGGCTCCAGCTTTGCTCCACAACCTCTTCTCTGCTGAGTTTTATCTTGTTCAGGATTTACCATACTGAATAACACATGACTTCTATTCCCTACATTGTATACTGTTCCTTAAAGACGTTTTTCTTTAGAGAGAGAGCTATGATCATAGGAAAGAGCTATCCCTTCTCCACACAGAATGCCACTACACTGTAAAACCTAAAACAAGCTTTGGTCTTGAAACCACTGAAATTTTAATGAAATCATTTTAAAAGAAACAAAATTACTGAACTATTAAAAAGCTCAAAATGCAAGACCCATTACATCATAAAAATACATACTTTGTCAATTTCTTGTCACAAAACTAAGAGCTAGCTTACATATTTTGGTTATAAAAAAAAAAAAAAAAGGTATTTTTCATGAATGAGCTGTTAACAGCATGAAGAACTGTGAATTTGGATTTTTTGTGTATTTGTGAAGCATGTTCTTTTTTTAGCATGCTCAGATATCATCAGTTTCTCTGGTTATTTTGCAGTTATGACATCCTCTACTGCACTGCTTTGTGATAGGAATCCACAGTGATAAAATCCTGAGGTCCAATAACATGTTTTATGTTCAAAAAATGAACATTAAATTGCAAGACTGATCTTGTATTCCAAGTCTAGACAAAGTAACGGTTAACCAATTAGCTATCTCATTTCTGAATGAGTATGTCAAGTGTAGACTGACTTCAGCTCTTCTGCCCAGATTCCAAGCATGTCTAAGAAAAAAGTCAGCTGCAGCGTGGGGGCTGGATAGCTCCCATACCAAGGCACTTTGCCTACACAAGTATTTTCAGTTGGGCACAGTACCGCTAACACAACTGTCTGACTTCCGGGTAGACAACTTGGAGTATAGGAGATTTGGGGAAGTGAAGAAAGGGAAGAGCAACCCACAAAACCAGTGCTAAAGTTAATGGACACTGGCATGAAGAAGAAGAAAAAAAAAAAAAAAAAAGAAAAAGGAAAGAAAAAAAAAACCAGTAACAATTCATTGTAACAAACTGATGTCCATTGATGTTTTGATACAGACAAGATACAGATATCCCCTGTTAAGAAGAAAGGGTATGACTAATAGGGTTATGATAATGAATCAGTCCCATCCTCTTTTTTTCTCCAGCTTTTCCATATATGCCTCAAGGAAGATAAAAAGTTATGCAGTTGAAACATCATAAATAAAACTGAAAAGTCAGTCTAAGCAGTCTATTATGGGTGGTGAGACTTGGGCAGTAAGGAACCTCATGAAGTTCAACAAAGGCAAAAGCAGGATCCTTTGCCTAGGGAGAAATAACCCCATGCACCCGTACAGGCTGGGGGCTGACCTGCTGGAAAGCAGTTCTGTGGAGAAGGACATGGGTGGGAGTCCTGGTGGGCAGTGAGTCAACCATGAGCCAGTAATGGGCCCTTGTGGCCAAGAAGGCCAATGGGATCCTGGGGTACATTAGGAAGAGTGTTGCCAGAAGGCAAAGGGAGGTGATCCTTCTTCTCTACTCAGCCCTGGTGAGGCCTCACCTGGAGTATTGTACTCCCCAGTACAAGAGCTACATGGAGTACACGGAGCTACTGGAGAGAGTCCAGGAGAGGGCTACAAAGATGATTAGGGAACTGAGCATCTGTCATACAAGGAGAGGCTGAGAGAGCTGGGCTGGTTTAGCTTGGAGAAGACTGAGAAGGGATCTTATCAGTGTGTATAAATATCTGAAGGGAGGATGTCAAAAGGATGGGGCCAGACTCTTCTCAGTTGTGTCCAGCACAACTGAGTACAAACTGAAACAGAGGAAGTTCTGGATGAATATGAGAAAACAGTTCTTTACAGTGAGAGTGACAGAACACTGGAACAGGTTGCCCAGAGAGGCTGTGGAGTCTTCTTCTCTGGAGATATTCAAAACCCACCTGGATGTGATCCTGTGCAATGTGCTCTAGAAATTGATGATCTCCAGAGGTCCCTTCCAACCTCAACCATTCTGTGATTCTGTGATTCTATTATGGAAATGGCTATAGAGTACCTAAAAGTTGTCATAGTATGGTGGGAAATGCCTTGAAAAAACCTTGGTCTTCCGAAGCAGAGAGACGGACTTCTGTGGATTTGCAGTCTAAAAGTTATGACTACAAATGTTCACTGATGTACCAACTTATACATCATCTCTAACTCTTCATCACCAAATGGTCCGTTCCACTCAGAGTAACTTTAAAGAAGTGAGAAAATATTGCTGTTTACTATTGATGAGCCTTAGCACAAAAGAGTACCTATTGTCTTGTAATTATTATCGTCATATGTCACTCTTCTTAGTTTGTATTAAAATACTCAATTTTTATCACTACAAAATAAGTCTAAGGAATAACTTCAGCACCTGCACAACTAGATTGTTTTTGTATTTTTTTGTGTGGCTTTCTCAAGATCTTTCCTTTTTTTTTTTTTTTTTTTTTCCTTTTTTTTTCTTTCTTTCCGGATTATTCTTGAAATAACAAAGCATACACTGTGAATATGCAAGAGTCTGTGAGCAGACTGCATCTGTAGAATACAGGATATAGATTCAGTTTATGGGTATGAGTCCTATTACCTTTTTTTGCCCCCATTATATCAGTTTATATCACACATATCATCCAACACAAACACTTAGTTGTAATATTGTGTAAAATAAATAATAGACACCCTTGACAACATTCTCTGATAAGATTAACCAAAAATGTGCTATTAAAAAGTACACAGAAAGATTTGTGAAGTACTTCAATGTTTTCACCTCACTGCTTGCAAACTCCTTAATATTCAAAATTATAGACAAACTAAACAATTTGATTCAGTTTACACACTAACAGTATTTATAGCTGTAATTTACAAGAAGGAATTATTTAGCAGACTCCTGTTTTTCCCCTCCTGTATATCTCTGTATTTGTCTTAAAAAAAAAAAAAAAGTACCAAAGTAAAAATACTTATAATTGCCTATCTTTTAGGTTATACAATAAAGCTATGCAGGTTTTCTGCTATGCACAGTCATTCCCTAAGGTAGAAACATAATGTTCCACCACCCCAAATCCTGAACAAATGCAGTAGTAAAGTTGATTGGTATAATGTTGCAATATGTCAGCTGTCAGGTAAATGTACTTGTTTGGAATTTTTTGACTGGACAAAAGGTCACAACTCAGACATATTTACACAGTAGATCCATTAAGTCTGCCACACCAAACAGGGGACACTGAACTTACCCTCTACTTTAGGCTACTTTTCCCTGAGTCACCTCTAGACATTTTCCATTGTTTGATTCCTGGTGTAAGTTAACTCCAGGTGTGATCCTGTGCACATTGCAAAACTACACTTATTGTTCAGGTGCATGCCACAGGATATTTGGGAAAAATAAGAGAAACTTGAGAAAACTTATGCCTCTCCTCCATTTCTTCTCTCCAGATGTCCTCTCCCATCCCATTCCTCAAACATGGGATCCCACATCCCACCTCTATTCCAGTCCAACTTTCGCCAGCTAGCTACCAAGGAAAAATAAAGCAAGGAGACAGGTAGCCAACCTGTCCTCTCCTTTCCCAACAGCATTAAAATTATTGAAACCTGTGCCAGATAGAAGTACTAGATGGCAAAAAATGACCCACAAGGTCAGACATTCACCAGTCAGTATCATGCTTCCATAAAAAAATTACTATCACCAGCTGTACCACGTTTCCATTATTTAAGACTTCACTTAAGCACCATTTCCATCGTTTAAGACTTCAACAAAATTCACTGTACAACAGAACACAGAATGTGATTTTATATTCAATTTTTGCAGTTTCTTGTTTGGGGTCATGGAGTTTCTCATCTGCCCCAGAATGCTATCATGACCTTTCTTCAGATAAACAATCCAGAAAGAAAGCTACCACCAGAAGATATAAGAAGCCTGAATTCTTCTTGTACAAGTATGCTGTTACAAGTTTATCTGAATCCCGTGCAAGACGCAAGAAATCATCCTCTCCTTGAGTTCAAAATATTTGGAAATGCTGCCTAAGGACATTTAAATTGGAATGGATGGAAAGATCAGTAAATACAAGTGTAACCTAATGTGCAGATCTTGCCTTTTTCTTTCACTGTAGTATTCACATAGGGGTAGATGAAAAAGGACTGTCAGTATCATGAATTCTTCTTTTGTATTTGAGTGAAGATTGCAGAATTTGGAGGCAGGAAAGGAGGACAAAGGAAGAAAGGGAGTAAGGCAGGGACAGAAATGATAGTGTTTGTTCATAACATTGCCAAATAACTCAAAAATTATATTTTGACTTGAAGATCAGGATCCCAAGTTCAGCATCTTTACATACTTAACATCATTGTCATGCTCATAATTTGGATGACATAAGTTGATAATATTCATCAGATAGGTTTGAAAAGAAAAAAGAGAAGTTGTTACTAGAAAAAACATTTCCTCATTTTATCATTAGATAAAGCAGAATAGTAAAGTACTTAATGCATTTTTTAAGGCTTGTCTCCTCTGTATTGTACTGCAATATCACAGCAGCAACCTTGTTCTCTCTCTCTATCACTAAATAAAAGTGACTGTATATTTAATAGATTTCTGGTTGAAGTGGTTTTGGTCAAAAGGTTACCATGTACTTCTGGCTGGCAAGCTAAACTCTTGTTTTCACTTCACTAGAATCTTGTTCAGAGGACATGTTTCAATTGAACTGAACAAAAGCGTTATGATCATGCGTAATGTGCTCACAGTTCTCAGTAGTTAAACAAAGGTGATCTGAAACTGTTTCTTCTGGAACTTTGACCTTAATATTGTGCAATAGCATTCTAAATTTCTATAAATCTCAAAAAATCATTATCATTCATTCAAAACCTTCACATGGACTTTACTTTGAATCATTCAGTGTCTTTTAATATTAGCTCATGCTTTTAATTAAGATATGAACAATATATTAAATTTCACTAAGTGTCTTTCATGAAGCTTTGATGGTAATACAAAATGATGCAATGAAAAGTCTTTGCTTTTAATAACTCCAAAATTATATTATTCTGGGATACATTTCTGAGGGCATGATTCATTTTGGAGTTCGGGGTGGGGGGGGTGGGGGGAGGGAGAGATGAGGGTATTTCAGCATTGTTAATTAAGACAAAAATTCGTATTAACTGAAGAAAATGTTAAGTGGCCCAAGGGAGTGCATAAATAACAGTCTCACTAATAAACTGTAGTATACTGAAGCTGAGGAAAATAACTTGAATACTTCTGCAGATTTCCTAATTACAGGAGCTTACAGTAGTGCCAGATCAACCTGTGAAGAACTTCAACTACCATTTTTTCTGTTTCCAGAAGTGCTTCAGAATAATTAAATTATTTTGAATAAAAGTTGTTCAGCCTGCTTATCAAAATAAAAATAAGCAAAAGAGTTGGTATAATATTGTGGATTCCTGGTAGCTTTATGTTTCAGAATTGAAATAGCTGCTTCCTAAAAGGATAGTACTTCTGGAAATGGAATACATTAATATGCTTACATTTTATTCTAATTAACTGTAGTGGTTAGCAAGTGCTTTGTTGTTGCAAGAAGATGATTTTGCCATTATGAGAGCTATCCTGGGAAACAGTGGTATTCATCAGTAGTTCTAGTCTTTACAAAATGACAGCTCTATAAAAAGTCAACATTATGTATGGATCTCGTTTACAGAAGAACATAAAGTGTTTTGTATGTGTTTTGAAGGTGTGTGTTTCTTTGTTTTGTCATTTGTTTGTTTGTTTTCCCCATGTACAAATATATCATTATAAACAATTATTTAGCATGGAAAGATTGACTAAGTTCCAACACACTCAAGAGCACAGAAAATTGTAGAATCACTGTATTACCTTGCTTGAGCAGCATCTATGGATATTACTTGGTTTAATCCTTTGCTCAAAGCAGAGTCATCTTCAAAGATAGATCAGGTTGCTCTGGGTTTTATCCAGGCAAGTTCTGAAAATCTCTACATTTTCTGTTGTTTCTCACAATTTTCAGTATTTTACCATTGTCATTGTGAAAAGTATTTCAGCATATGCAGATGAATTTTCTCTTTTTGTAATTTATGACCATTGTCTCTTGTCTTTTGGCTTTGACTTTAAGAGTTAGTACTATAATTCATCATTAGGGAGTTAAAAACAGCAACTAGATTCCCTCTACCCTTCCCATCTCCAGGCTAAAACATTGCCCAAACATGAGTTCATGAACTCTTTACTCACATATAGTGAGTAGGGAGGGTAATCACAACCCTTTGTCTTCTGATTATGCTCTCACTAATGCAGCCCAGCATAAAGGTAGACTTTAAGCGGCTTATTAAAAAAGGACTAAGCTTATTAAATGTAAACATTAACCTTTTCCTTCCTTCCTTCCTTCCTTCCTTCCTTCCTTCCTTGTAATTTTTTAAAAAAACAAGCTTCTCTGCATATGAGGCTTACTTTCAAGGCAATAGAATTATAAAGGGAGAGAAATTCCTTCTCTGCTTACTTTCCTTATGCTGTTTTGAAACACAATCATCCATAAAACAGACAGCTGTTCTGCCTTTTTCAGCCTCCCATTACTAAATTAATAATCTAATTGTGTCCTCCCTAAAGCTTTAGAAACATCTGTTGTCTGTAAGTTGGACATCTACTTACAAGAAAAGCTAGGGAGAACAGAAAGAGCAGAGACTGGTTCATTTGTTCATTTTGAAAAGACCCATCTTGGACACTGTCTTCTACAAACAACAAATGATTTCCAATATTTTTGGTCTTTATTACTTCTAACACTTTTCCTACGTTCTGCAAGAACTGTCTGAAACATTTTATGAATCTATTGCTCCTTTCATGGCTCAGTTTGTGTCTTACATTTTCCATCATCAACAATTCACGAGCAATCATCATCAGACAATCTATTGAAATAATTACCTTTTCAGAACTTACGTTGATTTTCAACTATACAACTTTAATTTGATACAACATTCTTCTGAAGGATAGATCATTCCATTTGCTTGTAGTTGATATAATCAGAAGGCTCAAATATCACCTGTAGTGCAAATAAAGACACTGAAAGATATGCTTTTATGAAAACTTTCAGTTTAATGGTTTATCTGAGTACAATCTATAAAACTTTGGTGAGAGTGAAGTTAACATAAATTTCAGGATGATGATGATGAAATGTTGATAAAACATCTAAAGCAACATCTTCAAAAGCACATGAAGTTGGTCTACTATAATTTCTTATACATGAACAAATTCTTTTAAATAGCAAATTAATAGGGAACAGAGCTAGGCACATTGTTGATAGCTTTTAAATAACATTATTTTTTGTTAACATTTAACACTGTGCAGATAGTTTGATCAGTTATCTACAGCTTCAATGGTGTAAAAAAACAACCAACCAACCAAAAAAAAAAAAAAAAAAAAAACAACAAACTTACAATGCTTTAAAAACTGTGTAAGAGGAGATCAGAACCAGCTTGTAAACTTTACTTTAAGTTTCTTCTTGACCAGGAAATTTCTTCAACTTAAACTACATTAGGATTTCTATATACATGTATGTGTACTGGAGAATTGGAAACACCAAAGACAACAGAAAGTGACCGGTTGCTGTTCTACTTGTTTGCTTGTTTTGTTTTGTCTGTTTGCTTTGCTTGTTTGCTTGTTTTAAGATAGGTTAACAGTGAAGATTTGGCAGAAGGGATGATATTTCTCCTTATGAAATTATAAATACTGAGCCTTATAAATGATAACCACACCTCAAGTTTACACTTCAAAGAACTTTTATTTGGAAGAGGAGATTTTTTGCTATGCCATTAATTCCTCAGTACTACTATACTGTAACTATTCGGAACAGTTTTTCCTTGTTTGTTTTTGCTTTTCTCTTATCCATATACAAAAATACTTGTATTATTACAAAATACTTGCTATTCTGACATGATGAACCTGAGGCAGCTATACCCACACATTGGCTTTTAAAGAGTATACATGTCTCAGATGTCAGGCTTTTAAAAGGCTTATGCATTTTTCACTGTCAGAACTGTTCTCTTTTTATTCTTCCTTATCATTAAATCTAGTCTGACTTCCCTATTAGAGGAAAAAATAAAATAAAATTTAAATGATCATAATTGAAGTGCACAGTTGTAAATAATACTCATTATATGGATCTTTGAGTAACTTTAAACAGCCACTCAGTCAGGCAATATTTTAAGAAATAGTAAAGAACTTATGTTAATTTAAAACCAAGACCTCCATTAAAGTGCATTGTTTTCTTTAGCAAAGCAGTCAGATATATCTGAATTTCACATGTATGGCCACATCTCACTTAGATTGGGAAGGAGAAACACACATGGAAAGCTCGAATATGGTCAAATATTTTCTTGAAATGGATCTCTGTATTTGATAACCTTTCAAGGATCTATAATAATGAAGCACTCATTTATTTTTTTATAAACAAACAAAAAATTATCACTTCAGACAATTACTTTATTTCTGCTGCTTTAGTTTTCATTTTTCATTTCCCAATGTATGTGTGTGTGTGTGTGAAACCACATTCACAGATGTGGACACCTGTATCCTGACTCATGCTGAATTGTATTGTTTAATTTAGCTAGTGAGCTAAAACAAAACAACAACAACAACAAATAAAAACAATATCAACAAAAAAATAGACAGTTTTTTTTTTTTTTAATTGTTACGTAAATTACAGATTACCAATCATTTTGCAGCTATCATCTCATAGAGGTATCCGCAGACCCCATACTGTTGGTAAAATAGCTAGTTTAACCATGTCTATGCTGACTATACAGCTATATCTAACAGGACCTACTGCAGTTGAATCATCTTTCTCACTGAGCCTAGTCTTTTTGACTCTCCTAATTAGAAGAAACAACAATCTACAAAACTTTGCCTGTCCAGTCAATGTGTTTTTCAGCATGGGTTCTGAATCAGACAGACATAGATCTGTCCCAGTCCTCTTCCTTGGCTCCAAAAAAGAGCGCATCAGCAGTCACTGGCATCTTGGATAAACAAGATTCACTTAGTAACCATTGTGACAAGATAGTTTAATTGTAAAATATTGTGTGTTGCTGACTCCTGAAGCAGCAAAGAAAGCAATTAATGTAAACTTAGCTGAAGAAGCACCTGCTGTGTATGTTTTGAGAGTGGTCTTTTCCAGGCAATTAATTCAATTGCCCAAGATGTAAATATCTAAGGAGGTAAGCAAAGCAGCATGTGAAAACACATGTGATTCAAACTGCTTTTCTGTCAAACACTGAAACATTCTGAGGCAGATTCCCCAGCTGGTGCAAATTGTACACTTCACTGATTTCAGTGGATAGTTTTCCCTATGCAATATGTGGCTAATTCACTTTTTCACATATAGAACATAAAAAGGAATAGAGAAACAGAAATACAAGCTGAGGAATTTACCAAACCTACAGCTTTCTGACTTTTTTTGATCAATATATGAACACAAAGTGTCAGGGTGTTAGGGATATGGTTTAGTGGGGACTGTTAGCGTTAGGTCAGAGGTTGGACTCGATGATCTTGAGGTCTCTTCCAACCTAGAAATTCTGTGATTCTGTGATTCTGTATGTTCATGACTGTGGACATCCCTTTCCTTCCTCTTCAGAACTCGTGCATCATGTGAAACTGGAAAAGAAGGGCTCTTGGTCAGCCACTTGCTCCATCCTTCTGTCAAGACAACAGCTGTGATAACAAAAAATTGCAAACAGGTTTTTATCTAAAAACATAAAACCCATCAGTGATGGATCCTCCACAGATCCAAAGGAAATCCAAAGAGGCTACATAAAACAGAACACAAGCACTTTATGTGGAAGTTCAACTGCAAATTTAATGTGAGCAGAATATATTGATAAGAGGACTGTGGACCAAATCAATCCATAATTTAATAACAGTGGAAAACAAAAACAAAAAAAAAAAACCACAAACAAACACAAACAAACAGGGGATTATGTCTCTATCTTGGAGGTGTAACTTCCATTAAACATTTTTTAACATGGTGTGCTGACTCTCTTTAAAATAAAATTTCACTTTCCAAACAATGGTTTCTTTCATTTGTCCAGTCATCAAGCTTACCCAGGCAACTCAGAGAACCCCACAGTCCCAGCCCTCTGGGCCACATGCATGTCTTTGCAGGGCCTACCAGACCTCAGGGCCTCAGTTGCTGGGCTCAGGCCAGTACTGACCCAATGAACAGAGGCAGAAGCCCCATCCATGTTGAGGGGAGGCCACTGCCAGGCCCATCCTCTGACACTGGGGGCTTCTTCCAGCCCAGGCTCTGATGCAGGGCCTGGCCGGTGTGGCAGAAGCCACCATGTTGTGACCTGCCTGGGGATGCCCACTCCTACCTGCAGATCTGTGCCTGTCCCCATCTCCAGCGAAGGGCTTGGGGCTGCCCTGGTGTCCCCCGTGCCCTGCTCCTGGTGGGGTGTTGGAATGGTCCCTGCCTGCCGGGCCGTGCCTGGCCAGGGACACCCCAAGCTCCTGGTCCCAGGAAGCCACAGGCCCACACAGCACCTTGACATGTTACTGTCAGTAAAGTACAGAGATGTGTTTCGAGATTGCAGATTTGCCCACCAAGTTACATGTAGTACAACACCAGTATTTGCCTTGTAATTAAATGACACAAATACAGACTCGGGTATTGGAAACAAAAAGGCAAATTCCCACAGGAATGAATGAAAGCAAGTTTAAATAACCTTTAATACTAGCTCTTGGGCAAACAGCACTTCAATTTGTTTTACATCTCAGTTTTCTGAACTGCTATGAGATCCTATCCTGTACCAAAAGTAGAAGAGTGAGTCAGGAAGTCTTTTTAGCCTCAGATTCAAGTGGGAAAACCTCTTTGAAAGAGCCCATTTTCTATTTCCTAATTGATTTCTTCACCACCACCTTTAGTTTCCTTCCTTCCCTGAAATTGTGTTGCCGAAGATACTGTACTTAGACGTGATAGCCTGTGTAATGAACTTTAAAAGTAACATTTCCAGCAAATTTTTGTGTATGGAACAATCAAAATTTCATTTAGATTTGGTAAGAACCAGTAAGAAAATTGTGCAGGTTCAGTTAAGAACATCTCAGCATGGCTGATACACAGTTAACAGTCTGCAGCATCACAGAGTAGCAGTTTGCAGGTGTCTGTCACCATGGTGCTCCAGGTTAGAATAACCAGATTCAAAATTTCCTGTCAACTGCTGAAAAGCTGTATCAATAAATGTTGACTTGAAGAAAGATTGTGAAGAAGGGGCTATACAAGACATCCTTACTATGAATTCATTTCTTCTTCTCCCATACACAATGTGAATCCTTAAGGCTCTTTTCTGCATCTGTAATCCATTTAAAGCCCTTCCTCAGTCTCTCCTGCTGACCAGATAATTCAGACTTTCTGTGTTCTTCATAAACAAATTTCTAAAGCTCTCCACATAGGCAATTGGCTCATCACTGGTCTCTGCACTCCCTTTGAACATACCAGTAGGATTCTAATCAAGATGAAACATAGACAGTGGTGATGTGGCCTTGGACTCTTTTTACCTTATAGCATGCTGGTAAATACAATCCCTTTTTTGTTCAAAAGAACTGAAATCTGAATTTGCTGTTCTTCAGAAAAGTGCCTTACCTACTAGACATTAGGCTCTTTCAATTATTCTTTCTCCCACTTGCTTCATCTGTTTCCTTTTTACATAGAATAATTAAATCTTCTTTAGCCAGACAATGGATATTTAAATAACAAGCATGTCTTTGGACACTTGCACTTCTGACAGTTTTGAAATTTAATGCAACTCTATATCAACTGGAGTCTTCTCCATGTTGCTTAACAGTACTGCAGCTTTAACCTTCTCCGGAATTCAGTATGTTCCAGGAAACACTTACTTTGTGTATAACACACAGGAAGGACTCTGTTGCTAATCTGATGCTTGGAAGTTCCTAGTGGGCTGTTACTTTTTTTTTTTTATTATTTTTTTTCACAGCATATTATATATAATGTGAAGTACATGCAACAAAAGTAAAAAAGAGATCTAAATTACACATAACAATTATTATTATCCTTCATTTAATCCTAAAATAATATTTAGAATTAATCTAATGGTTTTTAGTTTTCATCTGAACTTGGGGGACCTGAATTACAATTTATAATCAGAAAATATAATGCCATGATAGGACTTTATTGGTACTGTAATTCAGTTACTCTCTGCCATTATTGCCTACTCCCAAATAGGACTCATAGAAAAGAAAATTTGCAAACAGCAAATTAGGCCAAATATTATTTACATAAAGTGGTCATGAATTGTAAGCTCAGAATAAAAAACTCATCACAGAGAACAGAGCAGAAAGTACTTCAGTTCTTTGTTGTCTCCGATTGCGACAATATAGATGATGAAAGCTTTGAAATTGTCAGCAATTTATCAGTACCTCTGTTTTTCAGACAGAAGCAATATCTTGAAAGTTTTGTGTGAACCAGCTTGGAGGGTTGGCTGGGATCCTTCAATTCCCTGTGAGTGTATAGTCAGGGGCAATGAGAATCAAATTATCGCAGATCCCAGCTATGCCCAAAGGAGTGTTCAGTGCTGGGAGCAATTAAAAAGAGCTGTTCTATCCCTCAGTACTGTCATCCCACACATTGACAAGTCTTTGAAAGCAAAGAATAAAACCCCTCACACATAATTAGCTAGTACAAACTGATGAAAGAATTAAATATAAAGTATTCTGCTCAAAGACATGATCATCAATCTACAGTTCATTCCATCACCACTGATTTGAAAATGCAGAAAGATAGGCAAATTATCCCATCCTCCCACAAAGCCCTTAAGGAACAGAGAAGATGGTCTCAGACCCTTCATAATCCTTAAAAAAATAAAAATAATAAATAAATAAATAAATAAATATTATTGGCTTAGCTTGATTAGGGCAGTCCCAAGTAGAATATACAGAAATAAAAGGAATTCTAAGACTTATTGAATTTATTCTGAAAGTTAAAGTAAGACAGTTAGCCAATTATTTAAAATCTTATGACCTTTCATATAATAAACAATTTTAGGGGTCCAAATAGCCACATTTATTCACTGACCTAAAAACAAAACAAAACAAAAACCACCAAACATATTAGGAATACTTCAGTAAAATTACTGGCATAACTGACTTACAGAACTTTTTTTCCCATTTCTCTTAATAAAGTAAAATTAGTTTAGCAAGACAGTAAAATGATGAAATATAACCTCTGACTAGTTTTAATCAATGTAGGTTTTGACATGATGAGATGAGAATTCTGCTTCTTTGCTTTAACTTACCTGTCAGTTAGAGATTTCAGACACAGACTGTTGAAACAGAAGCTGAACATGAAAAAAGCTTTAAGCTTCAACTGTAAATTTTCAGTAATTTTGCATCACTTATGCCAAATATAACGAGAACGGACCAGATTCAGTTCACTATTTCATCAATAAAGCTAAACTGGGCTCACTGACTTCAGGAGATTGCAGAAGGGTAATTGGAGATACATTTTGTCCCTTAATGCTTCTGCAGTTAATCTGTTAGTAGAAACCTGCATAATTTTCCAATAAATATGCAAGATGAGCAGCAGTGGCTGAATGAATTAGAGAAACAGAAGTACCATACTCTACAATCAGTTTGTTTTTCATCTACTGCACACCTGTGGCAACAGCATTCATAATATATGTGTTGTATTTTGGTAAAATAATAATAATAATATTTTTAAAAGCACACACAAAATAAATAAATAAAGCCAACTATGCAGTAGCCCTCTTCTTATCCTCGTAGAGTGTTTTCTTTTTTCAGGCTGTGCATATTCAGCTTGTAGAATTTTGCAAATATTTTAGCATTAAGTACTTCCCTGTCATTTGAAATCAAAACTTTTAAACATGTCAAAAAAGAAAGTTTGAGTTCATAACTTAGATTTTTGAGGGAGAGTACCTGAGATGATATCAAGTTCATCCATGTAAACATGCAAACATGCAGTTATTCTCTTTATAGACTGTGCAGGTGCTTATAACTCTTGATAGTGAATTTTAGACTGAATATGGTGTCTTTCACGGGCACCATAAAGATTTCCCATTGCCACACAAAACACCAGGGTTCTCTCCTTATGTATGTGTGTTCTCCTTATGTATTCTCCTTATGTATGTATCTTTATAATAGACCAATTTAATTTTGAGGGTTTACCAGGATGTACCATTTTCCACCATCACAACACTATTTCCATTTGCAGGGAGAAAAATGTCCAAATCCAATGAACAGATTTCTGGAACCAGAAAGACACTTCAGTGCTAGGCTAGGAATACACTTAGAGAAAGAAGGACCATCAATGCTTCTGCATGGTTCCCTGTATGAATTTCACAGAGGGTGCTTATTTCCTATCAAGAAAGACAGTACAGGACTATGCAGAGCAGAGACTGAGAGGGCTGGAACAACATAAAAATCAGCTTGATTTACCATTGTTAAGGTATCCTGGTGATGGGCATTTTGCAAAAAATTATTTTGAAAGCGAAAGGAGAATGGAATAACTCTTTTTTCTAAGTAGGAACACACTGTGCCTCAGACAGCCACTTACATTTGGCAGTTACTCTTTACTGACCAATGCTCAGATTACTTTCTTTAGGAATTTAAAATTGTTGATTAAATTAAAAATTTAAAAATTTTGATAGGTTCTTCAGCCTGACTTTATTATTGTTGTTGTTGTTGTTTATTATTATTATTATTATCAATAATTTTGCTTAGGGAAAGATCCTAGCCAACCAATTTTGACAAATGTGGGATCTGTTTTTCCTTTTTTAAAATATCCATCAACTCAGCCCAAGTGGGAACATGATTACCTTAGTATAACTCCTGAAACTTTGCAATGATGAAAATATACCAAGCTCTTTTGACACCTCAGCTCTTTCAAACTCTGTCAAAGTAGACAGATATTTGAAAGAGCCTCCTTGAGGTTACACATGGGCATTTTAATTAGAGGCCTAATGAAATAATGTTCTATCAAATTATGTTGGACTGAAACTTTACAGTACAATCCAATTATAAAAAGATAATTGCCATTTCAAAATTAGATTAACATATATTAAATTGTATTGACAAAATAACAAATACAGCTGCTTGTTTATGAAATTTTAGGTAATTTTTTTTTTTTTTTAGAGGAATCAACAGCCTATTAAACATTTCTGAAAGAACAAAGTTAACAGGGTTATTTTTTCAATTGTGTAAATAAGATTGTAACAACATCAGATTGTTCAATGGTGCTCAAGATACCAAGTATATTTGCAGTTTTACTAGGACATTGCAATGGAAAATATAGGTCATTTTGGAGCATCCTGACTGACTGGCAGGGTAAATGCTGCACAAAATATCTAGGGTAGATAATGGCTTCATTCTCCTTTGTCAAAGTGGACTTAAAGACATCAGGAAAGGAATTATTTTGGTTCCAGTGGAATCTCTTTCTCAAAAGTAGCTACAGTAGGTGAAGTAAATAGAGTACAGTAGGATGAAGTAAAAGTAAACCACCCTATAGAGAAGAAACCTAGAAAGTGATTCAATAGCTTTGAAAATCTCACCCAGTAATCGCTGAGGGAAAAGTCTGGCCTTCTTTAACACAATAACAAGATACTCATTTCTTAAGCCCTCTATGCAAGTGACTAATAAAGTTTTTATTGTCAGACATTCATCCAACACCAATCTACAAATGAACAAATCTTACCCTTTGTTTAAATACAGGAATAGTAAGCCACTGTAGTGCTAAAAAAAAATAATTAAACTTTGTATTTCTACCACTTAGTACATTTCTTCTGCTTCTTAGGTGAAATAATTTTTTTCTTCAGAAAAAAAAAAAAAAAAAAAGTTTTTATACTATATAAAATTAACATTAGCAGTCTTTCTTCCTCTCCTTTAGTCCTTTGACCCAAATGTATTTCTCCAATTAGTATGCGTATAAATTATGAAGCATAGCTGCAAAAATTATGAAGTATAGCTGCAAAAAATGTTCAAGGGAAACCTTGTGTTTCTCAGTCAGCACCTTTGCTTTGTCCCCATGACTCTGGCAAATAGATGTATGGTAGGACAGCTGTCCTGCTGTGGTGTTAATCAGATGAGAAGGACCCTGCTGGGAGTTGTGGTAATTACAGTGGGATAGCTCATCTCTTCTTGAGCTCTCTCCAGACCTTCATTTTTCTTAATAGCAACAATGATACTACTAATTAAAAACAAATGTTAATTGTGTCAGTTTATCATGTACCTCTTTCTGACAAGTTAGCTTAAACCATTAAGCTAACTTGTGTGCGTACTGACTCACTGATAACTTTTTCTGTTCGGTAGTTCCCTCCTTTCTTTTATGTCAACGAAGTATTTTTTTTCCTCATAACATGAAGGTGAAAAGAAACATAAGATTTTCACATGTATCTTGTTTGCTGATATTCAGAAAGCCTCTGTTGTCTATTGACCTTACTATGCCTTTTACAAACCCTTCCATGGTGTTTATATTTTCACCATTTTTTAGAGACAAACATACCAGTAGGGTTTAAGGAAGTGTAAGTCAGAAACTCAGATACTGATATAGATTCTCTTAGATTTTTTTCTACCTATGTGCAAAAGAGTCTAGGTTGATGAATTGTGTACATCAAAGAGAGAGAAAAATTTTAATTTCAGGTAGGCCCAATATAGTTAAACAGTTCATTCAACTATTTTTTGAATACCTTACCTTTCACTTTTTACACAGATTCTTTAACAAATCAGTCACACGGGCGCAAGATATTATAAATGATTATAATTTATATCTTATCAATCATCACTTCTATACATTTCTATACATTCATACTTCTATACATTTCTAATAAAAGTAGGTACATCATTACGTCTCTTATTTAATTTAGGTTTCCAGTAGTCCTTGCATGATTAGAAATTCAATAATCAAAATCTTTCAGTGAAGTCTTCCAGATGAAGGTATTCCACTGCATGTTTATTTACTCTAGGAGTACCCAAGTCTTGTAGAGAATTCAGTTAAAATTTCTGAATTATCTAACACTCATGATATAGATATAAGATCATAACTTTTTACTTTTATCATTATTCATATTAGGATCAGATCCTTACTTTTGTCTGCACTTGTGAAATACTTAGTAGAGAAGCTTGAACTTTTTTTTTTTTTTTTTTTTTTTTTTTTAAATCGTTTTTCTGCTGTAGCCAAAAACTAGGATAGCAAATCTAAAAGCCAGTCATATGTCATTTGTTTTATAGTGTCTGTACTTTTCTTAACTACAACACAATCCAGTAATCCTCTCTGATAATTTCATCTGTTGCTTCACCTGTGCATTTAATCTGCAGCGTTTATCAATGTACCCATCAACACTGTATACATATGTTTGTCAGATAAAAAATTAAACCATATCAAAATTCAACTTCATTTCAGACAGTCTTAGTTACTAAAACTGAAATCCAGCTAGGGAAATGCTCTTCTACAAAGGCTATAAAATGATTATATCTTCCAATTACAGATGCAATATAAGCACAGAGCATTTTGGAGCATTTTTAATTCCATAATTAAATAGATCAGTAATATTTAATATCATTGAACACTTTTTTATTCTAACGATAAGCAAAAGCCCACATTATATTTATGATGAAAGAAATAATAAATTTATCATTCCAGAAATTATGATTAAATTATCTTGAACTTGGTATGTAAAAGTGACAGCATTAGCCTCTGGTCAAATTGTGACTTGCATGAGTCTGCCTTTTTAAATGGTTTCAGAGATCTGGGCTGATTATCCTATGGACTTTTTGCCCTCAAATGTATTCAGAGTTAGCAAGCATAGTGAAATCTGTGAAAATGAGGCATACAGACAACTGGAGGGATGGAAAGACAGAAAGAAAAATTGATATTTAATATACAATCTTTTTGTGGGAAGATACTGCATAAAAGTTTTTGACATTCAAAAATAATAAACAGATGTCTACAAATCACTGAATTATAAAGTCCTTCATTGTAACTTAACAGGTAGAAAAGTTGTTTTTATGTGAATATGGAAGTTAGACATTAATGTACCTACCAAACAAAGAGGTTTATAACACAGGTCAACTTTCAATCACTTACAGGCTGATTTAAATTTGTAGACAGATTATACAAATGTTTTTCTCAAATTAAGCACTCAACCCCACATCTAAACTTAGCCTACTGGAAATCATACTTTAGATATTAAAGAAAGTGATCTGAATTTAATTCAGATTACATTAATTATAATAAATAATTAATTATAATAAATAATAAATTACATTAATACATTAATTTCAATGTATTATAGATCATACAGCATTCAGTGTCAATATACGTTGAGACTGTGTCATTTTCCAAACAGTCTAAACTTCTTTGAGAGTAAATAAGATTGGGCTCTTTAATGACTTGTGCACTTTTGAAAATGGAACTTTTTGCAAGCATCACACTACATTTTCTGGGATGTCTTTGTCATGGTCAGATTTCATGCTTGAGGTTTAACCTTCATTATTATACTTTCATGTCAGCATGAAACCACTTGTATAAAAGACAGCACATAAGTCTAAAACTAATATGTTGAATTAAGCGTTCAGTCTCCAACTGTGTGATTTTTTTTTTCTCCCTTTCTTTTTAACACAGAATTTATTTGCATACCAATTGGGATATTCACATATTCATATCTTCAATTTCTGGCTTTTACTTACACCCCCCTCCCTCCCCCCCCCCCCCCACCCAGGGTCAACAGATTGTTCAGCTTTCTAGCTGTAGACTTGACCTAGTGCTAGGATTGTTCTCAATTCAAGGTGTACACAGGGAGCAAGACACAGTAACAAATAAGTAAGAAAAAGTCTAATTGTGTAGCAGAAAAGAAAATGGACGTTTATAAACTGTACCTTTTCTTAAAGAATATCTACATTCTGATACACAGTACTACATATTCACTAAATGCTAAAAAATGTATTTAAGTATTTGACATGGACATAAATATATGGATCAGTATCCTGATGGCATATTTGGCACACGTATCTTTGACATGTTTTGATCTACATCATCTTACAGGAGAATTTCTGAACTATGTTATCCTGTAAATCCAGATTAAATCATTTTTTTTTTCACCCTGGAATTACTGTGAAGCACTTTTTGTTAGTATTGGAGGTCCCAAAGGTTAGTTCAATTTTCAAGTGAGGAAATGAGAAGACTAACTAAGACTAACAAATGCTACAAGCATTTGACCTAATTTATCAATAAATCCAGACATTTATTTTTAAGGCCACGATAAACAGGAAAAATGTGATGTGGCAAACATAACAAAAACCTGAAGTGAATGAAAGAAATTACTTCTGAATAATATCTAGGAGTTTATAAAGACTTCTGTGGTATGGAATCAGAGGAAAGAAAACAGCAGAATAGAAGGTCTTGCCCTAATATCATCAATGAATAGCATAACATCAAGAAAAAGCACCAGAGCCTCAAAAGCTCCACAAGAACCTAGAGTACCTCACACCATTGTGTAAGATCTTGTGAAAGCTGCTTTGCTTTGGCTGTGTGTATTCATAGTCAACAAAGAGTTAACTTAACATACCCTGCAGATCTTGATAATGAAGTTGCACCTTAGGTGGCTGGTGACATAGTCTGTCACTCTTACTTGTGCTTTGAAGCATTATGGTAAATCAAAAGGGCTATTTGTCCTCACTGTAGGGATTCTCTTGACCTCTTCCTTTAACAACTGTCTAGTGAGCAGAACAAAATTATTGCCTCCATCAGCTGGCCTGATTGGTGAGTTGAAGCAATACTCAGCTGGTGTGTAACATCTTTTAGTTTTTCTTGACTGACCAGCATCAACATTGCTTAACATTATTCACCTCATAACTGCGCTCTGGTTAGTGCAGCTAATACAGCTGTTAATAGAATTTTCTTGTTTTCAAATACAATGTTTATATCTTCTTGTTTTCAAAGAGAATGTTTATGATCAGCTATCAGAAACATGAAACTTGCATTGAGTTCAGAGCATTTATAAAACCCATGGAGAGAGATGAGTAAAGAGTGACATGAAGAGGTAAGCTCCAGGGACTCCCAGATTAGATGTCTGAAGCTAGACCATGGTTTCCACATCCCTGATATCCAAGGACAAATTCAAGACACATGGGGTTTCAACAAGTAGTTAGTAAACTTTTCAGAGAAAAAAAAAAAAAAAAAAAAAAAAGAAAAAAGAAAAGTTTGCAGAAACATGTAGCTTTGCCCAGATTACATTTACCTATTCTCTAAAACTGATAAGATTTCAAGTAATTTTTGCATGTCAGTGGAAATATACTTGAATTTTTCACAGTGGAATGCAAATTGCATCTCTTTACAGTCAGTTAACAGTCAAGGAATATATCAAAGCTAGAATAAAAAATTAGCTTCTAAGAAACATGTTTTCCAAATACACTCACTATAAACTATATGAGGAATTTTTTCTCAAGACTGCTTTCTGAGCATTTCAAGAGCTAGTTGATCTGTAAATTCTCTCTCTCTTTTTAAAGTGTTTTTAATTGTTTTCCAAAAGCAAAAGAATAACCAACAAATCTAGATATTATTCCTTTATGTGAACTTTCAAAACTGATATAAATAGCATATGAAATGGATTGGTTCCAGATGTTTACTACTATAACTGTTCCATTTCAAAGCTTAACTAATTAGTCTGTTTAGTAGTTATAGTGTCGTCTTCGGCATTCTTCAGACTATACATTACATAATTGTTTGTTTGTTTGTTTGTTTGTTTGTTTTGCTGTTTTCTTTTTTCTTTTTAATGGATTAAAATAAAGTGTGAAAAACTGTCCATGATAAAAGCTGCAGCATCTCTTGATATTGAAAAGTTTTACTACTTATTCAATTAGAACAAGTATTGTCTTACTGTTTAAGACAGTGCTTATGTCTTTCTTAAAAAGTCATTTCTCACAGCTTTAAAGTAAGGTAAGTTTTTTATCTGAATTACGGTATTGAGAGATACTCTAGGTCTTCAGTTAATATAGAGAACTGAACTCCTGTGACTCCAGTGGAAGTTATTTTTGAGAAGTGAAGAGCCAGACTTCACACTGTTATAAATTCTGAGTCAATTTAGCTTTATAAGTTTTATTTATGGGGTTAATAAAGGGCAAGTAAACAGCGCTGGGTGCACAGGGAGTCTGGGCTCCTCCAACACGTACACACGTTACATCAGGCGGCTGTTTTTTATGCTCCTAGGCTAATACATATTCATCACAACTTCTAGAAAAGGCAGAGTTATTATAATTAGTTCCCGGAATCTGAACCCTCCCACTGGCACATGCGTATCAGTCTCTGGTGGTCAGAGGGGGGGTCATTCATGCTGAAGGCTCATAGTCTTCCTCCCAGGCTTTGTCCTTCAGTCGTCCTTCAGCTTCCCCTTTCTCCTTAATCTCTTGGCCGGATATCAGAGACTTGAGGTTTACCCTTCAAACACTATTGACATGAATTGCTGGACCATTCCTTACAACATTAAAATGGAATATATTCCTAGCATAATCCTTCACTACCCCCAGTTTCTCCAAAATATTTTGACAGCAAATTAAAGAGGGAGGGAGGGAGGGAGGGAGGGAGGGAGAGAGGGAGGGAGGGAGGGAGGGAGGGAGGGAGGGAGGGAGGGAGGAAGGGAGGAAGGAAGGAAGGAAGGAAGGAAGGAAGGAAGGAAGGAAGGAAGGAAGGAAGGAAGGAAGGAAGGAAGGAAGGAAGGAAGGAAGGAAGGAAGGAAGGAAGGAAGGAAGGAAGGAAGGAAGGAAGGAAGGAAAGGGAGGGAAAGGGAAGGAAAGGGAAGGAAAAGGAGGGAGGGAGGGAGGAAAATTTATAATTATGGCTTAACACTGTAAAGATACCATATGGTGTCCACTGGTGATCCACAGCTAAAGGTGTCTACTGTGGAGTTAGCAAGCCCATTCTAGACAGAGATAGGTGGTGTTAACTTGTCAGTGCGCTTCTCATTAGGATCAGGGCTGTCTTTTATTCAGCAGCGTAAAGATACTAACAGAGTATTTGGACTCTCAAGAATGAAGACCTGGTAGCGGTGCTGAAAGTAACTGAAATCCATTTCAAGCTCATGAAACAGGTTTCTTTTCATCTTTGTTATAACTCTATATAAAAGTCTGTTCTGAAAATATTAGGGAACTTATAATACAGAAATTTCTTCACAATAAAACTTTAAAGTTATGTCATTCAGTGTCAGGTGAAAAGGTGAAAAGATCTTAAAACTTTGATTTGCAAATAAACAAGTTAACAAAATAAAACAAAAAAAATATTTTTTTTCTTCTTTGTTTTATATATACTCTTTCCATTATGATTGAATAGAATCTGGCATTCCTTAATGAACTTGTATCAAAACAGATCATCAGTAAAATGTTTTTCAGCCTAGTGAGAACCTTTATAACTTCATGACCTTACTTGCTTTTCCCATCTGAAGGTTGAAGCAAGTATGCAGATATGTAACTTAAGTTTAAAACATTAACCAGGTTTTTGATCAGGCATGAACCTCTGCAAAAATCCATTTCAGTTTTAATACTTGAATAATCTCTGTTTACAATATGACCTTACTTTGTCTTAGCAAAATACTTCTCCAAATACTAATCTCAGTCAGTTCTTTAAAATGCAGAGTTGTTATCAATACTTATAAAATACTTGGATGGCTATAAGCTCTTCAGAAGGAACAGGCAACAAAGGAGGGGCAGTGGTGTGGCTCTCTGTATTTGTCGTGGTTTAACCCGGCTGGCAGCTAAACACCACACAGCAGTTCGCTCACCCTCCCTCCTCCCTCTCTGGGATGGGGGAGAGAAACAGAAAAGTGACGCCCTTGAGTTGAGATAAAGACAGTTTATTAAGACAGGAAAATAATAATAACAATAATAATAATAACAATAATGATGATAATAGTACTACTACTAATAATGTGTACAGACAAGTGATGCACAATGCAATTGCTCACCACCCACAGACCAACACCCAGCCTAACCCCGAGCAGTCTGGCCCTCCTCCCCCCGGCTAGCCACCCCTATATATATTGTTTAGCATGATGTCAGATGGTAAGGAACTAGCCATTTGGCTAGTTTGGGTCAGCTGTCCTGGGTCTGTCCCCTCCCAGCTCCTGCTGCACCCCCAGCCTGCCTGTTGGCAGGACAGAGCAAGAAGCTGAGACGTCCTTGGCTTGGTGTAAGCACTGCTCTGAAACAAAACATCAGGGTGTTGTCAGCACTCTTCTCATCCTAAGCCAAAACATAGCATTCTACCAGCTACTAGGAAGAAAATTAACTCTGTCTTAACTGAAACCAGGACAATATTAGAGGGTGTTTTTGATGTTGTTGAGCTCTGGGCTGGGAATAAGGTAGAGTCACAGAATCACAGAATTGAAGGGGTTGGAAGGGACCTCGAAAGATCATCAGGTCCAAACCCCCTGCCAAAGCAGGTTCCTTAGAGCAGGCTGCCCAGGTAGGCATCCAGACGGGTCTTGAATATCCCCAGAGAAGAAGATTCCACAACCTCCCTGGGCAGCCTGTTCCAGTGCTTTGTCACTCACTGTGAAGAAGTTCTTTCGCATGTTGGTGCAGAACTTCCTGTCCTGTCCCTGATGGAGTCCCTATGGATAAGGGTCAGGGGGATGGTCAATAAGACAGACATCCTGGTGGGGGACTGTTATAGAGCACCAAAACAGGATGAGGAGACGGATGAGGTGTTCTATTAGCAGCTGGTGGAAGTCGTGCAATCACCAGTGCTTGTTCTCTTGGGAGATTTCAACTTCCCAGACATGCTGGAAATAGAATACAGCCCTGAGGAAGCAGTCTAGAAGGTTTCTGGAGTGCATGGAAGACAGTTCCCTGACTCAGCTGGTTAGTGAGCCTACTGGGGGGGTGCTCCGCTAGACCTGCTGTTCATGAACAGAGAATGACTGGTGGGAGATGTGGTGGTCGGGAGCTGTCTTGGGCAGAGTGACCATGAAATGGTAGAGTTCTCTATTCTTGGTGAAGTCAGGAGGGGGGGCAGTAAAACTGCTGTCTTGGACTTATGAAGGGCAGACTTTGAACTGCTCAGGACACTGGTAGGGAAGGTCCTTTGTGAGGCAGTTCTGAAGGGCAGAGGCATCCAGGGAGGCTGGACGCTCCTCAGGAAGGAAGTCTTAAAGGCACAAGAACAGGCTGTCTCCACATGCCCTAAGATGAGCTGGTGGGTAGGAAGACCAGAGTGACTGAACTTTTGCTGAGTTTCTGGGGGAAAAGAAAGAGAGTTTGTTTCAAGTGAAAGAACAGACTGTCAACTATCACCATATTCAGAGAGAAAATCAGAAAGGCTAAAGCCCAGCATGAGCTCAACATGGCACTATGTTAAAAGATAACAAAAAATGTTTTTACAAATACATTAATGGTAAGAGGAGGACAAAGGAGAATCTCCATCCTTTACTGGGCACAGGGGTGAACATGACTACTGAGGATAAGGAAAAAGATGAGTTTCTTAATGCCTTCTTTATATCTGACTTTACTAGTCAGACCATTTATCCTTGGGGCACTCAGCCTTTTGACCTAGAAGTCTGGGATGGAGAGCATAAGAAACCTCCCACAATTCAAGTGGAAACAGTTAGAGACCTGCTACTCCACCTGGACAGTTACAAGTCCATGGGGCGAGATGGGATCCACACGAGGGCACTGAAGGAGCTGGTGGCTGTGATCGCTGGGCAACTTTCCATCATCTATCTGGTCATGGTCATCCAGAGAGGTCTCAAATGTCTGGAGAGTTGCTAATGTGATGCCCATCTATAAGAACAGCCATAATGAGGACCCAGGGGACTACAGGCCTCTCAGCCTGACCTTGGTGCCAGGAAAGGTGATGGAACAGGTCATCTTGAGTGCAATCACACAGCGTGTGGGGATCAGGTCCAGTCAGTATGGGTTCATGAAAGATGAGTCCTTCCTGACCAAACTCATCTCCTTCTATGACCAGGTAACCCACCTGGTGGATGAGGGAAAGGCTGTTGAAAGGCTACCTAGACGTCAGCAAGGCCTTTGACACGGTCTCTCACAGTATTCTCCCGGAGAAGCTGGCAGCCCATGGCACTGTCCCTGGTGGTGCTTAAGGAAAGGTTGGATGTGGTGCTTAGGGACATGGTTTAGTGGGTGATATTTGTGTAAGCGAGATGGTAGGACCAGATGATCTTGGACATCTTTCCAGCCTTAATGATTCTACATGCATGATTCTATGAAAATGCCCTACTCAATAGGCATGTGTGCTCAGAGGAACCAATATTGTCTCTCAGAATTTTTAGTCATTTGATGCCTTCCTCTTGATTGTTTTTCTTCTGTTATTATTTAAATACATAAAGTTTCAATGACAATGCAGTAGGTAACTGCTACAGCTACTCATAACCGTTTCATTAACATTTTGATCAGCTATCATAAAGATGTTAAGACAAATTAAAACACAGTGGCTATCTTCCTAACATACCTGCTTTAGAACTTTGGAAAATAATCTGAAAGTCTCCAATATTTTACAAGATATTTCCTTGATAAACCTACCTCCCCATCTGAAATGCACACACCAGAACCCCACAGTAAAATGAGTATAATCTGGAAACTTATGAAATAAAGCCATTCAGAATTAATGAAGAAACTCCTTTTTCCATGGTCTATATATTTCAGAGAAACAAACAGCAGACTGCATATTACACTGCTGAAATTCAAAGGTAAATCATACTGCCAAAGTGGCAACCTCCAGAAAGGCAGTAAAAACTTCAACTAGAACAAATTCTTTTAAGCTTCTATTTGTGTGCTGAAATGTATGTGAATCCAATTTTCTCCATCAAAATACTTTGAGCCTGCTTTTTTAATATTATTATCATTACTTAGAATATAAGCATTTTTCAAAAATATTTACTTTTATTCACAAGATACTACACTGTAGAAAGAAAGAGTGCCAGGTCCTATACCAAAACTGTTTCCAATCTGAATGTAAGGGATGGTTGAGGTTGGAAAGGACTTCTGGCACAATCCTACTGCTCAAGCAGGGACACCTACAGCATGCTGCCCAGGATCATGGACAGAAAGCTTTTGAAGATGTCCCTCCAATAAGGGAGATTCCACAACCTCTCTGTGCAATCTTTTCTCTGTCACTTGGCACAGTAAAGAACTGCTTCCTGATGTTCACACAGTAAGGGTGTACAGATTATACACTATGGTAAGGCAGAAATAAATAATTTTTGTTCTTTCAAATATTGCTTACATGATGTCAAAGGAAAAAAACACTCAGCTTCTCAACATAATAAACACAAGGGAAAAATTATCTTTAAAATATCTTTCTGGATTTGCAACTCATGTCCACAAATGTAATTCTAATTTCTGTCTTTTTATTTATTTATTTATTTTTAATTCATGCAAGTAGAGGATTTGGATCTAAAGGTTTTCATTAAACTTGAAGTATTTTTAACACACAATTCACAAAAATATATATATCATATAAATCAGGCAGCTATGATGCAAATTAAATTATTTTATGAGAAACAAGGATTGATAAACATCAAAAAGTCTTTAAAAGATGTTTAGATGTAGAGCTTAGGGATATGGTTTAGTGCGGACTGTTAGCGTTAGGTCAGAAGTTGGACTCGATGATCTTGAGGTCTCTTCCAACCTAGAAATTCTGTGATTCTGTGTGAAAACATTTAATATTATTTTTTTCAGAATTTCATAAAACATGCTCATTTTAAAAAATCCTCTAATGAAATGAGAGACACTATTCAAGTCTGCTTAGATTTTGTTTGCTTTAGAATTGTTTGCATTGGAAAGAGGAAGAAATGTATCCAAGATCAGCTTTTGCCCATAAATCCATAAGAGACAGGTAGCTTTTCATTTATACCTAATTGTAGTGAGTCTTGCAGAGATTTCTTAGTGGCTGATAATCTGGAAGTAATGTTCCACTAGGACACACCTCCTAAGGCCAATTTACCCCAAAGCAGGTAGTAGAGGAAAAATTGGCTGTGCCAGCTTGGTCATGATTAAACTAGCCTTTTGACCCTGACCAAGGCTCAGAGCCCTGAACCTACAGGCTCCTGACCTCCCATTCTGTTCAAAGTGGGAGCAGTCAGGAGTGTGTCTTAGCTGAATCGTAGTAAGGAGGTACTTTTGTTGTTAAACTATAGGATTCCTTTTACTTGACTGGTGGGTGTTCACCATTTAGAAAGATTTATCTTTTTATATAAATGCATACTTCTCAAATAGAAGGAATTCTCACTTATGAGAATTCCTATAGAAGTGTTAGCTGACAGAATTTCTGTGTGGCTCCTCAGCACTACCAGAAAAAGGATGGTGATCTCACCCAGAATAACTTTTGGCATGTACAGACAGGTTAGGACACATTTTAAAGTCATCTCTAAACTCTTTGTCCTAATTCCAATTTCACTGAACGGAATGACTGAACAGTTGCTGAAATATCAAGATAAACACATATAAAATATCAGAAACATATAAAAAAGAGAGCAACATTTATATCAGTGTTACTGTGCCAGTTTTTGCGATACTATTGATCTATGCCATAAAGATTGAAAAATGGCACTGAGACAGATATTTCCTTGATATCTTATCATCTTATCATCACGGAATAAAGTATAAAACAACTAGAAGACTAATACAAAATTTTACACTGACTGTAAAGCTACACAATTTGATCTCATGGGAAGGTGAGCAAGTATTTGTACAGCATCCCATGCCAAATGAAGTATGTGAACCAAAAATATTTTTGTCAAATGAAAGAAAGAGATCATCTCACTACTTAGACCAATGACTGATTAATCACTTCTTAACTATATGCATTTGATGCATATAGTTAAGATGCATAAGACTTTGATGCATTTATCCCCGCATCTATATCTCTCAGTACCCAAAATTCTTGCCAGGATTTTCAATCATCAGACTTCCCAATCACAAAGGTACTGTCAGAAAGACATTTATAAACAAGGTGGAATATTTGATGAAAACAGAGCAACTAAATGCATGAGCATAGATCAGAGCCTTGCCATGTTTTGTGCTTAAAAAAAAATGCTCAGAAAGATTCTCACTATTTAAAAAAAAATGTTGGAATAATTGTGTTCCTTTTATTTTGCTGGCTGAATCAAAACACCAACAAAAAAGAATGTTTAGTGTCTTCAGGGGAAAAAATAATACTGAGCTTTCAGGTTCAATAACACTTTTCATTTAACTCTAAACAAAACATTTCATTTTTCAAGCAAGACGATATATTATGCCTTGATTTAAACACAGGAACACTGCCTCAGACTTGAAAGTGCTATTATCATCATTACTAATTTTTTTGTTGCCTTGCTGTAATGATCTTAATATTGAACAACTTTTTTCTTTCTTTATTTATTTATTTATTATTTTTTTATTTTTATTGCTGCTGTAGGACAATGTAAATGCAATGTGTAACAATATATCTGGATTAACAGGTAGCTCAAATTGCTACAAGAGTTCTTAAAAGTTTATTTTGCCAAGAACTGATAAGGAAGTTATTCCTCATATTTGCCAAAGCTGGAACAATATGGTTTCTACGGGAAGGTATAATGACCCAAATGAGCTTTTATACTTTTTTTTTTTTTTTTTCCTCCTTAGTTTATTTATTTAATCTAGGTATTATTTCCAGCTGCAGGCAGTCCTGGATTCCTGACAGCTCCTCAAGTACGCAGATGCTTCCTCTACCAGATTTTTGTTAGAACAAGCATTTTTCCTCTACTGTAAGGAGCAATAATTATCTGATCAAAGGTTCAACACATCTGTTAGTTCTAAAATAGTAAAACTAATTGTCCGGTATTAGCAAATCAGTAACGTGAAGATGCATTCATGGATGTTCTTTCAGGAATGTCTCAAACCAACATAGTAGCTTAATCAAGCACTCATCCTTGTATGATTGCCCAAGATGTAATACAGTCTTTCCCTCCTAATTGTTTCATATTGCTCGTTTCATATTGTAGTTCTCAGTCACAGGACTGAGATTGCACTTCTGTTCACTACGTGTTCACTACGTCTGTTTTCTGTGGTCACAATTCATTCTGTGTTTTTTTTTTTTGTTTTTTTTTTTTTGTTTGTTTGTTTTTTATATGGGTCCTGTTGGAGCCAGCTTACCCTCTGTGTGTAGCCCACAACACTAAATGTTGTGATGCTTACTATAGCTCCTTGATCAGAAAATCTGTTCTTCTAACTGCTACTTGAATAGGCTGGGAGCTGGTAGCAGTTTCTAGCTGAGGTTTAGTATATTCAGATGACTTTTCTCTTATTTTAGTGTACTTTGAGCTCAAGGCAGCTTTTACTTAATTTCCTTCCTTCCTTCCTTCCTTCCTTCCTTCCTTCCTTCCTTCCTTCCTTCCTTCCTTCCTTCCTTCCTTCCTTCCTTCCTTCCTTCCTTCCTTCCTTCCTTCCTTCCTTCCTTCCTTCCTTCCTTCCTTCCTTCCTTCCTTCCTTCCTTCTTCCCTCTGCAAGATAGTATATCCTGTGATGATACAGCTAAGTGGAGTACAGCAGGTCACTGTTGGAGTTAAGATAAAGAAAGGCTTTTTTCAGAGGTTGCAAAATTTCTTTACCTCTTGATTATGAGGAAGGTGATTTATTTTGAAGTATCTACACTACAAATTAAAAATAAATAAATAAAATAAGGAAAGGTATACCCATTCTTACTAATACAATTAGATAGAAATGAATCACTACAGGTGATAATGAGTATAGAATGTGCATGTTTAGGTTCCCATTCTCAGAAAATTATAATATTTCTCTTTTGATTCATCATTACGTTGATCAATAGGTACAAAGTTCTCTCAGGTAAAAATTCTATTTTGGTGCAAAATGATGGGCTGTGTTTTATGTAAACTAAGTACAGGTTCTACATGCATCTCCTTTTGCATTATCAAAGACTTTGAAAAAATTTGGGCCTGATACTAAAAGTTTACATTGCCTTTGGTAGTGTCATTGGTTGCTATTGGTTGAATAATCTGAGCCAATGGAGTAATTATTTGGCTGCCTTTTGTGTATCAAACTAAAAAAACTAAGTAACAGTCTAACATTATTCTTTGATGAATGTGTTTTTTTTTTTATTATTATTTTTTGCCGTTGACATGACATGGTGTCTTACACCATAGGTCAAATTATCCTTTTAGTTTTATGAATTTAGAGCAGCTCCTGGGAAGCCAGCTAAGTAATTACAAATTTATGGTGATGTAAATTAGCTGAGAACTTGTATGTTTGTATGAGAAATACAAGCTTAAAGAAGTTTATTTGATTTCTCTGTGCTGCATAGGTTGTACAAAGGATTTCTCCTTATTTGAAATCTTGTTCTTTTTAGCAGAGACCAGTCAGTGAAAATGTGACTTTATTATTTTTTTTTTTACATAAAATAAAATAAAATAAAATAAAATAAAATAAAATAAAATAAAATAAAATAACATACAATTTCCCTAACAGTAAGATATTTGTTACCTAGTAACTACTCCAGTGTGTCCTGTAGTTCTATCGTGTTTATATCTACTTAATCCTTTCTGTATAGCTGTGTTACCTCTTCTAAAAGAGCACACAAATAGAAGAAAATAAAAGAAAGGAAAAGGGAAAGGGAAAGGGAAAGGGAAAGGGAAAGGGAAAGGGAAAGGGAAAGGGAAAGGGAAAGGGAAAGGGAAAGGGAAAGGGAAAGGAAAAGGAAAAGGAAAAGGAAAAGGAAAAGGAAAAGGAAAAGGAAAAGGAAAAGGAAAAGGAAAAGGAAAAGGAAAAGGAAAAGGAAAAGGAAAAGGAAAAGGAAAGATACCATTCCTTGTTTCCTCTGCTGTGTGATTTGTTTTGTGACTGGTAGAATAAGATTTCTTTTTTCTTGGCTCTTTTATATATTGTAATATGACATTCATGCCAGGGAATCAGAGGTCACACAATGCTCAGTATTGTCTTTTTGTAGCACTATTTGTTACCTTTGTATGACTAGCTTACAAGATTTTATATGATGGGCTTAACATGCAGAAGATTTTTTTTTTTTTCAGACATTTTGACAGTTGTTAAATTTTTGGCTGGATGTTTAAGTCAGTAGTTTTGGCTGGATGTTTAAGCATTTACTTCACTGCAGTAAGTGGAAACTGATGTGCTGTAAATGAACTGAACAGTGTGTAAATAAAAAAAAATTAAGGAGATGATTATAACCAGGTACTCATCTCTGCTCTGTCAGAATATGTCCACTATTAAAAGCTAATACAAATTCTCTTTAACAATATATGAAGGGTACCTTTGAGACAGAACTATCATCTTTATGAAATACTGAGTGTTTTTCACCTGAAATGCGGTGACAACCACCTGGTTTCCTATAGACAGAAATTTCATATAGTAAGAGAATTAATTTTGTTAATAGAGCAACTGAAAAATGAGCTGGAAGTAATCTAGTTCATCTCACTATCATCAAAAAGGACTACCGTGTATTATGCCATTCTTGAAATAAGTTTCTCCAGCCTGCTCAGGACATCACTGACAGATCTCAAAATATTCACAGAATCACATGATTGTCTAGGTTGGAAGAGACCTCCAAGATCATCAAGTCCAACCTCTGACCTAACACTAACAAGTCCTCCACTAAACCATATCCCTAAGCTCAACATCTAAACGTCTTTTAAAGACTTCCAGGGATGGTGACTCCACCACTTCCCTGGGCAGCCCATTCCAATGCCTCACAACCCTCTCAATAAAGAAGTTCTTCCTAATATCCAACCTAAAACTTCCCTGGAGCAATTTAGCCCATTCTCCCTTGTTCTGTCACCAGGCACATGGGAGAATAGACCAACCCCCACCTCGCTACAGCCTCCTTTAATATACTTATAAAGAGTGATAAGGTTGCCTCTGAGCCTCCTTTTCTCCAGGCTGAACAAACCCAGCTCAGCCACTCCTCACAGGACTTGTTCTCCAGACCCCTCACCAGCTTCGTTGCCCTTCTCTGGACTCGCTCAAGCACCTCCATGTCCTTCTTGTAGCGAGGGGCCCAAAACTGAACACAGTACTCGAGGTGCAGCCTCACCAGAGCCAGTTACACGGGGACAATCACTTCCCTAGCCCTGCTGGCCACACTGCTTCTTATACAAGCCAGGGTGCTGTTGGCCTTCTTGGCCACCTGAGCACACTGCTGGCTCCTATTCAGCCAACTATCAACCAATACTCCCATGTCCTTCTCCGCCAGGCAGGAGAGGAGAGGAGATAGATTCTAGGCAATCTATTGTATTGTTTAACCATCTTTACATATCTGAAGATATTTTCAGTTTAAACACAATGTTTTTGGAGTTTTAGATATACCCGCAGTTTGTAGGTAGTCTAACATTGGCCGTTTTGAGCATTTCTTTGCTGTGTATAGTTGTAGATAAGCATCCTCCAAACTGCCTACAGAAGTTAATATCATGTGTTTTAGTCTATAGATATTCTGCATCTCCTGGAGATGTTATAAATTTTATTCAGTATTTGGGAAAAAAAATCATTTTGAATTTGATTAGAGTTTTGTGGACTTCAACATTTAATTTTTGAATCATGCATGAAAAAAATGAAATTGAATTTATGGAAAAAATTGTTTCATGTAATTTTTATGAGTTTTAAGCAAATCCCCCTCCCAGGACTTTTGAGATTAGAAATCAGTACAGAGGCATGAAAAGTCATTGTGATTACCTGATTATCTAAATGATACAAAGATTAATATTTCCTTTAAAATGTATTCTCAATATTTTCCTTGTAAGATAAATATTTGTATGGCATCCATTCTTCCAGATTCTAACAAATACTGTAATGAAATTGCCAAAATTCTGATAGCTCTTCTCACTTAAACAGATGCAGTAATTGCTAGAAATTTCCTGAGAGAGTCAGTTCTCCAGAGATTTCCTACACATTTGCCAATTAATATGGATAGCTGGAAAACTGGCCAAATTTTTCTGATGCTTATCTGAAGCAAATCACTGAGCCTGTGGTTGTTCATCCATTGCTAATGAGAGAATTAAATTTAAGCTTGTGTATGTATACTGTTGAGAATATTATGGATAAAATATGTACCCCTCAGAAGACAGGGTCCAATCTATCATTAATCTCAATGGGGCTGGAATTTCATCCCTTGTACAGAAGCACTGTATAAAGCAGGTGGTTGAAAATGACACTGCAATCTGTTGTCTGTACTAGAATTCAGCAATCCAGCAAGAAGATAAAATACAGAAAAAGATAACAGCAGTAAAGATTATGGACTTCTATATCACCTTACACATTGCAGAAGTCCTATATAACATGTAGATTTGATTACTGTAGAGAAATTCTGCAATACTAAAACCATGCCGATAGTATGTATAGATCAATAAAACCTGGCGAGTTACTAAATTATACAGATTTTTTTTTTTTATTATTCTTCCCACAACAGTAATTTTCTATCATCATTTGTCACAAAGATACAAGCTCCATTATTCATAACTGTGGCATTTTGATCCACTTGTCCTCATTCAGCTTCCACATATTAATTCATGTAACCATCTACTATTCAGATTTTCCTAAATATCCCCAAATTTCAGCTTGGGCATTTTAGTTATTTCATTAACCTGGACTTTAAGATACATTTTGTCCTATTTTTGGTCAATTTCTATTCACTCTACTGCAGACTCATATAGCCTATTATCATTATGACAGAATCACAGAATCACAGAATTTCTAGGTTGGAAGAGACCTCAAGATCATCGAGTCCAACCTCTGACCTAACGCTAGCAGTCCCCACTAAACCATATCCCTAAACTCTACATCTAAACATCTTTTGAAGACTTCCAGGGATGGTGACTCCACCACTTCCCTGGGCAGCCTGTTCCAATGCCTCACAACCCTTTCAGTAAAGAAGCTCTTCCTAACATCTAACCTAAAACTCCCCTGGCTCAACTTAAACCCATTCCCCCTCGTCCTGTCACCAGGCACGTGGGAGAACAGACCAATCCCCACCTCGCTACAGCCTCCCTTGAGGTACCTATAGAGAGCGATAAGGTCGCCCCTGAGCCTCCTCTTCTCCAGGCTGAACAAGCCCAGCTCCCTCAGCCGCTCCTCGTAGGACTTGTCCTCCAGGCCCCTCACCAGCTTTGTCGCCCTTCTCTGCACCCGCTCAAGCACCTCGATGTCCTTCTTGTAGCGAGGGGCCCAAAACTGAACACAGTACTCGAGGTGCAGCCTCACCAGAGCCGAGTACAGGGGGACGATCACCTCCCTAGCCCTGCTGGTCACACTGTTCCTGATACAAGCCAGGATGCCGTTGGCCTTCTTGGCCACCTGAGCACACTGCTGGCTCCTATTCAGCTGACTATCCACCATCACTCCCAGGTCCTTCTCTGCCTGGCAGCTCTCCAACCACTCATCTCCCAGCCTGTAGCTCTGTTTGGGGTTATTGCGCCCCAGCTGCAGGACCTGGCACTTGGCCTTGTTAAACTTCATGCAGTTGACCTTAGCCCATCGGTGCAGCCTATCCAGATCCTCCTGCAGAGCTTTCTTACCCTCAAGCAGATCGACACATGCACCTAGCTTGGTGTCATCTGCAAACCTACTGAGGGTGCACTCAATGCCCTCATCCAGATCATTGATGAAGATATTAAAGAGGACCGGCCCCAGCACCGAGCCCTGGGGGACGCCACTAGTGACTGGCCTCCAACTGGACTTGGCTCCATTCACCACGACTCTTTGGGCCCGGCTATCCAGCCAGTTTCTAACCCAACGAAGCGTGCACCAGTCTAAGCCAAGAGCAGCCAGTTTCTTGAGGAGAATGCTGTGGGAGACGGTGTCAAAAGCCTTGCTGAAGTCAAGGTAGACCACATTCACAGCCTTTCCCTCATCCACCCAGCGCGTCACTTTGTCATAGAAGGAGATCAGGTTCGTCAAGCAGGATCTGCCTTTCATAAACCCATGCTGACTGGGCCTGATCGCCTGCTTGCCCTGCAAGTGCTGCGTGGTGACTCTCAGGAGGATCTGCTCCCTGAGCTTCCCTGGCACTGAGGTCAAACTGACAGGCCTGTAGTTTCCCGGGTCTGCCCTCCGGCCCTTCTTGTAGATGGGCGTCACATTTGCTAGCCGCCAGTCAACTGGGACCTCCCCTGATAGCCAGTACTGCTGATAAATTATGGATAGTGGCTTGGCCAGCTCCTCTGCCAGTTCTCCCAGTACCCTTGGGTGGATCCCATCCGGCCCCATCAACTTGTGCACATCCAAGTGCCGTAGCAGGTCACCAACCAGTTCTTCATGGATAGTGAGGGCCACATCCTGCTCCCCATCCCCTTCCACCAGCTCAGGGTACTGAGTGATATGGCTTCATCTTCAAATCTCTTCCTCCTAACCGGCTTGATTCCACTAGTTCAAAGACTTTCAGCTACTGCATGCCTTTGCAATGTCCTTCCACATGAGATCATGAACAGTGAGTTGACTGTATTTTCCAGTCAAAATTAAAAACCCATTCGTTCAGCTTGACTTATGCTTAGTGACAGCTCTGTGTATTTCTCACTGTGATGTGAATACATGAAGGACACAGTATAAAGATGCACTGAATTATATTTCATTGTGTGGTAAATGGGAGTGGAGTAATTACCAGTGTCCAAGGTTGTTTTTTTTTTTTCATTGAAGCTGTTATTATGCCAATGACAGTGATAAATAATACAACCCTTTTATTAGTGCCTATCTTACTTAAAATTTGAATTGCCAAAAAGAATAAAGAAAACATTCAAAATATAATATAAACAAAAAAATAACACTTCTTAACAGTGCAGGTATAAATACCAATAATGAAGTAAGAACAAATATGTGATGTTAATTATTCTGGCTTATTTAGGTGCAGATCAGAATGTAAAACAAGTGGGGGATGCTTGTAAATAAGACAATGAAGTTAACCATTGCATTATATCATGTGCTATGTTGTACATTATATTCATTTTCTTCTGCAGTGTAACACTTTAAAGCAAATCATGCCGTATGAACCAACTTTGACTAAAAGTTCCCAAATACAAGTTTTATTTTATTTACTTTTGTTTTGTTTACAGAAGGTGTGCTTTAAGACAAACTTGTTTGAGCCAGCTCTAGGCAAACCATGGGTACTCAGTCTGTTTATCACATTGATAAAATTATTATAATTGTTACTACTATTTTTAGTATTGTTAACAATTATTTTCAACATTATTTTATTGTCATAAGATTATTTTGGGGTTACCTGTTACATCTTTGGAGGAACTACAACATTGTGCTATATGTGTTATTAACTATAGCACTTCTCCGGCTGTTGGGTAAATCATAGAATCATAGAATATCATGAGTTGAAAGGGACCCACAAAAAGCACAGAGTCCAACTCTTTTGGAAGTTCAGACTATACTTTCAACTGTAGACTCATAATTCCAGTCTAGGAATGTAAAGCTGTGTTAAGAGGGATGCAACTATAATTCATAAATAAGCACAGACCACAAAGCATCATTAAGTGCTCTATCCATAGGTGGGCTGTCACCTTGGTATTTATGCTATTTCAACATCTTCTACATGTCCTGTGCTTAAAAGCATTCTTTTAGCCTTTTCCAAATCGAGGCCTGTGTGAAATTTAAGTCAGATTTTAACTGGTCTAGCTCTAAGTGAGTGGCTTATTTACACCAGCTCAGACTATGGCAATAATAATTACAGCCTTGGTCACTAAGTTATTATGATGTTGATTTTGCAGAGTGACTAAAATTACTTGTTAAGAAATTTTAATAAGAAAGGGAAAAAGAAAGTTTTATAAGTTTGAAGCTAATGTTTAACTTTAAAACAACTCTTTAAAGACTACCTGCTGTAAGGAAGTACGAAGCGAAGCTGTTATATGACTTAATTTTCTGAAATGCACAAGAACACCAATATTTTAAGTATATTGTTTGTTAATGACATTGTTTAAAGAAGATGGCAATACTGAATCATGTGGAGCAGCTTTCACCCTTGAAAGGCAGAACTGATCTAAGAGTCATAGCACAAAATAATGATACAATCAAAATATTCAATAGCTCATCTAACTAGAAGCAACACTGGCAGAGATGCTTTTAGAACACTGTACTCTCAGAGTGCTATATTTGGAAATAACCATCTCCTAAACCATTATCACAGCATAACTGATTCAGTACTTCCCCCTATCCAAAATCAGTCTAAAAATAATTTCTGAGGAAAATAATTCTATTTTTAAAATAAGAAGATGTTAATTTAATACTGCCAACACAATACAATTTAATTGCAAATATTTAGTTAATATTCTTTGGCTTATTTCTCACTCAAGTTGATTTGAAAATGTGCAAAACATTCAAATCTCCCTTTGAAGAGAAGTGCAACTGTTCAAAAACACCACTACCAGATCATTCAAATAAAATACAGGCTTACTTTCCCAATTAAGCATTGGTCATATACATGTAGAACTCCAAGATGCTCACACTGAAGCGTCAAAACAGAATTGGCTTGTTCATGCTCCCATCATTCTAAAAATAACATCACATCTGTTTAAATTGTAAAATACCAGTAACATTTTTCCATCGACACCTCTTTTATGGGAAGAAACACTCATTAAAACAAACCTATTCATCCTATCATACATGTCTTTTCACTTGAAAGGAAATAGTTACGTTTACTAAAAAGTAAACTTAACAGAATTCTCAGAAATCATGAACAGTGTAGAACAATATTTTAAATACTTCTAAGCTATGCTAGAAGAAAAGAAGGTAAAATCTATATAATCACTCAAACAAGCAATTGAGTATTAAGAGGGACTTAGAAGCTTTAATCCTTCAGGACTCTGAGGCTTTCATATCCTCTTCGGTGCCTAAAACACATTCGCAAAATTTTCTTTAAGTCTGACAATGAAAGTGACATTTGGTCTAAACTCTAAATCATTTAATTCATTCATATGTATTTGAAATGTTACTTCTGGCCAAATAAATTACTGGAGTTGTTTCATTACAATGATTTTTTGGATAATTCACTATCTATACCTTCCTCTGGACTCTCTGGACTGCAGTCAAACCTTAGAAAATACATTGGAGGAACAGAATCCTCAGTAAAGAGCTACAGTAGATCTGTTCATTGCATGTAGCATTCTGGCAGTGGATTTTGAGCTGCAGATCTGTGTTGGGTTTACATGTTAAGGTTTTGGTATTTTCAGCTTGCCTTTAGTTTGCACTATCCTACTCTGTTATTAGTAGGCAAGAAAATAAATTAATCTTCCCCAGGTTGAATCTCTTTTGCCAATGATGGCAATTGGTGAGTGATGTCCCTGCCCTTATCTCAACCCATGAGTTTCTTAATTGGATTTTCTCCCCCTGTCTTGCTGAGGATGAGAGAGCAGCTTGGTGGGCACCTGTCAACCAACTGTATTAAACCCACCCCAAGATTAAAGGTTTCAAAGGTAATCAGAGAGAAACTTGCCTTTAAGGTGGTGACTTTTAGATACCTGAAAACTCCGGTTTTCAGCAGGTGGTAAGCATTCTTCTTTTAAAATCCCAGGTCCTTTAAGGCCTTCCTCTCCTCTCCTTGAAAGTCGAAAGCCAGAAAGAGAGGTACCGTAGTTCATTGTCTTAAGTTTGGGAAGAGGTAAAAGATTCACAGTGGGGTATGGCTGAAAGAATGCATTTTATTGCTGTATTATCATATAGAATGCTATGTCCACATTAGGAAGCACAGGTAAGTATCTTATCCAAAGTAAGAAAACTTAATTAAATAGATTGCTGGTGCCTTCCCTACTCCCTCAGCTTTAACTGTTAAACTTTGTTTCTTCATGTCTAAAGCAAAGCAATGAAACCATTATCTACTGGAAATGTAGGAGCCAGGAGTTCATAATTGTTTATGAATGTTACAACTGGAAAAAAATAAAATAAAATCCCTGTTGTACTTTTGATTCATTTTCATGATCCATTGGCCAGCTGGTATGAAAAGCATCATTAGTGAAGCATGAGATTTCATGCAGTTTGGCCACCCAGCAGGAGATATGCTTCACCTTATGCTGATTCTCTTTTTACTGGCTCCTACAGCCAGGAAAGTCTACATGTTAAGGACACATTAAAAGTAAGATATGTATATGCTATTCAGTCTTCTTTGGATATCACTGACAACTATCATACAGCTTCTTAGAGTGACAGCTTTCAAAAGAGCATTGCCCTGTGAAATAGAGTACAGTCACACACTGTGTAAGGAAAAATGTAAAATCAAAGGAGTTTTGTAACAGCTATTATTCAGTGAGGTTTTAGATATTTTTAACAAAAGAAAACCAAGAGTTTTTCTCTGTCATAAGAACTCAGTACTGGAAACAAATTAGTTTCTACATATCAAGTCAATAACAACATTAAAAATATATTGAAATATTTTTTAAAAGAATAGTCTCATAGGTACATGAACATGAGTGCTTGGGCATATGTGATGGGATTTTT